>NC_143064.1:6078333-6397500 GCF_052426305.1 Pelodiscus sinensis | reverse complement strand
TAGCTACTAGTCCAAGCAGAGCGGACTGACGTTCAGGAGATGAGTGTAAATGCAGAATTTGGGAAGATATCAGGTTTAACTCTTAGCAAGGGCTTGAACTGGTGTAAGCTGCACTGGTGTAAGGTATTTTTTAACTAGGGCATGTTTACAATAAGGGGCTGCACTAGTGCACCTGTAGTAGTGTAGCTACATCACTAGAAGAGGAACTCCAGAGCACGTGTGACTTAACAGAGTGGAGTTTCAGCCAGGTTTAATCCTAAAATTACCCCCCTGTGCCTAGGAATGGGGCACTAATTGACTTGTAGGCTGTAGCTGCACTTTGGAGCCTGTCACCATAAGGGAAAATGTGTTTGGCATGGCTTGATCAACACATGATTGTTAACAGAAGGTCACATGCTAATGAAGGTATCAGTTGTATTGTAATACATGTGAGGATGTAAAAAGTACACTGATATAAAGTCACTTACTCTGGTTTCCAGTGTGGACACATCTTAGGAGCGAGTCACACCTGAGAGGAGCTAGTCTAGGTCCTGTTTACTTTTCCCCGGGGGTTTCTACTAGGGAAAGGCAGATGAAAGTTGTAGCTGGATTTCCTGCACAAGACAGGACCCAGGGATGTGTTGAATCCACACATCCTCCATCTGCTACAGCCATGCTCACGGCTCAGCGTGTACCACCCATTTTGGGCCTGCAAGCTGCCTGGCCTCACGTGACGGCAATGCTAGGCATGAGGAACTGAGAAGTAGCCACCTGTCTGAATGGTTTGAGGTTCTCATGGAGCACAATCAGGCCCTGAAGGACATCATGGACCATTTCCTGGGCTGTGTCAAGGTATGCTGAGTCAGGAGCAGTTTGGACACACCTGGTTTTTAAAATATCCAACAATATACATGAATTGAATGACAGTCAGTAGGCAGAGGGTGATAATTAACTGAACAGAGATACAGTTGAGGGGCTAACTGGAGGAAAATTCTCCCTCAGCCCACAACTGTGGATAAATCTCTGCAACATTTCCATATAACCTTGTATCATTCTCATATAAGTTTTAAGAGAAACTTTGTCAGTCCTTTTATATATATATATAGATCTTTGTTAAGCCTTCTTATAGGGTACGTCTAGACTACATGCCTCTGTCGCCAGAGGCATGTAGATTAGGCTACCCGACATAGTAAAATGAAGCGGAGATTTAAATAATCGCCGCTTCATTTCAATTTACATGGCTGCCGCGCTGAGCTGACAAACAGCTGATCAGCTGTTTGTCGGCTCAGTGCGATAGTCTGGATGCGCGGGTGTCAACATCAACGGTAACTCTTAAGGTGAGGCAGCAGAAGGTTTATTTCAGTGACAGACTGGCAGTGTAACAACAGTGGGGTATTTCCTTTCCATACTGGTGATCCTGGTTATCACTGATATAGTCTGGTGCTGGCTTCTCTCTGCATCACAATTTGCACACGTGGCAAGGGCACAAGGAGCCATTATTTTTAAACTGAAGTCACAATTTCCGCACCGTATAGAGGCCCTACGTGAGCGTGATCTTAGAGTGGACTTCAACACTTCTGTGAGAAGGCAGAGGGACCTTCAGCGCCAAGCCCCAGACTTAGTCTATATCTAGACTACAAAGAAAAGTCAGAAAAAGATATACAAATTGCAAACCACAATTTGCGTATCTTTTCCCACTTTTATTTTGAAAGAGGCTTTTCCGAAATTTGGCCCGTCTCACGGCACCGAATTTCAGAAAGAACTCCTCTTTTGACACATCCCTCATGCCTCGTAGAATGAGATTTACAGGGATAACGAAAAAGGACGGCTGCTTTAACTTGGATGCGGCATTTACCCCAGAAAAGTGCTGCAGTCTAGTCTGAAATAAACCTTATTCCTCCTACAACGAGGTTTACCAGTTATTTCGGAAGAAGGGTTTTCTTCTGAAATAACCGCGTCTAGACAGCGTTTCTTTTTTTGAAATAGCGCCATAACGCAAATATGCAAATGAAGCGCGGGAAATTCAAATTTCGCTCAGTTGCATTTGCAACCCTCTTTCGAAAGAGGGTGCAAGTGTAGACCTACCCATAGCCTTACATGCCCTCTCTGTAGGCCCTATCTTACATCAGTGGAGCATCTCTATTAGGAGCAAAGGAAACAGCAAGGCTACGTCTACACTGGCATGATTTTCCGGAAATGCTTTTAATGGAAAAGTTTTCTGTTAAAAGCATTTTTGGAAAAGCGCGTCTAGATTGGCCATGGACGCTTTTCTGCAAAAAAGCCCCGATCACATTTTCGCAATCGGGGTTTTTTGGTGGAAAACACTACTGTGCTGTCTACACTGGACCTTTTGCGCAAAAGTCTTTTGGAAAAAGACTTTTGCCCAAACGGGAGCCGCATAGTATTTCCGGAAAAGCACTGACGATCTTACATGAGATCATCGGTGCTTTTCCGGAAATTCAAGCAGCCAGTGTAGACAGCTGGCAAGTTTTTCCGCAAAATCATCTGATTTTGCAGAAAAACTTGCCAGTCTGGACACAGCCCAGTGGTGTTGCTGACCATCAGTGTATGCCTTGAAAGCTGAACAGCATCTGTCCCTATGTGGAGATAGCATCCATTTAACTATGGAGGCGAGTATGGCCCACTCCTCAGTGAATGTATGGAACTCAGACCAGCTCTGCTGACTTCCATGGAGCCATGTCAATTTTCACAGCTGCGGTTTGGCCCTGTAACAATTTTTGAAGTGGTTGGAAGTAAAATGGAGGTGGCACCCCTCTAGTCTGTAATGCCCACAGATCTCTCTGGTGCTGTAAACTCTGAGAAGAATTCTTCAGCTGGTTTTCTTGACCCAACCTGCTTTTACAATTTTTATGCCATCCCTCAGCATGGGTCCCCTGTACTTCTAGGCAATTCACATGCCGATAGCTACACTGGTACAGTTACATTAAGGAAAGATTGTTTAACATAAGCAGGGGCTTAGAGGGTAGATCCTTTCAGACTTTTAGGACCTAGATAGTGCTCTAAATCTCACTGCTGGAAAGTCTTGGCTTATGAAAGTCCAGAGCATACGCATGACAGTTCACAGCACTGACCTGTTTTTGCCACACCGCCTTGTTGGGTAGGAATCTTTCCCAGGCTTTTTCCCAGCATGCTTTCTTGTGAAGAACTGTCAAACATGTCTGACTGAAGCCGCTTGAGCAGAATGTCTTCAAGGAGCAGAAGCACAGGAGCACACGAAATCTTTCTCTCCTTGGGAGTAGGACAAAAATGGAGATATCCAGACTTCCCAGTGCTAACCTCAGTGCTATTATATGGTAGTCATTACAGTCTATATCATTACCATTTGCAAGTACCACAGTATTCCCTGTTCTCTGTTTCTACAATGATTTTAATGGCGTGTGCACGATGTACAATAAAAACAAATGAACTGCAAAATAAGACAGCAGCTCTCGGCTTTTTAGGATTATATGTCAGATTTGTTCTCTGGCAGCAGGAAAGCAAGCCTCAGATAGTCATGTTGTTAACCTTTATTAATAGAAAAAACGTTAACAGGCTGGTTCCTATTTCTAGTTTGCCTAGAGGGACACTCCTACCACTGCTTGTAAATGACATACCTCCATAATGCCAAAGAATATTTATGTAAACACAAAGTGGGCAGTTCAAAGCTATGTAAATCACAGTTGCAGAATGTCATAGGTAGGGTCAGTTAAGGACTAATGAGAAAGGAGATAAAAATGCAAAGGCCCATGATGAATGCAAATATATGGACTGTGAGGCTATTGGTGTTGAATCACAGGAATTGAAGGCTGGAATGACCACCCAAGAGATCACCTAGCCCTGGTCTACACGAGGGAGTTATTTCAAAAGAACTACCCTTATTTCAAAACAAGTGGCATGACCACATGACCAAACCCGTTCTTTCGAAAGAAGGGGCTGGTTATTTCGAAATAACTCCTGCTTTCCACGAGGAATAACGCTTATTCCAAGATATTTATTTCAAAATAGCGGCAGTCTAGCTACATCACCCCAACAGATGTTTGTCTAACCTGTTCATAAAATCCTCTCATGATGGAAAGCCCACTGCCTCGCTTGGAAGCCTGTTATTCTTAGGGTCCCTCCCGCCATCAATATCTATCCTAAATCACCATTGCTACAGATGAGGAAAATGATTTCTTCTCCACATTTCAGGGGACATGGAGAACACTTGATCACCATTCTCTTTATAACTGATCTTAGTGTATTTGAAAAATGTGATGCTGTTGCAAAAAAAGCAAACATGATTCTGGGATGCATTAACAGGTGTGTGGTGAGCAAGACATGAGAAGACATTCTTCCACTCTATTCTGCACTGGTTAGGCCTCAGTTGGAGTCTTGTGTCCAGTTCTGAGCACCGCATTTCAAGAAGGATGTGGAGAAATTGGAGAAGGTACAGTGAAGAGCAACAAGAATGATTAAAGGTCTAGAGAACATGATCTATGAGGGAAGGCTGAAAAAATTGGGTTTGTTTAGTTTAGAAAAGAGAAGAGTGAGGGGGGACATGAGAGCCGTTTTCAGGTATCTAAAAGGGTGTCATGAGGAGGGAGAAAACTTGTTCATCTTGGCCTCTGAGGATAGAACGAGAAGCAACGGGCTTAAACTGCAGCAAGGGAGGTTTAGGTTGGACATTAGGAAAAACTTCCCAACTGTCAGGGTGATGAAACACTGAAATAAATTGCCCGGGGAGGTTGTGGAATCCCCATCTCTGAAGATATTTAAGAGTAGGGTAGATAAATGTCTATCAGGGATGGTCTAGACAGGACTTGGTCCTGCCATGAGGGCAGGGGACTGGACTCGATGACCTCTCGAGGTCCTTTCCAGTCCTAATATTCTATGATTTTATGATATTCTCCCTCTTCCTCCCAGGCTTCTTTTCTCAAGACTAAACACATTCAGGTTTTGGGTTTTTATTCACCTGTCCTCAACAGTCAGGTTTTCTAAATCTTTTCTCATTTTCATTGAGCTTTTCTGGACTCCAGGCAAAGTGAAAGAAAACAGAAAAAGACCATTGTTTCTCAAAATAAACAAGTTACTGATTTGTGGCTTGTTGGCTATATGGAAATATTTAAGAACGTAAGCATTGTGCATGCTTTTAACGAAATAAATGTGCATAGCTAAAGTATTTAGAACTAAGACAGCTAGGAGAGCACAGGCCTCGGATAGCAGAGCTGTCATTATCCTCTACTTGCACAATTCCCTCTCTTAACCAATATTCAAGTCATACTACCCGATCTCTCTGCTTGTTACATTCCAATCTCTCATTACCGAGGGAGACCTACACTTAGTGGAGACAGACTGGATCAGTGGATGGAATCTGATTCCGCTCAACTTCATTCACAAGTGCATGTCCAGGTTCTGACATTCATACTGACTGGATGTGCTTTTATCTTAATACTTTGAATTATTTAAAAAAAATAAAATAGTTCTTCAGATTATATATGCCATCAAACAGCCACATGAAATATGTTAACACCTGTGCTACTGTATTGCAAGCTGTGCAATATCAATATAAAACTGACTGACGAAGGGTGTAAATCAAGTTAACATATCCGTTCTTAAAAATAGCATAGCTGCTTTTATTTACAGATGATCTACAATTGGAGCAAGAGTTCAATCGGGGAAGTTCAGGAGGTTACTTGCTTATCACAACAACCTGTGTTTTTGCTTTTTGAAATACCAACCTGGATTGCCTATTTTTCCACGCCACCTATTTTGTAGGCAATGTTGTCAGCTATGGTGCATATAGAACACAGACATCTGCTAGGCTGTCGTCAGAATTTTTATAGCCAGGCTATGAACTGGATAAACAGGATAGACAGCGAGGCTCTGCCACCTATTACACCTCCACCCCAAACTCTTCCTGCTTGTTCCATGAACCTGCTGTGGTTTGTCTCTAACAGGAAGCAATTGGGAGCAGACACTGTCATTTACTGTACTTGTAGAATGGTTTTTAATCGGTTTAGGCTGTCAGTACTACCAGATCTCAAAAGCAATAAACATTTAAAAATATTACCTATTTTACAACATGAATTACTGTATCATGTTTTTGGGCTTTTAGACATACTTCTCAGACATGGACATGAAAGAAAAGAGTCCCCAAAATAGTTCTGGGATTGTGGAAGGAACAGGAATGAGAAACATTGAAATAGTTGGCTAAGTTTCTATCCGAAAGGGGAATTTATACATACTTATGTTTAGTAATAAAAGTGGTTGAGTATCAGGCAGGCCCATTAGAATATTGTTTTATTTACATTTTCATATTCAAAGAAATCAGTACAAATCATGAAATATTTACATTTTAAATCATACTACACAGAGGTAAGAAAAAGCATTGTTTTCTCCCAAGAGATTCAAAACAGTAGTACATTATTGCTGGTCTTTAAACTAAATTCTGTTAACATTAGTATTATGAACGAAACCACAGAATAAAGAATAAAGACACAAAATAAAAATAAAGTGCATTTATAGATGTACTTAGTTACCTTTGGTGGACGAGATTCTAGACTCTGAATAAGGCACCCTTGTGTTCCATTCCCCCTCCCCCTCCCCAAATATTAGAAAACTATCAGCAATAATTTACAGCTACATTTACAGGACATCAGTTGAGTGTCATTGCAACTTTATCCAGTTTGCTAAACCATGCACCCACTAATACTCTGTAGCTTTCTTTTTCCCTTATAACCTTATCACGTTTTTTGGTGTTTGTAGGTCTTCACCCTCACTTGACGGTCTTCAGCATTTCAGATTTCTACAAAGTATGGACTAGCAAACATTGCTGGTGTTGCAGCTATTAGACAACCCTTGAGCCATGTGATAGCCTTCAGACTCCTTTTAAAACTTCTTAATTCACAAGTTAGAAGTAGTTTGAGAAAGTGAATAGGTTTTTTTTTTAAATTAAATACAATACATCCTCTAGAATTGTTCCCTTTATAATATTGTGCAAGTCAGACTTGACCTGTTTTTTAAAACCCTTCATGAAGATTTAGAAATATATATGTTGCATTATATGATAGATTATAACCTTCACCTAATCTGAAATAGGTTTAGTATTCCTCAAAAATATCTGGGTGATGGAGGAAGGTTGACAGGCATTTTATTTTGCAATTCTGTCCTCCTGATTTGGTGCAGTGACAGGTAACATGAACATTGCTTTCCAGAAAACAATTAAGATTCTATAAGCCCAGATCAAAACTCATTTGCTTGTTAATAAAAATCCACCTTTATCTTAAATCCATAATCTCCCAATCAAACAGTTCCAAACAGACAGCTACTACAGGAGAATCCTTAGTACAATCTAAAAAAAGCAGCATATGTTTTCACAGGCTGAATGGAAATGTCTCTGTACAAGACTGTGACTGGGTTGGAAAGATTTGGTTCAATGTTAAAATCAGATGGTTTTCTTCATACATTCCTTTGAGACAGTTTTATCTGAAGAATATTTAAACTACATTCCATATGGAAGATAGAAAGGTTTAAATTAGAGGAAGGTTAAAGTTTCAAACTCTAATCGTAATCTATTAAAAAATTTCATCCCAATATTTCCAATGCAACATTGCTGCTACAGTAGTTCATTTGTTTTACTGTTTGATGTACATAGGACCACGGTTGGCAGTGTGTTACAAAGGGTTCAGATTCCACATTTTTATGATTTGATTTCTTGATTGTGAGGTTCGTCTTCTTCAAAGCTTGGGTTGTCAAGGTGAGGAAGGACATCCACCGCTGGAGACTGAGACTCATTGTTTACAAGATGTAGGCTGTCACCTTCAGGAACAAAAGAAAAACCCAATTAATAAATAGCTTTTGGGTCACTTGAATTATCCCAAAGTGTGTGCGCGTGCGTGTGTACCTCCTCCCCCCCGCCGAGCCTCTTCCTCGCTACACAGACCTATACTTCCCATACCTAACATGCTGCTCTGCATTTCTATACGCAGTCCAGGAGCTACTGGGCTGCACTCTGTCGTCCTCTCCACAACTTTGAAAAGGATGCCACCAGTGTCAACTAGACTCTGGCATGAACATCTCATTGAGAATACCCAACGTGGGGACAGAGTGCCAGGTTATAGCCGTGTAGTGGATCATCCTAGATAAAATGCTGAAGAAACGCTGGCAAAGAGACAGAAGCTTAACAAAAAGTATCAGGTGAGGCTACAATACACTAAAACTTAAAGCAAAAGAAAAGGAATATAAACACATACAAGAGCCTGGAGGAAATGCAAAGAAGAGATTAAGCTGCAAGAATAGAATAAGAATTAAGCTATTTCAATCATCTATGTAAATACACAGAAGTGGCAGGTGTGTAGCTGTGGTGGTATAAAATGCAGCCTTCAAGAATTTTGAATAAATGAAAGGATCTGCTTATCTTGTTTACCTGAAGAGCACACTAGCTCTTTTCAGAACAATTCTACCTGCATTTTCCAGGGCAAGATACCCAACAGGTGGCAGCAAATGCCACACTTTCCTTACTGTCTCCACTTCTAATACTTCATTTGAACAACTTATTACATCTGCAAAAAAAAACCTACACTGCTCCTTGGCTTTTTCATCATTATGGAGTCAATTAAAATTAATTTTCCAGATAGGAAGAACCCAGATAAAGCAACCGCAAAACTACGGAGCCATTTGAGAAGTTAAATTTAACAGGAAGATTAAATGTATAAATCACCAAGAATACAAGTGCAAAGCAATTTTGCTACATTTTCTATATCTGTTCTAGTTGAAAGAGAAGAGACAGAATTTATTTCTATAAGGAGAAAGTATTATTAATCTGTAGAAGAGACTATGAACAGCCTTTGATATATTTATATAGTCATATTTTTGTTTTCTACTAGTGTTTGGGAAATTTGAAATTCAGTACGATATTTACCATTTCAACTCATCATGCTGCACTGCATCATTTGGAGTATCACACTAGCATTACATAAATCTTCCATAACTAGAGCAAAATTTCAAGCATGTAAGTTTACCTAGTGGTACTGCAGAAATTATACATTTGTCACAGGAATGTTACAAAGGGCAAGTGAGACATGAACCCATCTAAAACTCCTTTGGATCATTGGAATCCATATTGTACTAGTTAAACTTACATTCACTTTTCGTTGAGCTTATTTCTCATTAAGGATCGGGAAAGACTAGTTTCTCAGGGCTTTCTTAAATGCAGTGCAAATGTTAGAAAGCAGAAAATTTGACTGGCACTGATGGTAAATTAAAGTCTTCCTCTTCATAGGAGCGCTGTGCTTAATGTAATCAAACATCATTAAACTTTGTGGTCATGAACAGATTTTCAGAGAGGTTATATATTCTCAGTTCTAATGTTAATACTAAAACTTAAGATCCTTTCCAGTGTTAACACACATCTAGTATTTCAGATTCTACTCAGTGCATAGTTTCTTAATCTTTGCTGCACAGAGCATTCAGCAAGGGAGCAGATGAGTTTCCCTTATATGAACTTTGGTGAAAGGATAGCTGACTTTGGAGAAAGGGCACCTTAACCCTGGATCTAGGCAAAAGTTAAAGTTGAATCCACTGGCATTTCTCCTATCCTCAACATTGCTTCCAAATTAGATTATTATTTTTGTTTTACTGGTTAAGGGTCTTCTTCAGTACTCACATAAGACCTGTATTGCTAAAAGACTTCTTTTTCTAGGAAGAAGATTTTTACTAGACAAAAGCCTTTGATATTAGCCTTCACTAGAATTTGATTAGCCTGAATGCACTCTGCTTCTGAGTAGCCATACCATAACTAAATTAAAGTTGCCTGCAGTATGAGAACATACAATGAGGAGCTAATGGAATTACTAACAGGGATCAGTGAATACTTACGCTCTGAGTGTGCACGTTCCTCTAAAGCTGGCTCATCTGTTCCTTGCACTGAAGCATATCCAGATGATGCAGTCTCACTACGATTATCCTCTTCGTTAAGGGAAGCTCTATTAGATGCTTCATTAGACACCGTGGTCTGAAGAGACTCTGGTTCACCTTCTATATCCACCTTTGTAAAGACAAAGGATTTAAAATAAATAAAGTTACAGACTAACTTGGTCGCCCCATAGATTTAAAATAAGGTGCAACTTTGTAATTGCCCATTTTATTTATGAAGCTGTAACCTGCCCAACACAGCTGTCATATTAAACCTTCAAAAGCGACGAGGAGTGCTGTGGCACCTTACAGACTAACATTTATTGGAGCATAAGCTTTTGTGGGCAAAGACCCACTTCGTCAGATGCATGTAGTAGAAATTCCAGAGGCAGGTATAAATATAAAGGCATGAGAAAAGAGCCTGTATATTTATGCCTGTATATCTATACCTGCCTCTGGAATTTCCACCATGTGCATCTGACAAAGTGGGTCTTTGCCCACGAAAGCTTATGCTCCAATAAATCTGTTAGTCTATAAGGTGCCACAGGACTCCGCATCACTTTTGTGGATTCAGACTGATATTAAACCTTGCGTCTGCAGGACGGGGCGGGGGAGGGGGAGAGAACATGCCTGCTGACTTCTCGTAGCCACCCTCCTGAAGAGCGCACAGTGAAACTAAAGGAAGTGAAATATAGAACACAAGCTCATAGGCTAAGCAGCAATCAAGAGCAGCCCACGAATGAGGCCCTTTCAGGGCCAGTGCCACGAACCCTAGTGCTAAGGCTAGTTCTCAAGAGGCTGCTACAGGACAAGTTCAATATAATTTCACACACCTTGCAGAGGAGAAGGTGAAACTGACATGATCTAGAGAAGCAAACTGGAAGAGATTCTGATACTTGTTACCTTGTGTACTCTTGTTCTCAGCACACTCATTTCCCCTTCTACTAACACACACAATGCAGTAGTTTTTCATTCTGGCACTTCCCTGGGTCAGAGGTGCCTACACTAATAGTCTCTGATAAACACAAGCTCCTTCAAAGTATGTTATTTGAAGCCATCTGCGGGAGGGAGAAGAGGGATCTCTGCCAGCCTTCTTGGCATCTAAAAACTCCTGGGGATTTAATTAAAGAGCTGCAGGGGTGGCTGTAGCATGGATGAAAAGTGATAATTATCTGAATCTACCAAAAAAATGCATGCCCACCCCACTACTGTAACTCATTTATTGCAATAAGTTGCAACTTAACTGTGGCAATTCTCAAATGCGCATATCTGCTAGCCCGGCCTGTTATAAAAGCCACCCAAACTGCAGTTTAAAACAGCTACTCTTTTCTGTGACACTGTAGTCTTCAACGAAGTACATCACAAAACATTTTAAACAGCCAATAGGCAGCTACTAAGCCGTGTCAAGTCAGAAGCAGTTTTCATCAAGAGGTTGGTCGTCTTAACTGTTACAAGTATTACACATTAACATCTTACTATGGGAGACATTCTCCAATTCTCAGTTTTCTCTCTACATTCTAGGAGTAGGTAAACGAAGAAAGTCAGTTGATTCATTATACTAGCACACTACCATTTCTGAAGTCATTTGCCACGATGAAATAACGCTAGCTTACCTCAACAATTCCCAAAGCTTTGAGTATGTCCAATTTGCACATCGGACATGTCCTGTGTTCTAACAGCCAGGGATCAATACAAGTCTTGTGGAAGAGATGGCTGGTAGAAAAAAAGTTAACCATCAGTATTTTAGTCTTAACATTGGTCATCATAGAGCTAAATATTTTAGTCAGCCCAACATTACTGAATCTCCCATGGACTCTAATAACATCTGTTCAATGCCATTGGCTTTTAGTCACCCCATAATACACTGAAAATGTTTAAGATATATTTACATTTATTGCTGCTTACTTTTGTTATGCCAACTACAGGTAAGGGAAGATTTAAAGGTGATATGCTACTTGTGAACAGTAACATCCTTACAAAGTTTAGGAGCCTGTATATTTTTAAGGTGCAACTAGGAAGAGATACAATCTGCAATACTGGATAGATAAGATCTAGTATATAAAAAGGGGAAATTCATGAAGTGTTACAGGAGAGCTAACAGACAATGTTTTCAGTAAACCCTGAATGTAGTCGAAAATAGTCAAACAGCTCCATTAATCACTGCGGAGTAACTTGAGGTTCTATTTATTCAAGTTCAAAATAAGTCCTTTGAAGTTTGACTCCCTGAGGTCTGGAAAAGGAATGCTCACATACTAACAGCTAGTAAGACTAGGTAAGGACAGAATTCTCTCTTCTAAGGTATGAGTTTATCACACAAGCCTTGTGTTGATTCAAGTTACATGATTAGTTATTTGAACCAGCTGTTGCATTGGACTAATCTGTAACTGTTCCAGCCTGAAATTGCTATAATGTCTGGTGCCTGTTAGTTTCTCTGTTAAAACTCACTAGAGCAAGTCAGCACCTTAGCTATCTCTCACCCTTTCTTAGCTGTATCTCACCCTTTCTTCAGGCTTGCGTGTAAGTAGTCATTTCCCCAAGTGGATAAACCTTGAACTTACATAAGCGAAGTTAACAAAGTCTAGACTTCACTCCTAGATTGAAGAGCAACATATTTATCATTCAAAAAACATGACAAAACCAACCCTACTTGTTTGTGTGAAATCTAAGAAATCTCATTTATCATCATGCCCTCAACCTGATGAGGAAGTCTGTATCCACAAATGTCTACGAGTACTCACTGGCTGCACAGACATGCAAGCACATAAAATGGGTGCGTACACAAGCAATATGTACAACAGAACCTCAGTCATGAACTGACCAGTCAACCACACACCTCATTTAACCAGAAGTATGCACTCAAGCAGCAGCAGAGATAAATACAATACAGCACCGTCTTAAATATAAATATTAAAAAAATAAAGGGAAAGTTTCTAAGAAAAGATTTGACAAATAACAAAACTGCTTCTGTGCTTGTTTCGTTTAAATTAAGATGGTTAAATTGCAGCATTTTTCCTGCATAGTAAAGTTTCAATTGGAAATGTTTGAAAGAATCACAATAACGTTTTGTTCAGCATTACCAACATTTCAGAGTTACGAACAAACCTCCATTCCGGAGATGTTCATAACTCAGGTTCTACTAGATTAACAGACAGGCATGCATGTTAGTGCCTACCATATGCATACTGAATTGGTGATGGTTCTGGGTTAGGAAGAGGGAAATGAGGAGATAAGAAAAATATATATAGGATTTAATATTAACTGTAGCCTAGCTATAAGAGAGTAAATTACTTGTCCTTTCAACCTTCCATCTGGAGTGAAACTAGGAAAAGGGATAGTTTTGACCTATGTCTAGAGATAGTTTTGACCTATGTCATAAGGTGTGACTGCAACTCGAGTAGACATATCCAGTGATGTTAAATTTTGATTAATTAACTAATCGAATAGTCAATGGTATTTCCATCAACTATTCAATTAGGCAATAAGGGCTAGCGTGTTCTGCTTTTGAAATGTACAAGAACCCCAGCAGGGGCTCTTGTGCATTTCAAAGATTGAAACACTGCATGGAGCTTGGGGCCAGCGGGAGGGGGCGCTCTTGTACATTTCAATGTTGGAGCGCCGCTGCTGCGCCCTGCCCCCTCCCACAGGGCTGGAGCTGGGGGGTGGGAGGGAGAGGAGGAACCAGCTTTTAAGCTGGCTCCCCCCAGTACCGCTTCCTCTCCTTCCCCTTGCTGCCTCTGTGACAGAGGCAGCAAGGGGGGGAAGCAACTAGTAGACTAGCGTGTCGACTATGCGATAAGCTTTTGCTTATCAACTAGTTGCTTTCATCCCTACACATGTCTGAGCTAGTTTTAATGTAGCTAGCTTGAGTCCTGGAGTAGCAAAATATGTTCTGCTCATTAACTCTTGATAGTTTCTTAATCTCTTTAGGGTATGACTAGTAGTAATGCACAGAAAAGCTAAGTTTTAAATGAAGCTTCAAGCTGACAACTTACACTCTCAGAACATCTCTCTCAATAATACAAAAAAGGCTTCAGCCCAATTGGAGCCTCACTGGCTATGTCTACACTGCAGGCTTCTTGCACAAGAACTGTTTTGTGCAAGAGTTCTTGTGCAAAAGGGCTTGTGCAAGAGCGCGTCCACACTGCCATGTGCTTTTGCGCAAGAGATGTGCTTTTGCGCAAGAGCATCCATGGCAGCGTGGACACTCTTGCACAAGAAAGCTCTGATGGCCATTTTAACCGTAGCGGTTTCTTGCGCAAGAAACCCGTTGCCTGTCCGCACTGCCTTCTTGCACAAGAGGGCTTATTCCTCTTGTGCAAGAAGCCCTCTGTTCCGATGCCAGACTGTAAATTTACTTACGCAAGAACGCACGTGCAGTGTACACGCTCCGCAAGTTTCTGCGCAAGAACAGCCGTTCTTGCACAAGAAGCCTGCAGTGTAGACGTAACCACTGTGTTAGCCAAGGCCAACTGAAAATTCTACAAATTGAGACCCCATTCCTGCCTCTGGATCCACTAGGCAGGCCGCCAGAGCCAGAGTCCCATTAAGGTCATTGTGATGCCACAGTATTGCGAAGGTTCATTCTAGCATATCCTGTTGCGTGATCAAAGAGTCTGAGTAATCAGCCTCAATTCTAGCTCACTGTGCCTATGCTTTGATGTACTCTCTCAGTATCTGTCATGGAATGAGAACGTCTAAGCACTCATTGTAAATTCAATACAGGCAGTCCCCGGGTTACGTACAAGATAGGGACTGTAGGTTTGTTCTTAAGTTGAATTTGTATGTAAGTCGGAACTGGCATCCAGATTCAGCCACTGTTGAAACTGACCAGCAGCGGCTGAATCGGACACACCTGGGGCAAAGCAGCTGGGGTGCTGCTGGGTTGGTCCCGCAGCGCCACTCCTCGGCGCTACTGGACCAACCCGGCAGCACCCCAGCTGCTCTGCCCCAGGTGTTCCCAAGTCAGCTGCTGCAGAAACTGACCAGTGGCTGACTCCAGGAAGCTCAAGGCAGAGCTGCTCTGCCCCGGGCTTCCTGGAATCAGCCGCTGATCAGTTTCAACAGCGGCTGAATCTGGACGTCTGGGACAGAGCAGCTGGGGCGCTGCTGGGTAGGGTCCCCGCAGCACCGCACCTCGGCACTGCGGGGATCAACCCGGCAGCACCCCAGCTGCTCTACCCCAGGTGTCTACCCCAGGTTTCTTGCCGAGGAGGACGTGGGCAGCTGGACCACGGCGCGTCTTGGCGGTCCCGCCGCCCGCGTCCTCCGCAGCAAGGAAAGCCTGGTTTGCTGGGGGGGAGAGGGGAGCGCACTAGCTGCGGCCCGCCCCCCCCCAGCAGACCAGGGAGACGCGGAGCGGCTTTTCTCGCCACGGAGGACCGCCCAGACGCGCCTCGGTCCCGCCGTCCGCGTCCTCCGCAGCTTTGCTCCACGTCTCCCTGGTCTGCTGGGGGGTCCCCTCCCCCCAGCAGACCAGGGAGACGCGGAGCAGCTTTTCTCGCCGCGGAGGACATGGGCGGCGGGACCGCCGCAGCGCGTCTCGGCGGTCTGCTGGGGGGAGGGGGAGCCCGTTCGTAAGTAGGGAGTCGGATCCACGTAACCCGGGGACTGCCTGTATACAATATTTGTACCAAACCATGTACTGATACATAATGTCACGGTGGGCATTCTGAGAATACCAGATCCCCTCAAAACAGCAGTCCAGAATTTACGTGTATGACTACTTATTTATATACCATTTTAAACAATGGGACTGTAAAGCGAGGACTTATAAGAAACATCAAATACTTCTCTGAATTGTACTTGGGTATTAACCAGAAGTTTTTGAAATGTAGCCACAAATGTATAGGACTTTTCAATAAGAGAGCCAAGTGGGAATTCTTTTGGACTCAGGAACAAAATACTAGAAACTATAGAACTTTCTTTCAACCTACATTAAGTCTACACATCTGAAACAAGTTCTAAAAATGGCTCTGCTTTCCACCCACTAGTCCACTTATAAGCCCACCGCAGGGCATTTTCATTGCCTTTTGGATACAGTCCTCTAGAATAGAGTAGCTAGCTGACTTTTCAAGTTATCAACTTACTTGTGTCTAAAACCCTGGCTAGATGCCTTTTAATCTGGGAAGATGAACCACTGCTGAATGCAACTATCGGTAAGAGATCCTTTGGACTGCTGCTGAAAGCCATTTACTGCTAATATAACATTTTCATTAACACAAATGTTCCTGAGATGTGCTTGCTTTTGCTAGAGGGTACATTTTTCTCAGCAATGGACCAGAGAGATGGGTTGATAATTGCTTTTGTCAATTTATTGGTGTCATCAAGTCTTAATGTAGCGCTGCTATTACGTGGTAGCAAAGGATAGAGTGCTTACACAAATACTCCCTTTTGTAAGATTATACGCAAGATTCCAGCTTGTATTAGATAATGTAGCTGACAGTTACATAACACTGTCTCTTCACTGTGGCTCTCTTCCTCTTGTTGATGAGAAATCAACTATAAACTCTGAATTTGTCCAGCCTTCGCAATTTATTTCTCAGCTTAATTAACTGATGACTGCTACTTTTGTACCCTCCTTACACAAGAATTAGCTTTTGAAAGCTGAAAATGTAACACCGTCTTGAGCATCCTGATCTCCTTTGTTGCAAAGATTTCAAAGGTAAATTATTAAAGTGGACTGAGTCCAGGATGCATGTGATGACTTCAGCTTTTCTTCAAACTTTACATCAACTTGTAGGTCAGGGGTGGGGAACCTCAGGCCTGGGGGCTGGATGGGGCCCTTGGCTTGCCTGGATCTGGCCCCCAAGGCTCCGGGATCCCCCTGAACTGGTGGTCCAACCTCCCTGCCACTCACCCACAGGGCTGGAGCACACAAAATCTACTAGCTTGGGCCCCCTCTAGGCTCTGGTGTGAGAGGAATGTGAGACGCATCTGTTTCCTTCTCAGTCAGGGGCTTCTCACTTTGCTTCCTACTTGTGTGCATGGCTCCCTGACTGACTTTCCTGTGGGTCAGTGGCTCCTGACCCAGAAAAGGTTCCCCACCCCTGCTGTAGACTGAAGCTACACAAACCCCAAAAGGCTTGCAGCCCCAACCGGTTTAGTTATTAGTTAAATTTTAACTTTAACTCCAAGAGGCCTGGACTATTTTGCCCAGCCCTTCTCAAAAGGAAAGGTTTAGGCAAGTTACGAGAAAGGCAAGATGAGGGATAGCTATAAATCATTAATAATTAGATGGTGTAAGCTGTGCGCACTGAAGTGGTGTTGTGAAATACCAACAAACATAAGGAAGCCCTTGAAAGTACTAGTACTTCAACACTGAGCTCCTGTAGGGAGTATAAGAGTAGGATACACAGGGGAGATTAAAGGTCTCCGCAGAAAATATTTATCATTTTCATTTGGTCATCGCACTACTCTAGGACAGACTGAAGGGAGTAGCAGCTTTTCCATAACTAGCTTGAATGATCAACTAAAGAGGAAAAATATATTGCAAATATAGACTACACCATGTCCCTCAGCAAAAAGCCTAGTGCATTTATACAATAAAACTCCAATAGTCCGGCACTCCTGATAGTCCGGCATCAAAATGGCAAGAGCCTAGTGAGTGAGCTTCAGCAAAAAATGAGTCACAAGGTAACAGCGGCAGTAGCTGAACTGAGCAAAAAGGGTAAAAAAGGCTTAAAAAAACTAAAACATTTCAGTATACTGTATACAGTATGTACAATAAAAAGGGTTAAGAACACTTTATATACAGTATATAATGTATACAGTATATATATAACCATCTTATAGTACCTCCTGATAGTGCGGCATATCTGATAATCCGGCACCACCTAGGTCCCATAGGTTCCGGATTACTGGAAGCCTACTGTACTTTGACAGCCTGAATTTGATCCTAAATTCCAGCAACACTTGTGGGAGATGAAGGTGGTCAGATGAGCTTAAAAGGAGTCAAGCCATCAGACCTAGGAGTTTGGGACCCTACAGTTTTATACAATAGCACAGAAGTATTATGCCACTTTGATCTTTAAAAAGGCTAGAAAATCCTTCACACGAGCTATATGGTAATACACTTCAACCTTAAGAATTGATTCATCCTCACAAAGTTGTTACATGGTAATAAGCAACCTTTATTGTAGAGTTGCACAATTTCTAATGCTTATCTGAAAACCTTACAGGAAGGCTTAAGGCTATTTTGTTGGAGAAACAGGTATAGTAAGATTACATCCCCTTTATTGTCTTTTAACAAAGGCTTTTTGAAAATACGCTTTTGCATTTAAAACAGACATGGCAATTTAGCAAACAACCTACTTGCAAGTTAAAATGCGCACTACATCATTTGGTTTGTATATGTCAATGCACACTGCACAGCTGTCGCCATCAGGACCAATTTCCTAAATGAAGAGCATAAGTCATCAGTTATTTTAGAGACAGATTCAAGACAGAGAGAGTTGCATACAAATTTATTCTGGAAATCAATCTCAAGCTAAAGTGTTCTAGCCAGAATAATCTAGAACAGGACTCAGATACAAATACACATAATGAACTACCAAACCAGTAGGTTTGCCATTTAATCTGGGGCATTCAAACAGCTATCCTGTGACTTAATCAGCAGCAAAACATAATTTACGTCAGTGGATAGGTATTTAAAACCTTAGAAAGCCAAAGGGAAGGAAGGGTATGGCTACAGTGCAACACAGTACGGGCAATAGGAGTGTGAATTGCAAAAGGAGTGTGAGTGCACCAGAGTTACATTTCAAGTGTCCTATGTTTGCGTTAACGTAATTCTGTTTGAAAGTGGACTATGTTTTAAATAGGACTGGAGGGGAGGGATAGGACAGTGGTTTGAGCATTGGCCTGTTAAACCCAGAGTTGTGAGCTCAATCCTTGAGGGGGCCATTTAGGGATCTGGGGCAAATCTGTTAGGGATGGTACTTGGTCCTGCTGTGAGGGCAGGGGACTGGACTTGACCTCTCAAGGTCCCTTCCAGCTCTATGAGATAGGTATATCTCCATATATTAGGAGTGTATTAATGCAAACTGAAGTATTTTTATTCTAGCAGTATCAACATGGAGCAGTTAAAGTACAAGACTTTGGTGTGCTCTAGAATTTGCACATCACCCCCTCCCAATCCATCCCTCCATAATCCGCAGTGTAGATGCATCAATTCCACCAAAAAATGGCACAATTAAAAAAAAATATTTAGAACAAAGCAGTTGGCCCAAGTTACCCCTGCCAACAGCCTTATTTGCATCAACGTCACAGAAGAATGTCAGTTACACCTGCCAAAAATCTCACAGTGCTAACCAACAGAGGGCTCAGAACACAGCAGATTTTGCTATAGACTGCAGTTTTGCAAGGTGTAAACTCTTTGGAAAGGCCTGGTCTCCAAACTGATCTGAGCTTGCACTTAAGGCAGGAAGATTTTAGGATATTTGTACAGCCATGTTTATTAAAAACAAGAAGAGGAAAGTTTGGACAATATAATGTCAGAATACATTTAAAATAAACATAAGGAAGTGATATTGTCAATACCTTGTCCCCCTGTTTTAATGTGCGCAGTTCTAACTGTCCAATCGCTTTTTTGGCATCTGCTTTTAACTGTCTCTGTAACCAAAAAAGAGAATTGTTGGTTAAAACTACAGAATTAATTTTCTTACAAATAGTGACCAAAAACATTATATTCAGCACCCAAATGACATCAAAAGCTAAGTGTTGAACTCTTACACTATTAGCCTCATTTAGCACGGACACTATAACTGACAAGTTTTTTTTTTCTTTCCTCCTCCCGCTCCCCTCTTTCTGCTTCCAATTTGGCATTTCTGTACTTCTTGCTCCACTCATCTAAAGTGGTTGTGCCCACGAAAGCTCATAATACTACATAATTTGGGGGAAGGGGTTAGTCTTTAAGGTGCTATAGGAACACTTGATTTTTATTTTTTTTTTAAGTTACAGACTAGCACGGCTTACACCCCCCTCCGCCTGAAGACTAATGTAGCCAGGTATTTCCATAGATATTCAATGTGACTTTTGAAGAGAAAATTTGACTCTCTATGCATCAAAACATTAAGCAGAATAAAGAGCAGAAGCTTAGTTTTTGGATACTTTATATAATTGTGCTTTTGAGGGATGTGCTACATGCTTTCCCCAAATGTTTTTAAAAAGGTTTGTCACTGAGAAAAAAAATATATATATAAAACCAAGGCATTTTAGATTTTTAAACATACACAATACTCTGTTGATTAAGTTACATCAGATCTAGCAGTGTCAACCTAAGCCTTCAAATTAACTCAGTCCAGAAGAAGGAAACCTGTAGAACTCAGAGGGATTTAATCTATCCAAGTGCTGTGAATCTGTATGGTGACTTCCTAGCACTGACTGACACTGAGGTATATCTTGATAAAAGGGAGGAGCAGGCTGCTAAAGGACCATAACTAAAGCCAACATGCTTTCTGAACCAAGCCTTTGAAATGAGTTCATTTCATAATGTACACATGCTGCTCAGGAGCCCAGAGCTTGCTAGCACCAACTGCAGCTGAACAGCGACAACAATTCAAACAATTTTATCTGGTGACTGACCCAAGTTAGCACACGTAAGATATGCATCTTTGCGAAAGCTAGTTTTTAATCTAAGCCCGAGGACAGATTAGGTAAAACCTGTAGGCTGCACTATCAAAGGCCAGCCCTAGAAGACTTACAAGGTACCTATAACGCCAGCAAGGAAGTGAGACTGCATTCCCCCTCCTCGCACACCCTGTCAATCAATTTGTTTGATTGTGCGAAGCTGCCAAGAAACAGAGGCACAGACAAATGGCCAAAAAATTGAAGTTTCAGCTTGCCTAACGGCTGTTGTTAACCAACTGGCACACTAAAGGGTTCAATTAGCACGAAAGCCAGTATTTCTGCTTAAAATGTCACAAAAGTTTTGTCATCTTCAGGAACGGGATGACCTCTCCCTACTACGCAGGTATGCTGCTACTTACATGAAGTCACAGGCAGGCAGACCCAGCTACACTGCTGCAACACCTCAGTAAAACAACGATAAGGATCTTTACAGCCTAGGCAAGGGGGATCAAAGTTCGGCAGCCAACTGGATATTCTGCTACAAGTTAAAATGTTGAGTTTGTGTTTATATTCGTAAGATCGTAATCAACACAGAAACTGAGCTCGTTTTTAAATGTTATCCCTTCCCTATATTTCCAGTTCTTATCATAGCTAAGATGTTAGTAGTGACAATACATAACTACTGGAGAAATTCAGGAGGAGGAAAAGAATCACTTGAGTTTGACAGATGAATGGCAGGGCACTTATGGTTTTTGATACGTAGGCCAGGTCTACAGATGGGCCAATGCCTTTGGAAATCTGCTTGTGTATCTGATCCATACAGACAAGAGTGCTTCCGTCAACACTGTACCACCTCCAGCAAGCAGCACACCATGGGCTGGCCATGCCATCACTTCTGACGGAGTAACTCGTATCACTCAGGTTGGTGTTTTCACATCCCTGAGCAACAGCGCCGTTCCCCCCATGCCCTTCTATGAGCGGCAGTAGTGCGGTGTGGCCAGGGGAGGCAGCTCCGGCAGCAGCCCCTGTCCACAGGGGCTCCCATAGATTAAGAGCCCCCAAAGAATGACAGACACCTCCACAGAGTTCTCATGTAGAGTGTGGTAAAGTCATACGCAGATCTAAATATATAGCAACAGTAGTATTATTTGTATTGGCTAGAGCAGCATATATCCAGTTTATAGCCCTCTAAATTATGCCAACTGAAGAAAGTCTATATAAAATTCACACAAGCATCAAATCCACATGGTTCTGTCAGGATAGGCACATTATCTGAATTTTGACTATTAAGTCATATTTTGAAAAAATGTTCTGAGTTTGTCTAAGAAACATAGTGCTTGTCAGACTTGCTCACCTTTAACATCAGCATTAACAGGAACAGTGAGTATATGCAGGGAGCTAAATAACTAATGATCATTTTCTGGGAGAGTTCCAGCTAAGGAACTTGGAGGCACAGAATCTATGATGCATTTTCCTGCATGGCTCTCCACCTCAGAGGCTTGCCTCTGGAGGCTTCACCACCACGTACAGTATTCTCAGTGCTCCCATTAAGATAGACCCTGTCTGTGAACATCAACTGTTGCTCAATACCAGAAAAAGAAGCAGAAGTTGATAAAATAGCAGCCACCCATGTTCAGACAATTAGCAGTTTAGACCTGATATCAGTGCCACAGTTTTCACACACTAACTCACTGGCTGACTTCCAAACAGACTTTAAATTTAGAAACTCCACAGTCCCTTACTCTGACATCAGTCAAAAATATTTCCAGTTGTCAACTGTGCTGTCAGCTGTGCACAAGGAAGTCTGGGAGCTGCACCAGTAAATCCTTCAGACATCCCTTACAGTTTCAGTACACATTGTCTCTGCTAAGATCCTGTAGGACAGACACAATTGCTGTACCCTGGTACTCTCACACATTAGGCCTGTGGTAATTTAGGAGTTTGTGAAAGAGCAGGAAATTGTCTAGAAATTGTGGTTACACAAGAGTCCTGAACTTCCATAGCCTTTGGACAACCAGAGTTGTGTCACTGTCTGCAGTTAGCATATTGTGTTCAGCATGAAGTCCATCTCACATACATCCTTGAAGTTTTCATATTCTCATTAAAGGCAGACTAAGTAGCACGATAATCAAAACTGCCCAACATTTTCCATTATGAGTTCCTGCTTTTAATGGCCCATAATTTTGTCACCAACATTCAATTGGTGTTGGGACTATGCAGTCCACACACAAAATGTCTGCTGCGGGCCGATTTTTGAACATTTAAGAAGGTAATATACAGTCATTACTAAGAAGAACTGTAAGGCAAAATAACTCTGTTAAATTATCAGCATTTTGTTAAGCAGCTCCTATTACTGCATGTTTGGAGAAGAGATTTGAAATTTTGTATTGTGGTTGGCTTAAAGCAGAGGTGGGCAATAATTTTCGTCCGGGGGCACACACTTAATGAATTTTGGCACTGGTCACAGACTGTCTCCACCCCCACCCCCGAACGGGAGGGGATGTGTGATGAAGGGGTGGGGCTGGGGCCTAGCTTCCCCCCAGAGTTCTCTGGGGCCAGAGGCCTTGCAGTAAACACACAGCAAGGGTCTTGCGGCTCCTGGCCCTACTGCAGCTATTTAAAAGGCTCACATCTCTGGGCTCACGGTGGGGTCGCACTGCAACTGGGATCCATGACCCATTTAAATAGGATCCTGTTGCCTGAGCCACAGCCTGGAAATTCAGTGGCACGGGCAGAGGGATATAAATAAAAAGTGGCCAGATGCAGTCCACTGGCTGGATGAAAGTGTTAGACAGGCTGGATCCAGTCCCCAGCTTGCATCTTGCCCAGCCCTGGTTTAAAGTCAAGGCTTTTTGCTCTTTCTGTGAAGGAGTATGGCATGGGCCATACATTGGTCAATGAGGATAAGATTAAATATTCAGGGAGCACCATGCATTCAATACATGACGGAGGCAGTGGCTGTGGGGAAGAACATGCAGTCATGTATTTCGAGACAGTATCACAGTGCAGATACAAAGGGGCTGAATTAAGGTTGAATAGGCAACCTTAATCCTCTTTTTTTTTTTTTGTAACTTCAGTGCTCACCTAACTTTTTTTCCCAGTGTATTTTTAGGTGAAAACTCAAATTAAGATAGTGTGTGTAGAAGCGTTAAGGGGTTAAATTGACAGCCATGCCTCAGCAAACAATATTTTAATTGCGGTAACTGAATTCATTTATAGGGAGAGAGAACAAGCATCAGTCAGAGACCTGATGCGCCTGTCTTGGGTTCCATCCATACTGACAACTTAGAGTTAAGAATATGCCACAGTCTGAAAGATTATGGCCAGTGCCTGGTCTAAACAGGAGAGTCAGACTCAGATGGAAGGAAAAGAGGGGAGAAGACAGAGAAGATTTTATTTCTGTCCCTCCATGCTGGAAAGTAGCATTCATTTGGTCAAGTTCTTTTCCCTGCTCCTCCTCCTGAGAGAATCATCTCTGGTGCTTAGAGATGAAACTTTTAAACAGGCCAAACAGGCCTTACGTTCCTTCTATAATCCAAGCAAGATACCTGCATGACACACCGAGCTCCACTACCCGAAGGTGCAGAGGTTTAATTACTGTTCCCACGAACATGGGCATTGTCCTGATGCAGGTCACCTTGCTTCATGTTAAGTGGGTCACTTCTGAGGTATTACATAAAGTGTATGACAGCAGTTAAGTTTACAGCAGTAAACTCTGAACCAATGATGGTGAACCAAGTACTATCCCTAGTTATTTCATGATGGCAGTGAGTTCATTTAGACTTGAAAAATTGTAATGTCCTGTACTGGTCAGTATCCAGCTACATTTAAGGTCCCTTTACTCTGTCAGAGTGCTATACAGAGTCCTCGGTACAAATGAGCATCAAATACTCTTTTAAAAGTATGTATCCAGTTGTTCACATAACAGAAGCCATCAAGTTTTGGTTTTAAAGGTAGCCTTTTAATGCCCACTTTTCCCCCACTCCCTGCATTAGCTATAAACCTCTCCAATAGTAGAGGACTCTGCGGAGTAAGTGAGGGAATCATGTAGGTCATGAGAGACTGCAGTATCTTTTTCTACTCTTTTCTTCGCTACCCAGATTTCTACAGTCACATAGATTATCTGCTTATTCTGTTGAACTAGTGTATTTACCTGCATAAGAGTAAATATCACAGAGACACACATTCCACTTCTACCAAGAAGTTCACGACATAGGTGGACCTTTGCTACAGCACACAAGAAAAAAAATCACTTTTCTCTCTATACATTAACATTAGCAATGTATGCCATTACGATATCAGTTAGCAATAACTAGGCTCCTATTTAGATTTAAATAAAATCACACAGCAAGTCCCAGGGGTAGCTGTGTTAGGCTGTATTGCAAAAATGAGGAGTCCTGTGGCACCGTAAAGAACAGATTAAACTTTTGTAGGTAAAAACCACTTTGTCAAATGCATCTGAAGTGGTGGTTTTTACTTACAAAAGCTGATGCCCAAATAAATACGTGAGTCTTTAAGAACCCACAGGACTCCTTGTTGTTTTAGTCTGAAAGAATATAGACACTCTTACACTCTTATGCAATAGATTAAGACTAGTGTCTATTTGATTGAAATGTGCTAGACAGCCTGCTACTTTTAGAGATATCATACCTGAACTGTATCTGCTGTACAGTCAGTCCCCGGGTTACGTACAAGATAGGGACTATAGGTTTGTTCTTAAGTTGAATTTGTATGCAAGTCGGAACTAGCTCCAGATTCAGCTGCTGCTGCTGCAACTGACCAGGGGCTGACTACAGGAAGCTGGAGGCAGAATTGCTCTGCCCCCAGCTTCCTGGAATCAGCCACTGATCAGTTTCAACAGCGGCTGAGTCTCGAGCCTGGGACAGAACAGTTGGGCTACCAGGTAGGTCCCTGCAGGACCAACCCGGCAGCACCCCAGCTGCTCTACCCCAGGGTCCACAACAAAAGCCTGGTCTGCTGGGGGGGGGGGGCGCACTAGCTGCGCCTCCCCCCCCCCCAGCAGACCAGAGGCACCGGGAGCAAAGTGGCAGCGGCGGCGGGGTGCCATGCCTCCCCGGCTTTGCCACAGCATAGCCTCAGAGGCGCGGGACCCCTCCGCCTCCCCGGCTTTGCTCCGGGTGTCCCTGGTCTGCTGGGGACCGTCTCCAGCAGACCAGGGACACCCGGAGCAAAGCCGGGGAGGCGGAGGGGTCCTGCGCCTCTGAGGCTTTGCTCTGGCAAAGCCGGGGAGGCGCGGGACTCCGCCGCCGCTGCGGCTTTGCTCCCGATGTCCCTGGTCTGCTGGAGACGGTCCCCAGCAGACCAGGGGCACCCGGAGCAGCTTTTCTCGCCCCGGAGGTTGAGGTGGCGGGACCGCTGCACTCTGGGCGGTCCCGCTGCCTGCGAGCTCCGGGGTGAGAAAGCCCCGTTCGTAAGTGCGGATCCGATGCAAGTCAGATCCGCGTAACTCGGGGACTGCCTGTACTTTCATCTAGTGCCTCATGGAAGCAGTAGATCCCCTGACATTACCTATAGACCAGGGATGTAAGAGTGTAGTCGATTACCCAATAAACAAAAGCTTATAGGTCCATGCTACAGACCAGTGTGTCTCAACCTTTTTTTTTGCTCATTGTCCCCTTCTGAGCCTCATTTACCTCTGTGGCCCCCCTCATAGCCGCTGTTAGTTGGAAAACAAGGTCCATAATTTATCTAATGTTCCGTTTTTTCCATGTGGCCCCCTAGAGGTAGGGTGTGGCCCCTGGGGAGCCATATGGCCCACAGTTGAGAACCACAGCTATAGACTACACACACGCATTTCCCTCCCCCACACTTGCCAGTACATTTTTTAGCAGGCTTGCGCTGGGTGGCTCAGACTCCCCCTGTACACAGCAGCAACTGCCATCCTGCGCTGCTTCCTCTTTATCAGAGGCAGCAGCAGAGGGTGACAGTCAGCCAGTCCACAAGGGGAGCTGGTTTTTAAACTGGCTCCCCTTGCAGATCAGCTGGCGCCCCGCGCTGCTCTGAGACAGAGGCAGCAGCGCAGAGTGGCAGGGGACTCCTCGGGAGTGAGGCCAGAGCGCACTGGCTGCCAGCCCTGCCCCTGGGGACTATAGAATAGTCAAATAACTGATAAGAATTAATAAGGTTACTCGACTATTCAATTAACCGATATTTAACATCCCTACTATAGACATGAGGACTGGAAGTACTCTACTAGAATTAATATCTACAAGAGCTTAAAATATTCAAACAAGAGGGTCTCAAAATATGTACTGAAAACTTCATTGAGCTAAAATTCTATAATAAACACACTATAAACGTAGTTCAACTGTCCTGGCTAGAGTCACAAGAAACATTTTTATGCCCACCTCGTCTTTCTAATTTTACAACCTGCCAGGAATGAAGATGGTAATGTGGGTTGACTCGACATGGGCTACATTTCTAGTGAGTCAGTTTATCAGTTATGACTAGGACTGCAACTACTATAGCAACACAGTTATGACATTCTCATGTTCCTTTTTTGAATTTTAAGATATGCCAGCTTGTTTTACACAGTCCAGTTCATGGGCTGGAGTAACAAGTATACTTAGGGAATTACATGGCAGGGTTATTAGTGATTATTGTCTGGAAAAACAACCTGCCTTTCATCTCACTCGCAAGTACCCAGGCACCATATCTGTGATTTGCTCTGAGACGATCAAAAACCCACCTGTAACATGCAGTGGGGCTCTCTACTGCACAGTGGCTTGGGGGAGAGGAACTGCATATCAGATCCTCTTTTTAAAGCTACAGAAAACTGGGACTTTACCAGCAACCCTAGAAAGAAAGCTGGAGAGAGCGCAGTCCTTCTAAAAGTCACCAAAGCAGATCACATGTTCTGGTAGACTCCTAAATGATACAGTAAGGACCTTATAGAAATGGCTGTTCATATTTGGCACACTCAGCCGCTCTGACCACTAGTGACTACAGCCAATGGTCTATGCTTTCCGCGGGTAGAAGAAAATGATAGGACAAGATTCTCACACCAAAATAAGGCCCATTATAGATCTGTCCTCAAGATTTTAGGAGTTATGTGTCTAGAATATCAATTGTAAAGCAGTAAAACTGGAGACATAATTTTTATTACTTATATTAGCTGCTCATAGGTTACTGCAAAGTTGATATCAAGAGTTACTAATTAGTCAACCCTAACGTTCCCGTATAAATCCCTGCTGAGACTTTAAAATCTAAGATTACAGTTTTATAATCAGTAAACAAAACCAGTGCTGCTTTTGACACAAAAGTTGATATTCAAAAGTAATTTCCTCTGCTGAGGAGTGCTTTATCATCATTCAATTTCTAAACCAATTTCCTTCTTTGCTAAAAATCCTAAGATAGGAAACTCACATGTGCATCTGGCTTTGAAGACTCTTGAATGTCTCTGGACTGTGTCGACTAGTTCTTAACATCCTTAGTCTGCGCTACAGCCTAAGCCCCAAAAATCCCCTTCCACTTACACACATCCGTTGGGCTTGGGCCCAGGTTGTAGGACCCCACAAAGTTGAGCAGTTCAAGCCCAAATCAAACCAGGACCCAGGGTTTAAGCTTTATTTTGCACGACAGACACAGCCGCCAAACCACCTCCCAATATCATTTTCCATATACAATATAAATAAGTGTCAAATTTATGGAAGAGACTTACCTCTCTCCTGTTCTGAGCTCTTGCAACCCTGAGCCTTCGAGCAGAATAAAAAATGAAGTAGCCCACAGTTGCTGCTGTGACGATGAAAAACGACACTGAGACGAAGAAGATTGAATAGTGATTCATCCAAGGTGCATGCTTTTTCCCTACTTCAATAACCATAGTCACTTCAAAGCCCCTCTCAATCTGGTGCATGATGTCCATGCCTTTCAGATTGCTGATCATAATTGCAACAATGTCTCCTGCCCCTGTAAAGAGAAGAGGAAGCTATTTTCAAATTATTGTACAGCAGAAGCTATTGAGTCAAATCTTTCAACAGTGGTTTCAAGTTGCTTCACCTTGGATACTAGAAAGAGTAAAGCCGCAGTCTCCAATGGACCATGTGAATATTTGACGTTAGCCAACAGTTGGTGAGTCTTATATTTTAAATATTATCTTTACAGATAGGTTAATGCTTCAAGGAAACTATTTGTTACCCACAAACTAGGTGAACAAGTCACTTAAAATAATTACATAAGGCACCTTTTTGACATGGAATGCTTAAATTACTGTTCTACACCTGGAGCAATGGAGTGTACTATGGAAGTGTGTATTTTGATCTGTACCTTGGAACCACAATTTTGATTTATGTCCCAAGGAGTCACTATGATAGGTACCTATTTCTCTATGTGGTTTTAAAGCTCTATGAAATGCCATGTTCATGACAAAGTCCCATTCTAAGAGCTTACTGATTTCCTTGTTCTGTGGCTGCTTTTCTTACACTTCCATCCTAAGTTTGGTAATACTACTGAAAAAGATTTATTCAGACAGAAAAAGTAAGATCAAGTTATGCCTACAACAAATCAAATCAGAAAGCTGTTAGGAGTTATTTTTGCACAAATGCTAGAAGTCTTAATAAGATGAGTGAATAGGAGTGCCTGATATTAAATGAGGATATTGATCTAACAGCCATTGCAGAAACTGCATGGAATGATGACAATCAATGTGACATTTTTACCATGGAAAGATGGAACAGGTTCCTGCTGGTGGGGGAGTAGTACTCTCTGTGAGCAAAAGCATAGTGTCAAATTTAGTAAAAATCTAGACTGACAAACTCCACCACGGAATCTCTATGGACAGAAATTCTGTGTTTTTTAATACTAAGACTACAGCAATAGAAATAGACCAGCAACCACCTGAACTGGATGACGACTGCGTAGTATTCAGGGAAATTAGAAACAATAAAAATAAAACAATCATAATAATCAGGGCTTGACAAGCGGCAGTGAGCCCCGCTCGCCAGCTGCGCGCTTTGGCGCGCTGCGCATACACTGATCACGCTGTGGCACCGTGCCGGGCTAAAATCTACTCGCCATGGGCGAGTAGACTGCTGTAATTGTCGAGCCCTGATAATAATAAAGGAGGATTTCAATTATTTCCAGGCTTGACAATTAGTGTAATCTACTCGCCTATGGTGAGTAGCTTACAAGCCGGCACAGCCACGCAGCGCGGTAAGTGCATGCGCAGCGCGCTGAACCGCGTGGCTGGCGAGCAGGGCTTGCCATCGCTTGGCGAGCCCTGATTATTTCTATATTCACTGGATACAAGACATTTAAGGACAGGATGCAGAAAGTTTCTAGATACCATTAAAAATTGCTTCTTGGAGCAGCTAGTCCCAAACCCACAAAAGGAGAGAGGCGATTCTTGATGTAGTCTTAAATGGACCATGTGATCTGGTCCAAGAGGTGAAAACAGCCAAACCACTCACTATGTATTTGAATTTGTCTGTTTGGTCAAGAACTCCTCCTAACTGGTAAGCTCTTATCATAGCTTAAAGCAAGGTAAGGGGGTTTGGCTGCGTGGGAAGCTGAAGCTTCCCCTCGCCCCGATTCATATCGGGCTGCATAAAACCATACAGAAGAGACACAGAATTACCAGGAAGGTGAAAGGAGCTGGCTGGATGGCACCCCACTCTGTCCAGGACTGCCCCAGTCCTGAGCCTCCCACCCCCACGCAACCTTTAGGAAGGGCAGGGGAGCTGTGGCTCCTCCCCGTCACCCGATTCGTATGGGAACATTGCTGACTGTTCCTCTTCATCGGGGAAGCGAGGGAAAAGTGCTGCATTCTTCAATCTGGCTGGGAAGTACAGGGGCAGAGGACTTGGAACTGCCCCAGCTAGGGAATGCACTACTCCCCCAGATGTGCTCCCTGGAGCTGCAGCGGCCAGGAAGAAGCACTTCTTACCTGGCCCCAAGCTGCTACAATAAAAGAAGGCTGTAGTAGTGTTCTCGCCCCCACACAGCCTGCATGCTGAACCCTTCATTCCCAGCCCCACCCTAGAGTAATGATTTAAATGAAGAAAAACAAATTAAAGACCCAAGCAATACTGGGTAAATCTTGCAGTAATATAATTAACTTTAATCACCTTTAGGGTTGGGAGGGCATAAAAGAAGCTGACCACAGTAGCATTAAACTTCAGGAAAAATGAGGAAGCTAATTACATGAAAATTAAAAGAATGAAACACCTGCCACCTGGCATGGCCACATGTATTTAAAAGCATCATGAGAGTCTCAAATGAAATACAGACCCCAAATTAAAGTGACTGGTAAGAGGACCAAAAAATGCCACCGTGACCAAACAGAGTAAAAGCAGTGGTTAGAGGCAAAAAGCCATCCTTTAAAAACTGGATGTCCAATTCTAAGAAAAATAGAAGCATAAACTTGTAGATTGTAGAAGAGGAGGGAAGGGAAGGGAGAAGAATTAGTGACAATTGCTCCCTTCTTCCCCCTCCTCCCCAAGTAGCCAGAAGATTTCTGCTCAATCCCCATTGAGACAGACACTATTACCAAACCTTACTGTCATTCAGGATGGCTTAACAAAACTCTTTGGAATAGAACTATTACTACTACATGAGGAATGGCGATGCACAATTAAGCCTTGTCTACACTATGCGGTGGATTGACACTGCAGCAATTGATCCACCATCTGTCGATTTATTACATCTCTGATCACCATTCCATTGCCACTGGTACTCCACCAAAACGAGAAGAATCGCCGTCGCTGATGGGAGAGCAGCCCCTGTGGACCTTACTACACACAATACACCGCGGTGAGTATGTCGACTTCAGCTATGCTATTTGCACAGAGGAAGTAGACCAACGGCACTGATAAGTGCAGACGAGGATTTGGATTCCTTTCATGCAGAGAAGTACTGCTCCTTCAGTGTGCTGGCTTTAGATAGACAACTCAAGCTCACACTAGCAACTCAGTACAAGAACCACTGAACTTGTTTGGAACTGCAACTTTGAATGCACTTGCTCTGTTAGTACTTGGGATCTTGTGGAAATCACTGGAAGATGTGCTACCAGTGTTAGTGTAAGACAGTTACCATGTATTAGCACAACCACCTTTCACAGTGACAAACTTTTTTTAATCCTTCTCAGACATTTGAAGATATTATTTAACACAAAGCGAAAAGTTTAAGTTCTAGCACTGTTGTGCCCTGCACCATTAGTGTTGCAGTTTACCTATACAATCAATGCAGTTTTTCAGAAAAGGTGCCAAAAAGGAACCTACTGTTATTCTGTTTAAAATCCACCCAGTCTCATTTTTGTAATGACTATCCCTTTGAGATAATTTCTGCTTCGTCAGGCATGCTTTCCCTGGAGAGAGAAAAAAATGGAGTTGCTATAGCAGTGCACTTTCCATGTTGAAAGTTCTGCTGTCTCCAGTGCAGACTTCTACAGACTGAACCCAGCACATTTTCAACCTCCAGACTGTTCACCCATCAGCAGGAAACAAGATTTTCTTGCTCTCCTCACAATTGAAAAGTTTTACGTGTCTAACACCTTTCTGCAACAGTTAAAAAAAAAAATCAAGTTTGCAATTGCACTGTCAGGTCTATTCCTTTTTCTGTAGGATGCTGAAAATAAGATCTAGTTACCATTTAGCACTCAGTGTCCCTATAACATTTATTCTTTCTGCATTCATACATATGGCTAACTTTTCAGTACATTAGTAAAACAGCTCTTCAAGACCTGAAGCAAAACTGGTGTAAATTCAAATTTGTGCCTCTCTCACCAGAAGAAGTTGGACCAATAAAAGTTATTACTACATCCATATACTGTCTCTAGTATTTTGAGATTAACATGGCTATACTATAACTGAACACGGTATTTTGATTATATATATATAAAAAAATCAAAATCAAAACACCAGTTTACCAAAAACACAGCTTTTATTTTTCTTCAGAGAATTTTGAAATTTCGGGGTTTCACCCCCAATGAAATGAAGATAAAATTCTGAAATACAAGTTGAATCTCCCTAGTCCAGCACCCGGGGAACCTGACCAGAGAAGAACCAGAGAATTTGCTAAACCATGGGAGGTCAACAGTGTCTACCAGCATTACCAACACTTCCACTGCTTACTGGGCTCTTAGAAGACATTTGGGGAGACATTACAGGAGAGGTGTACACACTATAAATCTACTTTTGGAGGCAAAATTCTGTTGTTCTGTGGACAAAATAAAACCACTTTAACAAGAAGCCTAAATATTTTTGCAGCAAAGTTAAAGCAACAAAGCATCACTAGATGCTTCTGTTTGTTTTGTTAATATAACCGACTTTTTTCAGTATCCAACAATACTGTCTGGACAGCTCTACTCACTGTTTTGATCTCTGCTGCCATCCAAGCATGCATACCTCCCCCTTTAAAGCTCTGAGGCATCTGACAGCAGGGTGTGCTTCTATGCACAAGTAACTAATCATGCCCTGCACTAGGAACACAGCAGCAGGCAGATTGCTGCAGTGGAAGACGGAGGGGAAGGGCTTGGGGGACTTCTGTGTTGTTTGACATTCCTCAGCACAGAGAGATATCACATATCAGGATGCTACTCCAGGCAGCTGAGGTGGCTGTGGAAGAACCAAAGCAGGCAGGTGGTGGTAGTGGTGAGGGAAGACTACTGTGCTGTGCAGAGCTGAAGGCAGACATAGGGGAGGGGGTATCCCCCTCCCCGTCTCAAGATAGATCAGTCCCCGCCACCCTGGGCTGCCACTGTGGAGAAGATGGCAGCCACCCCCACCCTACACTCTGAGCCTCTCCTTTGAGCTCCCCCTCTGCCCAACCCCCTTGCACCTAGCAGCCCTGCACACCGGAATAACTACCACAGTGCACTGCTTCAGGCTGATGCAGAATTTGTTAGTGTGGACATACTCTGTCAACACAAGGAACATAAATATGGACATGTACAGAAATTTCAATTAAAGTGGCATAACTTTGGTTGACAAAACTTTGTGTAGTATAGACAAGGCCTAAATATCAGAAGACCCTGTTTCCTTGCATCATGTCGTTAACATATAATATAATAAACATATAATAAAGTGATAGAGTTTATTTATTTTACAATTATTGTTTCTGCATCCATAAAGGGGAAAAGTGTAAATTATGCTTATGGCAAAAGCAAATGAGAAATCAGATCTCTGATAAAATCAGACAGACAGACAGACACAGAGAGAGAGAACCCCCCCCCCCCATCCCTATTAATCAAATATTAGTCTTCTATGAAACTCTGCCCTACTCATTTCTGCTTGGGTATCAAGTCTTTTTAAACAATGAATATATACAGCAACAGAACTAAGAAGTTAAACACTTGCACAGTTCAAGTCTCAAGTACCACACCTGAGTAAAAAACCTTCAGAGAAACTATTAACTTAGAGCTATTTAGGACAGTCATCTTTCTGTACATGAACAATTCTCAGGCACTCTCAGAATACAAATAGCTAACGCCTGAAAGAAGCTTTTAATCCTGTAGTTGGAGAGTCTTGAGTTCACACAAAGCAACCCAGAATGTAAAGAATTTAACAATAAAAGGTCATCTTTTTGTCAAATGAATTAAATGCAGCCAGTTTGGAAGAGACCCAGTCACAGCTCTGAGGCCTTTCAGAAGTGGACAGTTAGTGTTCTACAACAACAGTAGAGTAAATACTGGCATGATTACTGGCAGAAAGAGGGACGTTAATCTAGATACACAGGCCTTCTAAAATTAAGAGATATTCAGAGAACGTAGCCACACAGAAAGCCTAAGCTACCTACACTAAGGAAGTCAACATGTACTCAAGTACATGATTAACAATAAGCCTGGTCTTATCAGTTAATGCTATCAACTGCACGCATCTCTTCCCTTCTTGCTGCCTCTGTATTAGAGGCAGCAAATGGGGGGGACGGGAGCCGGTGCCATGGGGAGTTGGCTTTGCAATTGGCTCCCCACGACCACTGGATCTTCAGAGCCACCAGCTCTGATCTGATATCAGAGGCACCAGCACATGGGGGCGGGGAGACCAGGCAGGAGTTGACATGCGTGGGGAACCAGCTTTTAAGCACCTTTTCCTTGCATATCAGCTCCATAGTGCTACCTGCCCCCCACCCGCTCTGCTGCCTCTATCAGACACAAGGGGGCGGCAAGGAGTGTGGGTGGCAGGCAGCGGAGGCTGCCACAGAGCAGTCTCTGTCCCTGGCAGGCCTAGGCTTGCCGCAGACAGAGGTTACTCTGTGGGATGCCAGAGTAGCCTATGTCCACGGAGGTGGCTTGGGACCCCACAGCCAAAGGCTGCTGCCACCCCATGCTGCTGCCTCTTCATCAGGGGAAGTAAGCATAGGCCGGCAGGCAGGAGCTGGTTTGCATAGAGAGCCAGTTTTTAAACTGGCTGCCAGCCCTGCCCTTAGGGATATCGAATAATTGTGTAACCAATAATATTTTGTGTGGTTACACAACTATTCAATTCATCTCTAACATCCCTAACCAAGATAGCAAGCCATCGCTTCACTCAGCATGCCAATGACACGCTCAATAATGAAGCTCTTTCCTCGACACTCCAGCGAAGCTTTTTCTACCATCCAAGATGCATGTATGCAATTCTCTGCTGCACTAAAGGCATGGGAAGGAGATGTCCACAGTTGGTTTTGTTTTTTTCCATTTTAGAGCAAACTTGTGTCCCATAGAGAAGTCAACATGGGTGGACAGTGCAGTTGAGATCTTTGCTACGGGTCAGGAAAAACCTCTTATTGGTAGGTCATTGTAAGATATTCTTTTGTGAGGCTTTTGGCAAGGTCAAAAGTTTGATTGTCTCATCCTTGTCCCTAGTGTACACTGAGTCACAAGACTCCAGCACTGTTTACCTGTGTTGTTGGCTGAAAATGCTATCTGCTCAGAATCACATACAATGGAACAGAAAGGAAGAACATCCAGGATGTCAGCACAGCACAATACAGCAGGTCTTAGCAAAAGAGGTACTATTCCTCTACCTGAGCATGTAGTAACCTCGTTAAATCTTATTCTTGCAATCCCTAAGGCCTTGTCTATACTAACCCCCTCCCCCCCGCTGATCTAAATCTAATCAAATAAAAAAGCATTGCTAAAGTAGACCTATGTACCACGGCATCTTGTGAGCAGTAAAGGTCGATGGGGTTGAGTACCAGCATCAATGGAATGGTGTTCAGAGTTTGATTTATCGCATCTAAGTAGATGCGATAAACTGATGGCTGGTCACTGCTGCGTCAATCCCTAGCATAGTGGAAATAAACTCAGTCTGAAAGGTAGTCCATGTCAGGATATTAAATAAGGAGACCCTCCCCAGCCATATCTAGACTGCTAGATGCTTTTGAACAGACCCCAAAAATATTTCTTTACTTATTATTCTTTCAAATTATTTTCTCTGAAGTCTGGACCTTGAATATATCTTGGCCAAGAAATGTGTACCCAGACATGAAAAACGGACTAGCCCCTAGATCTAACTGTTGTAGCTTGACCAGTACAGCTGCTAATCCAAGCCAGGAAAGCCCTGATTTTGACAGATACCTCAGTGTCTCATCTAGTTAGTTTTTACTGGATTTAAATCCAACAGTGTAACCAGACTGCAGGCCAAACCAACATTTTCTACACTTCAGAGGAAGAGGCATCCTATATTTCACCACAGAATCCATGACTATCAATTCCCTATCATATCATCACGCCTGGCTGTCCAGGCACACAAAAAAGGTTTGTTGTATTATCTCACACATTGAAAATGCAAGACGTAACATTAGTCCCAAATGCTTCTCATACATATTCTTGACAGGTCAAAATAAAAAGTGCCCTACTGGATTCTTGTTGATGAAAACTAGAATAAACCACATCAGGCAATCTTAAACCAGTCTGTAATGTTAGCTTTTACAGAAAGACAGGCATCCGGTAGCGCAGGAGAAACAGGCACCACCTTGTCAGAGTTGTCAATTGATCTCTTGCTCAAACCCAGGGTTGTCTACAGAGACAGAAACTCCAGCTTTACTGATCTTCATTGTACAGGCATGTTATGGGCAAGCAAAAATTTCACCGAGCATCGTCATGGTTACCGATAACTCTTGTGAAGCCATTAATGCATCATGCTAGCTTCAGGATAAGAGACATGATCTGTTATGCACTGTTCAACTCAAGAAATGTTAAGCTTCACAGGTCAGGATTCTCCTAGTGACAGGCATAAAAAGGAAGCTTGTTGACAAAATAGCCAAGTTACTCATAATACCAAACATTCTCTCACCTCAGCACACACTTGCCTCCAATTCATACGTCATCTGAGGCAGAAGCTTAATGAAGGAATTCTTCATATTGTCCCCTCATTGTGTTAAGATGAGAGCCTGAGGAATGGGAAACATTTCTGTTTTCTGAGTTTAGTCAGATTAAGGATAGAGATGAAGCCGTATTAGTCTGGTCTTACTGAAACAGAAGACAGGACTATGTAGCACTTTAATGACTAACAAGATGGTGAGGGGGGGAAGGTTAGTGTCTGTGAGGTAATGATATTAGGGTGATAATTGTCACCCCCAATATCATTACCTCACAGACACTAATCTTCCCCCCTCAGTTCTAAAATCTGATGTGTCAATTGTATGTGTTCACTTTTTTTTTTAATTGTATCACTTTGGTATATATGGTCGTGCCAATTTTCTTCCACATATTGATCTGAGGGAGTGGGTCTGGCCCACGAAAGCTCATCACCTAATAAACCATCTTAAAAGTGCTGCATAGTCCTGTCTCTTGTTTTAGTCAGATTAAGGTGAGAGAATATCATCCCTTTAGATGTGAATGCTATCAGATTAAAAAAAAAAACTATGATGTTGATAAAAACAGCAAGGAGTCCAGCACCTCAAGACTAACAAATGTATTATGACATAAGCTTTCGTGAGATACAACTCACTTCTTCAGTTGCCTGAAGAGAAAGCCAAGCTTCAAGCATCTGAAGAAGTGAGTTGCAGCTCACATAAGCGTATGCCTTAATAAACTGGTTAGTTTTTAAGGTGCCACCGAACTCCTGGCTGTTTTTGCTGAAATAAACTAACACCGCTAACTCTCTGAAACCTATTAGAATGTTGATGACGTAACAAGGAAACAGATCAAAGTGTCCACGATCTGGAAGACGGGCAAGAACAACAGTGCCAAAATGGTGTCCAAGATTTACACAAACACTCAACTTTCTGAGAAGTGTTTCCCTGTTCAACTGCCACCTAAGAGGGCTATCATTGAAAGATAAGGGGAAAATACTCCTATTTTCAGCTGGCATGGTCTGGTTCCCCCCTCCTACAAGTCTTTATGGATTAGGAATAGAAACCTATTTAATGGAGAGATGCAGTTATTTAAAAACAAACAAAAGAATAAAAGCTAGCAGAAGGTCTTAAGAGCACATGGCATTACCTGGAATCTTTACAAACAAGGAAATAGATGTCAAGTTAGTTTCCCTTTAAAGGTGAAAGTACCCTCAGAAGAGAAACACTCAAGTAAAAACGAGATCAGAAATATTCAATGTTCATTTCCTAGTGAAATTCTCCACACCAGGTGTGTTGGAAAGAGAAGATTTTATTATACATCTCTGTAGCAGAACAGTGCCCTTGCGGCTGCGGGGGAGTCACACGAAACAGCTTAAATATTAACCCTACCTCCACCATTATTCCTATGCATTAATCATTACTTGCAAGCACAACAAGAGAAGAGGTGAAAGGAAGCTATAGCAACTCACCTGACCTACAGTACTCCAGTAGATTTTTTAGTAAGAACATTGCCACTAATAGCAGCAGCAAGAAAAATGGCAGACATTGAAGTGAGCTGACTGAAGTCCTAGTCTCCCCACAAAGAAAGACAGACAAATATAAATAATCCCGCTCTACAGATTATAGAGCCAGGGTGACCACCGTGATTATCTAGTCTGACCTCCTGCATAACACTCCATAGGGCTTCCCTGAATTTACTCTTGTTTGAACTAGAGCATCTCTTTTAGGAAGTCCTAATCTAGATGATATTTCCAGTGATGGATAACCAGGCACAACCCTTGTTAAAGTATAGCACATCTTAGATGCAGTACTTGCTCAGAGTACAGGAGTTGCCATCTCAAGTAACTTCATGTAGCACATGAAGGACAGAGGGAGAACTGGAGAGTTTAAACATCAGCTGGATGACACAGGATAGAAACTGGTCGCCAGTGTGGAAAAAGGAAGCAATCCCCTCCAACAATGGTACAGTATGAATTGTGTGATTATAGGTTTTTAAACCTTCTTTGCCTGAAACAAAGTAGCAAATTCTGAGTACAAGTAGGTTTCACTCTGACCATTCTTGTATTTTGAAATAAAGAGTGAAAGGAAAAGTAAAGAAAAGCTGGACTTGAAGACTGGACAGTCCTCCTACCAGAGCCAATACTTTCTGGTAAAACAAGAATGGCTGCTACAATAAAAACAACGAGAAATCCTGTGGTACCTTATAGACTAAGGTGCCACAGGACTCCTCCTTGCTTTTGCAGATCCAGACGAACACGGCTACCCCTCTAATACTTGCCACAATAAAGTGTCAGGTGTCACAGCCAATAGAAGAGATTTGTGAAAATGAAAGGAAATATAATGGCATTCAAGTGCTTCCAGACTGCTTCTTTATCTAGATTTTTCTTCAGCTAGGACCCAAGACAGAATCCCACCTCCCTTGATGCAGATTCAAAAACTCCAGCAATTTTAACTAATTCCCTTGACATCCTGCCTCCGTGCCTTGCAGATTCATAGATTATAAATGCCATAAAGGATTATCACAATCTAGTTACATCTCCTGTACAAAAGCCATAAAACCTCACTCGGTAATTTTTTCATCAATCCCATAGCTATAGATTTTGTCCCCAAAGTTAATTAAAAATTCTCTAGAAAGACACGGCAGTTAACAAGCACAGAAGTAAAGCCAAAAAAGGGCTTCAACTCTTGTTTCAGAAGCTGCACAGGGGATATCCAGCGAGTACTCAAAGTGCAATCAAACTGGCTTGGTGAGGGATATTTTGTTTGAGTCAGCATTCTGTAGGAAGAATCTTCCAAGGCGCACACAGTATAAGGTATTTAAGTCCTGCGCATTAAACCCACAAACAAAACTGCAAAGCAACTCTTAACATGGCTCGCACATATATTATACGTATTTGTTGTTGCTGCAACCCTTGTTTGTTTAGAGAGATTATTCTGCAAGGTTACCTTCACAGCCACCAATATATTGATTTACAGTACAGAAAGAGAGAAAGTCGTGTGCTGTGGCTTTCCCTAGACTCTGCTTCTATAATGGAGTTTAATCTGAGAAAAGTGATCAGTTGTGAAATTCATCTTACAAGTAACAAAAAAAATCTCTTCTCTCAAAATATACATTAACATAAAGATTATTATTGGTTGACATGAAGAGCCATGGACTAACATTTAATGACATTTAGAACATCAGCCTTTCCTGCATTGTTAGAACAGTATTTTAGCTAGCGATTTCAAAGTCTTTAAAAAGGATGTTCTAGAGCCAGCCCATTGCCTTTTGTTCAGTGACGTGTACAAGCTTAAAGCACTGTCTTTGTTGTCTAGTGTAGGGATGTTAGATATTGGGTAACTGAAGAGTCATGTAACTGCATTAATTCTTATTGGGTACACGACTCTTCTATAGTCCCTGGGGATAGGGCCGGCACACGGTGTGCTCTGGCCCCACTCCTGGGGAGCCCCCTGCCATCCCGCACCACTGCCTTCTGTATCAGAGGCTGCTGCAGCAGGAGCAGGGAGGCTGCTGTGAAGCAGCTTCTGTCCACAGAGGTTGATCCAGCAGCAGCCCCTGCCTGGGGGGTAGCGGGGAGTTCCGAGTGCCTCACAGACAGAGGCTGCTCTGGCTTCCATGGAGCAGCCTCTGTCCTCAGCAAGCCTGGGCCATGGGAAGTGGAGTAGCCTCTGTCCCACAGCAGACAGAGGCCTCTCCCAGACCTCTCCAGGGGGCGGGGGGAGGAGCAGGTGGCATCAGCTCTTGCTCAATTTGGTCAGCTCTTGGTCAATTTCATACTGGTTAATCCCGCTTATTGGCCTACGCCTATTGGTCAATTGTATACTTGACTAAATGTTGACATCCCTAGGCTAGCGAATGGCATTATAAAAAAATCCTCTGAAGAAACTTAGCAGTTCATGGAACCTGTTCAATACTCAGTACTCCCTTCTGAAAGCTATTCACTAATCTTATTCAGCAACTGTTAGGAGGTCTGGCTTTGCAGAATATACTATTTCCTCTGTTAAATGAGACTAAGGTTAGCACCACTAATATTTCTTCCTGACATTGAACTGCGACGAGCTGTATGCTTCAGTTTCTGGGGATGTTAAAAATTGCGTAAAGGGGTAAGTGTAACTGCTGAAAATCTCAGCAGTTACCCATGCTGCGGGCTCTGCAATTGAAATCTAAGCTTTAGACTGCAGATCTTGCAGAGACGCCTCCCTGGGAGTGGGGCTGCTAGGCCCTGCTGGCCTGGCTCCCTGGGAAATGAGCAGGCAACTCTTGTCCACCTGGCTTCCAGGGAGGAGGTTTCGTGCAGGAGCTGCTAGCCCAGCTCCTGGGGAAGTGGCTTTGCTGAGTGTAACCAACACCATTAAGCAATAAACAACCACTTATCCGTTAAAAGGTTAGTTGTTTACATTCATACATCCCCATCAGTTACTGGATTAAGCTTCATTCAACCTAAATATCCTCTAGAACTCTCAGAAATAAGTCAAATTGTTTCCTGTGTACCTCTTCAGAGGTGCAATTTTAAAATTGTAACACAAATTACAAATCACTTGTTATCGTCTTGTAAATCTCTTTAGTAACTGAATTCTCTTAACTCCTGGAGGAATATGCCAGAGGAGATTAATTAGCCAGAGACAACTTTTAGTTTACTTTGTCCCAATGAGTTTCTCTGTATCCTACAACGCACAGACAACATGTAGATTCAATTGGGAGATACACTACTGGAATGGCTTCCTGCGTGTCTGACTACAGCCAAACACTATTTGCTTGCAGCTGGCATATTCAAAACTACATACAATAGTGTTGTCAACCTGGCAGACCAGTGGTCACCAACCAGTCGATCGGGATCTACTGGTAGATCTTGGAGCCTCTGACAGATGATCTTCACTGGTTTGGCCAAGAGGCTACAAAGCGCAGCACTTCAGCTGCCCCTCTCCCAACTGCTGCGCATCTCCTGTCCTTTGCCTTGGAGCACACCCTCCCGCTCCCACCCCCCCGGGAGCCTCCTGCTTGTGGTACAGAGAAGGGAAGGGAGAGGAGGGGTGCTGATGTCAGGGTGCCCCCTCTTCCACCCTGTATTCTATCTCCACAGAATTAGGGAGCGGGAGGGTGACACAACAGGGTTTGGGATGGAAGGAGTTTGCTGGCAGCTTTTGAGAGTGGTGCAGGGCCAGGGCAGGAGAGAGCTGGCCTTAGCCCCATTGCACCGCCACCCAGGAGCCATCTGAGGTAAGCAGTGTCCAGCTGGAGCCAGCTCTGAACCCCTGCTCCAGTCATGAACCCCCTCCTGGACCCCAAGGGCCTGTCCTAGCCTTGGGCCCCCTGGACCCAAACTCCTTTGGAGAGCCTGTACCCTGAACCCCCTCCTGCACCCCAACTCCCTGCCCCAGGCTCAGCTCGAAGCCTCCGTACACTCCAAATCCCATAGCCCAAGACCAGAGCCTGTGCCCCAAGCCTCTGCCCCTGCCTAGTGAAAGGGAAGGAGAATGGGGGAAGGAGTGAGCAGGGGCAAGGCCTCGGAGAAGGGGTGGGAAGGAAGTGGGGCAAGGATATTTGGGTTTGAGATAGATCTTGGATTGCACTTAAATTCAAAAAGTGATCTTGTGCTTAGAAAGGTTAGAGACCACCGTGTTAGACTATGTAGGATTTGTAAGGCATGGGCCAACAGTGGGCAAAAGTTGCAAGATAAGACCAATATATCTTACCACAGTGAATGCTTTGACTTCGTTAAGTTCTTTATTTCATCATTTCTCATTACAACAGTTTAGTAAATCCAACGAGCACCAGTATTAGACATAACTGTTTTAGTACATCTAAACCACCAGTGCATTCAAGAGTCTGAAAATTCATTCCATAATATCCATCAACTGGGCGGGGTTCAGACTCCTTAGGAAAAATTTCTCAAACACATGGTACTGCATTGTACTGGAGAGCTAAGAACCTATTGCTGCTGCAACACTTTGGCTCCCCCATGCTGTGGAGAACCCACGTTATACCATACTTGGTTCAGGCATTGTAATTAATATTTATATGACAGCTATGTAGGGACACAATAAACTACAAGCTCAAGATAGTAAAAACTTTCACAAATGACCTTTTACTTGGTGCAGAGAGGAGCTTAATTGTGGATCCACTTGTGTTCTTTCTGAATCTGCTGTGTTTGGTATGATCACAGAACCATGCAAAGAAACCACACCAAACCACGGCTGAGGCAGATGAGGGTAATCATATTTGACATGGTCAGACAATTCCATTTTCCACCCTAGGCAGTCTCTATAATATTCCTAACCTGGGGGCATAACTACTCTTCAAGTACAGTCTTTCAACAGTTATCAATGGTTTTCTATCAGATTGGAAGGATGGATCTAGTTGGAGCCTACAGGAATCTGTCCTGGTTCCAGTACTAATTTGCATTTTCATTAGCATCTTAGATAACACAATGCTTTATAAAAATCTGCAGATGAAAGCTAAGAGGGGTAAATAGCACTTTGGAGGGCAAGATCACAGTTCTGAATAGCAATGGCAAATGGGGAAAATGGTATCAAATCAGCAAGATGAAAAAGTTAAAAAAAATAATCAAATGCACAGCTACAAAATGGGGAATAACTGGGTAGGCAGTGGCAGGATCTCTGCAGGGGATAGTGGATCAAGCAACATGCAGCTGCAAGAAAGACCAATATCAGGACTGTTTTATGCAAGATGTAGAAGGCAACTGTACTGTTGTGTTTGGCCTCATCTGGAATACCATGTCCAGTTTCGAGAACCACAATTTAGGAAATATGCAGACAAACTGGACAGAGTCCAGAGGAGAAAAACCTGACCTATGAGGAATGATTTAAAAAAAAACAAAAAACAAGTAGGTTTAGTCTTGAGAACAAGAAGACTGAGGGGGGAACCTGACAGCATTCCATATGTTAAACCGGTTATAAAGAGCATGCCAATCAATCGTTTTCCATGGCCAATGAAGGCAGGATAAGTAGTAATCTGCCTATTCTGAAACAATGGAGATTTAGAGGAGATTTAGGGGGAGGGATAGCTCAGTGGTTTGATCATTGGCCTGCTAAACCCAGAGTTGTGAGTTCAATACTTGCAGAGGCCATTTAAGAGTTTGGGGCAAAAATTTGTCAGGGATGGTACTTGGCCCTGCTGTGAAGGCAGGGGACTGGACTTGATGACCTTTCAAGGTCCCTTCCAGTTCTAGGAGATAGGCAATCTCCATTATTATTATTTTTTAAATATCAGGAATGAATAACTATGAAGATAACTAAGAACTGAACAGGCTTTCAAGGAAGTGTGTAGAATCCTGCTCATTGGAGGTCATTAGTAACAGCTTGGACTAAACTTAAAAAACAACAAATAGTTTAGTAGCACCTTAAAGACTAACAAAACATGTAGATGGTATCATGAGCTTTCGCGGGCACAACCCACTTCTTCAGATGACAGGAGTACTAGAAGTCCAGATACAAGAATAAATAATTCTTGGACTAATTCAGCCACGCCTAGTACCCTTGTCCCTAGTCTCAGAACAGAGGGGTGATGAGATGATAACTCAAGGTCCCTTCTGGCCGTGTATTTGTATGATTCTGCTTTCTTTCAAAAGGAGCAAAGGACATTTTATCTTTCACAACTAGTGTTAAAAACCAGGCTACTTTAGAGTATACAATCATAATACCTACCTGAGATCTCAATCCTGTACTCTTTTAAACATTGTTTCCTTTACTGTTTGTTTCTAAAAACTGTACTTCATAACAAGTCTGAACAGGATGCAGCTAGTCTTCTTGCTGACCACTGCTAGCTCTAGTTATTTAAGGAGATCATATGTTGTTTTTGCTGGTGGCAATTAATCCCTTCAATACAAGTTTTACTATTGGCAAGAAAGGTTTTAACCTCACCACCTTCCTTCTCATATACTGATCCAAGATTAGACTCTCAGATCCTTCTTAGACCCAGATAAGATACTCCAGAACTGTGCTTCTTGACTTCTGCACCTCATGAAAGCAACACCCCTCTTTTCCTTGATACTTTTGTTGGGGTTTTTTTGGCCAGTGTTTGCTCAGGCACCCTCAGGAATAGCACGCACAAAGCCAAATGACATACTACTCAAGGCCAGCAGAATCATGATCTGAGCATTGGAAGGAGAAGGAATTTGGAAAAAAAAGTCACATTTTGGACTTTCTTAACAGATCTTCAAGATTTGTAAGTCTTAACACGTAAGGAATCTCCACAGCTATTATTGTACCCTGACAGGACAACCATTTAACATTCTGGTTCTCTCAAAGGTAGAATCATAGAATACTAGAACTAGAAGGGACCTTGAGAGATCTTCAAGTCCAGTCCCCTGCCCTCAAGATATTCAAGATGCCCCTCTCTCCCTTAAGTTAACTGAACTCACTTTATATACTTCTGTCTCACTCTGCTTTAATCTTTCCCCAAACACGTTTGCCTTTGAAAACCAATATAAGTTACAGAGGTCAGCAATTACCCGTCCATAATATTGTACTTTGAAACCATGTTCAGCCTGCCACAGAAAGGTACTATCATCTTGAAATGGGTATAATTAAAACCGAAGCTTACTTGTTGATAAGATTCAGTGCTTACAAAGTTACTAAATAAATATTACATCAGACTCCATTCAGTCCTTGACATTTAAAATACTAGAAGGTATTAGGCAGGATTTTATTGCATCTGATTTGGCTATTTTTGTGTTGTGTGCATTTTAATGGTCATTTTGATCAATTGGTGTGCCCCTTGTTTCTAAGCACAGGACTGATACAAACAAAACAGAATTGCTCTGGATCTCTCACTGTGTGCACTGTAATTAAATAATACAAGCCTCCTAAAGTGAAATAACCACAAATAAACTTTATTTAAACCTACAGGAATGTTTGCGCCTCTAAGTACAAATGCTACCTCAAAAGATAAGCTTGATAACCAATGGGAAAAATATAGTACTTTATTGCACTTCTAGAAGATAAGCCTTATTAAGAGTTGGAAAGTTTTGTGGCAATACTCTCTCAGGGAAAAGAAAAATCAGCATATTTTGTGTTACACAAGTATAAATTCATCAGAGGGGGGTATTTGTTCTTTGTCTAGCAACACATGAGCTTCCATCCATAACCTCTTAAGAGGTGAGGCAGTTTGCAAGTTCTTGCGTCACCAACAATACCTCACTTCAGCCTCACCTGTTTTTACCACCATTTCGTTGGATGAAATCTATTCTCCCACCTGCTCCAATTCTCCCTCAATGTGACTGCATTACTGCCCTGCACCAGTGTTTTCCAAGAAGCACTGCCTACAATAGTCTATTTCATGCTAGCAAGGGCAGATTAGGATATTTCAGTTACTGTTCCATGCATGCCTAGAAGTACAGTAAACTTCCGATAACCCGGCACCTTTAGGACCCGGGGGGGCCGGATTATCAGATATGCTGGACTATCAGAAGGGGGGGCTATGAGGGGTCTGGAGTGGAGTGGGAGGGGATGCCACCCCAGACCCCTCATAGCCCCCCCTTACAATAGTCCGGCTCTGCCCCAGGCGTCCCTGATTCAGCCGCTGCTGGTCAGTTTCAGCAGCAGCTGAATCGGGGATGCCTGCAATAGAGCAGCTGGGGTGCTGCCGGGTTGGTCCCGCAGCCCCGAGGGGCAGCGCTACGAGACCAACCCGGCAGCACCCCAGATGCTCCGCTCCCGGCTTCCCCGATTCAGCTGCTGGTCAGTTTCAGCAGCAGCTGAATGGGGGAAGTCTGTCTGGCTCCCCCAGCACTTCCAGGTTCCTGATGGTGCCGGACCATCAGGAGTCCCGGAGCATTGGATGCTGGACTAATGGAGTTTTACTGTAGAATAAAACCAGAATATGTGAGCTTCAACTATGGGTACGCACTACTCCAACTTATTTATTTTGCTTTTGACAAAAAATGAGGGGAAAATGTACTTACACAAAGTTGATTTCTGGAGAAGCCCCAGATGACAGTGGGCAAACTCCTGATAACTATTAGGGATGTTAGATAGCATGTAATTTAATAGTGGTGTAAGTGCATGGAATGTTAGTGGTTACATGACTATTCAATATATAGAACTATTCGATAGTCCCTGGAGGTGGAACTGGCAGCCAGTGCACTCCTGACTCCATTCCCAGGGAGCCTCCTGTTACCTCTCTGGGCTGCTGCCTCTCTCCCCGTGCAGACCAGGGGAGGGGATAAGTGGGTCCATGGAGCTGGCACAGATGGGGAGCCTGCTTGAAAACTGCCTCCCCACGCTTATTGGCTCTGCCTGCCCCCTCACCACTGCCTCTCTATCAGAGACAGCAGCACAGGATGTGTGTGAGAGAGGCCAGGCGGATCTGGTGCTCGTGGGGAGCTGGCTTTTAAGCCAGAGGCAGCAGGGCTGGGGGTGGGGGGGGCAAAGATTGTGTAGTCGTCTACATGTTGGTATCTTTAATAACTACTCTACACTAAGGCCAGATCTACACTAGACCTGGAAGGTCGGATTAAGGCATGCAACTCCAGCTACGTAAAATCACGTCTTCTCAGCTGATGGGAGCCAATGCTCCTGTTGACGTCCCTTACGCCTCAGGATTGTGAGGAGTGCCATGCCTCCGTGTCTTAACTAGATCCACTAAATCATGGGTTCCCAAACCAGGAGGGCATGAAGAAATTCCAGGGGGTTGCATGAGGCATCCCAGCCACACATACCCCCGTCAATAGCACCCCAAGTTTTGCTGCTTTTTTTGGGGGAGGTTCTCTCAAAAATCAAAAAGGGGGCACGATGACAAAAAGTTTGGGAACCACTGTGCTACATGATCACCAGAAGATCCATCTCCTGAGCAGCAAGAGGAGACGTGGCCTAGGATTCCCACTGATATGACCTCTCTAGAGAAAGTACCAGTGATACATGTGCTGGGAATCATGAAGTAAAAATTCTAGGACAGCCCAGGCCTTGGAATTGGTGAGTAAGCTACTTCTGTACCCATCTTTCCTTCCTTGTTTCAGCCTAATCTTCTTGCTCCAAGTGTGATTCTAGATATCTCATTAAAGAGTCAATGTTTAGTTTGGCAGCAGTTCCATATGAAATGTGCTCACTCCATCCAACAACTGTTTTTTTCCAACTGTCACACCGAGAAGACAAGCCTAGAATAAGAGAAACTGGTTTCTTTCCTACCCAAGCATCACTACCTGTAATAAAGGTTCTATGGGTCAGATTGTGCCCACAGGCTCTTTAGTGGGTATGGACTAAGTCAGCTGACTTAACTCAAGTAATTCTGTTAGTTATGCAGTAGGAGAAAAATAATTCCGTTCCTTCTGTGTACTGCTGTGAAGTGCTAACAGGTGATGAAACAGCCCCTTCCCCCGCCTCCTCCCATCAGAAGACATGACTGACTAAATTAAGGAATGAGAACTATTAAGCTACATATTTATTCATGTTTTAGAAAAGAACTATATTTTAATGTTCTTTAATGTTTTAATGTCTTAACTTCACTTGAATTTTCCAGTTACTTCGCCCCCAAATAACAAATAGTGATATACTGATACGCCCCTCCTTTCCGCAAAGGACAATACTTCTTCTGTTGCTTTGTCAACAAAGTTTTACTGAACCAGACAGACTCACCAGATCTCCTACCCCCCACTAAAAGCCAGACAGATATTCACTAACCCTAGAAAACAGAGTGTGACTCTGTGCCCCCATATTTTTCATGGAAATGTGTTTTTGAATATGAATATGCATGACTCGAATATGTTTTATGCAAACAAGGCAACTAACCTATTATTCAAGAGCTCGTAACACCCCGAATGTGTATGTATCATTCTTGTATGTAAAGTTAGAAATATGAAGTGTAAGCCTGTTTATTAATTGAGGTCTTCTAGAAAAGTTATTAGTGGTTCTTAAGGAACTTAATGGCCCAGTGCTCAAGACAAGGATCTGTGAAGTCTTGTTTTTCCTATAAGCCAAAACTGTGGTTGGTCCTACTAAGACAGGTGACCATGCCACCTCATGCTGGAATCTATCCTGAATTCAATATTTTTTCTGCAGGAGTGCGGGAATGGGACAAAGACTTCCTGTTCTAGGGAAATTCTATTTAAGGGATGGGAAGCAAACAATGATAGTCTTCAGCTACAGACTGCTCCCCACCTAAAGAGGACACATGAAAGGACTTGAAAAGAAAAGAACTCTAATGAGGGGAGAAGCTGTTAGACCCAGATGAGAAAAAAAAATCAGATCTAGCCTGAAAATTTTATCTGAAATAAGGATTAGCGTGAGAAATTATGATTTGTAACAATTTATCTTAGCGTGTTAGGCATAACTGGCCTGCTTTGTTTACTTTAGCTTAGTAACTTACTGAGATCTGTCTGTCATCACTTGCAACCACTTAAATCCTATTTTTATATTTAATAAACAATGGTGATCTTATTATCAAATACAGGGTAAATATATTATTACTTGGGGAGAGGGGAAGGGACACTAGAGCTGTGCATCTCACTCTTTCATTCATAAAGGGAGAGAATTCCATGAGCTTTCTCAGTGTAAAAGTTTTATACAGAGCAAGACGGATTTATTTTGGGGATTTGGTCTCATTCGGGCTGTGCTCCTAGGTGTTGTCAAGTCCCTGAAATTGAGCCTTCTCATAGCTCAACTGTTTTCAGTGTCTGTGTTACTTTGCTTGGGGAGCTGTTACTCCAACTCTGTGCCTTTGCTGGAGGAAACCAGAGCTTCTGGCATAGCAAGACATGATGGTAGGGTGCACCAGAGGGCAGGCAGGCAGGCTCAGTAATATCAGCCTATCAGGTGACAATCTCAAGAGGATCTCTGTGACCCAAACAGTCACAGGGCAACTGGAAAGAGAAGAGCCAGAACTGTCAGGGCAGACACACAGAAAATACAGCAACTGGAAGACAGATAACAGAAAAGATACTAGGAGAGAGCACGGGAGGGTAGGAAGAGAGGGGAGATCAGAAGATGGAGGAAAGGGAATGAAGTAGAAAGTTAGAATTAAGAGACAAAACAAAGCCAGACAAAGAACACAAGAAGAGAGAATGGCAGCATCACATATTAGGCGTTATAATAGTCAGGCCACAGTGCAAGGCTTTAGGAGGTATATTACGAAAATTATTACAGACGGACAGCTTCAAACAAAAAGATTGAAATCCACCAGGTTTAGAACTTCACGTTCTATTTCTTGTCAATACTTGGGCCTGGAAGTTTCAATACGCCCCAAGGCACACAATGAATCACACTAGATCACCACCACACCTTGAACAATTGTGGCATGAGTCCTCCGGCTTACAGCTCAAAACTACACCCAAGGGCAAAAGGAGAAGGAGATCTTTCCAGAACAGCACACATCATAGAGAACAACTTATTTCATTAAGCCAGCTAAGTCTTCTACCGGGACTTTAAGAAAATTTTCGACTGACTGGCTAAACAGATAAGTACGGAGATGTCCTTATTCTTGGACATCAGGGACAGAGTGGCCCTTTATCAACTACTCATGTAGTCAATACAAATTTTAACAACTACACAATTAGCCAGATAACCGCAATTTAGCATCCTTAACGTACTTCATTTTCTGCAGATTCCTATGGGTTTTTTTTGTTTTAAGTCCCAAATACAGTATAAGAAATAACATCTTGTCCAGAACCAACAAAAAGACTAAATTCCTTTGGGCTGTATTCTTTTACTATGCACACCTAGGATGCGTTAGTGCACAAGTGCCATCCCCTGATATTTAAGTAGTTACAGAAGAAGTATGTGTGTTTGGAGAAAGCCCTGAAGGCAAGCCATGCGTTCCCTCCAACATAGTTTTTGTCCTGAGGGGAATTTATGCAAAACATGATTCATGTTATGCTACAGGTATGTGCTACCTTTATCACTGGCAGCAACTAGTTTTCACAGAACTGCTTTCACTCTGTCCTCAATACTTCCTGATTGATTAGTAAGCTCTGTGGCATCAACTTTAAGTAGATTTTACAAATTAAAAAATTAGATGACTTTTGGGAAACATTTGATTACCAATGTATTTGTATACACTCTTCACACACCCCAGTTTCATCACAGGGGGTAAAAAGCAGGATAAATACATTTATCTTCTCTAAGCAGGAACTTGCAAGACAAACCGCCAACAGTGGGGAAAAGCCACACAAATGCAATCTAATTTTAACACTTAAAAAGGGAAGAAATAATCTTTCTCCATTTTCACCAAGTGTTTCCTCAGGTCTTTGTAAGATGGTTGTACTTTCTTGAGAAGAAAAATTCATTGCTCCCCTAAGTATAATCTACACGTTGCATACAAAGACTAACGCAAAAACTTGCAAGTTCCAAGCCAACCTGTTTCAGCTTGCTAGTTTAGTTACCACTTCAATGGAAGTTCTTTCAAGAACTTAAATATTCTGAAGTACAGTATCTCTGTTTTCCATTACTAGCGTGTTAATGTCCTCTGTGGTGCTCAAACTTAAGACATCTTTCCATGAAATATTAGCTTGTCTGTACTACCACAACCATCAAACTCTTAAGTCTTCATCTGATAGATAAGGAGTGTGTGTGGAGGTGTGTGAATGGGAGGGATGGGGGAGGGGGGGAGAAGAACCACAGTCACTAGTAGCTAGTAGCAAACTTTCTGTGACAAGTGGAGGGAACCTATCACATCAACTTCTGCGGAATGTAACTTGGCTTTAAAAAGGTTTGATACTTATACTAGTAACACCCCTTAAGGGACAAGTTGAGAGACACAAAAATAAGATCAGAGGATGGGACCCATGCTAATTCCATTCAGAGTTCATTGTTGCATGAGGAAAGCTATGACTAAACATACAAGTCTGGAGGAGACATCAGCTCTCTCTCAGCTACACTCACTGACTGAAAAGCTGAGTTTAAGCATAGTTAACTAGATTATTAGCAAAAAGAGCCAAACAATTCCCACCCCCAGTCGATATGTCTGAACATATGCTATTGTATGACAGCACATAGCACCCCAGGCCAGAGAATTCAGGCCGCAACCTGCTCAGGTTTAAGCTGCAATAGCTTGCTGTATTTAACACTGTTATGTATTAAATAAATTCAACACCAAAATGCCTTGAACAGCAAGCTATGTTCAGGCTGATACTCTTTCCTTAATTCATACTAACACAACAGGTATGTCAGCATGGGGATTTCCTGCTTTTCAAGGCAGATTAAAGTCACCTTAGGGGCCTCATCTCGCCAGAGGGTAAAGATGCCATCTGTCCCTGGCCAACACCCTGCTGAAAACCGACTATTTCATGTTCACTTTCTCTCTGTTACATCTTTGGAAAGTTCTGAGCAGTAATCACTGGAACCATCTAAGAGCCTCAGGGCTGCATCACTTTTATGTTCAGTAGATTATTTTCAAAATCAAGAGTAAGAATACTAGTTAACACTATGGATGTGAAAGGTTAACCAGTTAACTGGTAGGATTTCCCTGAGCGGGTGATGCTTACCTATTCCGGTTAACCGGTAACCCGTGGGGGCTGCAGCATCTCCCTGACTACTGTAGGCAGGGGGCTGCTTCAGTCCTGCAGGGGTTCTGCCACAGACAGGGGCTGCTCTGATGGGGTCTAGGAGCCGGCGGCAGTCCCTACCCCAGTGCAGGAGCTGCGAACTAGCAGCCAGACTTAGTGTGGGGGCTGGGTGTTGCTCAAGTGGTCCCCAGCACCAGATCCTACTTTTAGTTGGTTAACTCCTTAAACATTAGGCTCACCTAACTTTTAACCAGTTAACTGATTAACCAGGATTTTTTTTTATCTCTAGTCAACCTTCTCTCCAGCTTCCTCCTCCTCCCTTTACAGTAGCATCACCACCATTCCCTATGCTTGCAATCTTGGCAATAATTGATCGACTCCAACCCTCACCATGCCTACTTCTACATTGTCCCCCAAATCTCTTCCTATCTTATGGATGATGTCTCATTTATCCCACTCATCCTTTCCACCTGCTTTCAGGCCAGGACACAGCTGCCAAGATAGCCTGTCCACTCTACGTTAGTCTCTGAAATGACTTAGCCTCTCTTATATCAAGGTCATGCTCCTTATTACCTCCAAGTTTTCCAAAACTCCACCCCTACTCCTTAGACTTCACTCAGACTACCACTTAGTGCCGTTTTGGCTCCCTGCACACACTGCTGCAAAGCGGCATCTCCGTCCCAGAGGCACACAGCAGATTCCCTCTGTTCAGACCGAGGGGACTACTTAAGTCCTCACTCTTGGGAGGAAAATTTCTAGATCTAATGAAGACAGCTCACCTGCGTGGCCAGCCGTCCAATTATTTGTTTGTTTGTTTTACAGTTTAGACTGGGGGGACTACAGAAGTCCTCGCTCTTGGGAGGAAAATGTCTAGATCTAATGAAGACAGCTCACCCGCATGGCCAACTGTCCAATCTTTTTTTTTTTTTTTTTATAGCCACGGCAGCTTTGCTGCCTGTGTAACCACATGCACTCCACTGACCAGCCAGCAGGGCCAGAAGCCCCATTACCCTCTTCTGCCCAGCACCTCGCACTCTTCGGGCACGACTACACTGCGGAGCTATTTCGGGGTAGCCAAATAAGCCCATCGTGAATAACGAGCGGCTTATTCCGACATCCTGGCAACCCTCGGCTACGTCTAGACTGGCATGATTTTCCGGAAACGCTTTTAACGGAAAAGTTTTCCGTTAAAAGCATTTTCGGAAAAGAGCATCTAGATTGGCAGGGACGCTTTTCCTCAAAAAGTGCTTTTGCGGAAAAGCGTCCGTGCCAATCTAGACGCGCTTTTCCGCAAAAAAGCCCCGATTGCCATATTCGCGATTTGGGCTTTTTTGCACAAAACAAATCTCAGCTGTCTACGCTGGCCCTTTTGTGCAAAAGTTTTGCACCAAAGGGACTTTTGCCCGAACGGGAGCAGCATAGTATTTCTGCAAGAAGCACTGATTTCTTACAGTAGGAAGTCAGTGCTTTTGCGGAAATTCAAGCGGGCAGTGTAGACCGCTGGCAAGTTTTTCCAGAAAAGTGGCTGATTTTCCGGAAAAAATGGCCAGTCTAGACACAGCCCTCGTGCCACACGGGCTAGAGAAGAGCGCGTTATTCCGACAGACGCCGTTCTGAAACGGCGTCGAAAGCAGCGAGGCAAGTCGCGGGGTGCAATTCGCACGGAGGGTAGCGCGGACCCGCCCTCAGCTCGGGGGCTAGGAGAGCGCCCCACGACCAAGGATTTCCCTACACCCCGCCGTGGGGGTGCCTACCGCCCTGAATTCCCCCCCCCCACTTTTGTGAACTATGATGCCGTATACAGCCCACCCTCCCCGTGTCACCCCACACGCCCCCTTGTCAATCCGACCCCCCCCCACATTTCAGCTCCTGGGGGGCTAAGCCCGGGAAAGGGGCAGCCCCCCCCCACTCACCCGGGTGCGACATGGGCAGCACCTCGCCGTCGGCGCCGCGGGAGTTGTAGATCACGGCCCCCGCCGCCCCGCGCTCGGCCGCCCCGCGGATCTTGTCGGCGAAGGTGCAGCCGCCGCCGCGCCGGATGAGCGCGAGCCAGGCCGGGCCGGCGCCGCGCGGGGCCCCGCTGAAGTTGGCGCCGGGGCCGCAGGCGTCGGGCTCGTCGGGCGGCACCAGGAGCCCGGCCGCCGGCCGCAGCGGCGAGTCCTGCCCGAAGACGCCGCTCTCGCCCGCCCGCCAGCCGCCGCCGCCCGCCGGCTCCCGCCACGACACGTTGAGCCAGGCGCCCCACACGGCCTGCGCCGCCGCCACCCGCGCCAGCGCCAGCAGCGCGCCCAGCGCCCCCAGCGCGGCCCAGCAGCGCATCGTGCTGCCGCCCGCCGGGCCCCGAGCGCCGCACTGGCCCCACACCGCCGCACTGCCCCGCCCCCAGCGCCGCCCTGCCCCGCCTCAGCCCCGCCCCCCGAGCGCAGCACTGCCCCGCCTCAGCCCCGCCCCGCACTGCCCGCCTCAGCCCCGCCCCCAGCGCCGCCCTGCCCCGCCTCAGCCCCGCCCCCAGCGCCACACTGGCCCCGCGCCGCCTCAGCCCCGCCCCCCAGCGCCGCACTGGCCCCACACCGCCGCACTGCCCCGCCCCCAGCGCCGCCCTGCCCCGCCTCCGCCCCGCCCCCAGCGCCGCACTGCCCCGCCTCAGCCCCGCCCCCAGCGCCGCACTGCCCCGCCCCCAGCACTTCACTGCCCCGCCTCAGCCCCGCCCCCCGAGCGCAGCACTGCCCCGCCTCAGCCCCGCCCCCAGCGCCGCACTGCCCCGCCTCAGCCCCGCCCCGCACTACCCGCCTCAGCCCCGCCCCCAGCGCCGCACTGCCCCGCCTCAGCCCCGCCCCGCACTACCCGCCTCAGCCCCGCCCCCAGCGCCGCACTGGCCCCGCGCCGCCTCAGCCCCGCCCGCACTGCCCCGCCTCCGCCCCGCCCCCCAGCACCGCACTGCCCCGCCGCCTCAGCCCCGCCCCCAGCGCCGCACTGCCCCGCCTCCGCCCCGCCCCCCAGCACCGCACTGCCCCGCCGCCTCAGCCCCGCCCCCAGCGCCGCACTGCCCCGCCTCAGCCCCGCCCCGACCCCAGCGCCGCACTGGCCCGCCACTGGCCCGCCTCAGCCCCGCCCCGCCCCCCAGCGCCGCACTGGCCCCGCGCCGCCTCAGCCCCGCCCCGCACTGCCCGCCGCCTCCGCCCCGCCCCCAGCGCCGCACTGCCCTGCCTCAGCCCCGCCCCGCCCGCCGCCTCAGCCCCGCCCCCCAGCGCCGCCCTGCCCCGCCTCAGCCCCGCCCCGCCCCGCCCGCCGCCTCAGCCCCGCCCCCCAGCGCCGCCCTGCCCCGCCTCAGCCCCGCCCCGCCCCGCCCGCCGCCTCAGCCCCGCCCCCCAGCGCGGCACTGCCCGCCGTCTCAGCCCCGCCGGCAGGCCGAGGGCGGGACGCGCTGACCGCACGCGGGGGGGGGGGTAGATTGTACCGATACCCCCCCCCCCCGCCACAGGCACCCCATGACCGGGGGGAGGCTGCTGTACCCGTCCCGCCAAATGCGCCCCATGACCGGGGAGGGTTGGGGGGGAGGCTGTACTTACCCTCCCCCCACCTCCCCTCGCCCCCCCAGCCGGTTCTGCACTGCAGTTCCCTCAGCCAGACGCCCCTTCCGCCATGGGGCTGCACCCTGCCCCCCCCCCCCCCACAGGCACCCTCTTCTGGGCAGCTGGGATTCCTCCCCCCCAGACACCCTTTCTCAGGTCGGGGGCCGCTCCAGCAGCCTCCTCCCTCTCCTCTGGCAGCTGGGGGGCTGGGAGCTGCACCGAGACCCTTTTCCCGCATGGAGCCCCAAATCCATAGCTGGGAGCAGCGATGAAACGTGTCAATATGCCTCGTCCCGTAGGGTCCCCCTAATAGCAGTGCGGAGGGGGGAGCACACCTAGACACCCCTCTCCATGCTGATACTCCGGGTAGGCCAAGCAACAACGGGGGGATCCGTGTGAGGTTCTCCAAGAGAACAGCAAAGCATCTCTCCCCTGAGACTTCCCCGCTGCCCCCCACCAGGGACAGAGCAGCAGCACAGGGAACATCCACAGGAGTCTCTCCTGCAGGATTCCCCATCTTAATCGGTGCTGGGGAATTGGGCCAGAGTTTATCCACATGCCTGTTCTGAGCCCATTTGCCTGACTGAAAATATACAATTGAATATTATTGATCATGGACATGATTAAGAATAGCATAAATGAAACTGTACTCCTGGATTTTATTTAATGGGATTTCTACCGCTGCATCTTTTTTGCACATTTCTTTGAAGTTTACACCATAACTGGTCAAATCCAGCTTCATGTGTGCATTCGGGCTGTCTTCTGACCTCTGCTCTGGCAAGGTTTGGGCATGCAGGAGTCTGGGTTGGAGTATAAAGAACTCAGGGCAAAGGGTTGGGATGTGTGGGGGGTACACAGGTGCAGGGAGGTCCTGGGGCTGGATTACCCTACCTGGGCTGGGCTGCTGCCCCAACATTGCCATAGCCAGATGGCCACTTTTCTATCCATGGTGAGGGTTGGGGGGCTGCCAGCCCTTCCTGCCGCCAGGTGGGGGCTGGTCTGCAGGGCCTGCCTGACTGGGACCTCATTGGCCTAGCTGCCACAGGAGCAGCTGCACTATAGCTCCAGCTCCCACCACACCCCCCCATCCTAGGAGCAGCCAGGGAGTCAGGAGGCCCACCCTGGCTCCAGCATGTGGCCGTGGGGAAGCAGCAGTGCTAAAGACCAACTGCCCCACCTTTTCTAGGGGTCTGAGCTGTCCCTCCCTGCCTTGCCCTGGTGGCAGGCAGTCTGGCCAGGAGGGAGGGTGCAGAAGCTGCCTGGGCTCTTGGTGTGTGTATGTGAGGGGGAGCACTGCCCACCCCCAATGCTCCCATTGACCATGTTCTGCCATTCCCCTGGTGGCTTTCTTTCCCCACCAAGGGATTGGTGCTAGTGCTCCAGGGGAAGGGAACTCGAACTCAAACCCACAACCCTAGGATCCAGAGGCTGATGCCTTATCTATTAGGCTACCCTCCCACCCCAGGTGGCCCTACTGGATGCAGAAGCAGGCTGAAGGGCAGTGGGGTGGAAGGGTGGCCTAATGGACAAAGAGGCATCAGCTGGAGGTGGGGTGGACCCTAGTGGCCAAATGGATACGGCATCAGCCTCCAGAGCCTGACATAGTGGGCTCAAGTGCTGCCCCCCACAGGCCAGATAACCAGCACCATCCTTCTGGTGGTGGGGAAAGCCCCCAGGGGAACATGCAGGCTGGATCTAGACTGGCCACTTTTTCCAGAAAAGCAGATGCTTTTCCGGAAAAACTTGCCAGCTGTTTACACTGGCCACTTGAATTTCCGGAAAAGCACTGACGATCTCATGTAAGATCGTCAGTGATTTTCCGGAAATACTATGCTGCTCCCGTTCGGGCAAAAGTCTTTTTCCAAAAGACTTTTGTGCAAAAGGGCCAGAGTACTGTTTTCCGCAAAAAAGCCCCAATCGTGAAAATGGCGATCGGGGCTTTTTTGCGGAAAACTGCGTCTAGATTGGCCACGGATGCTTTTCCACAAAAAGTGCTTTTCCGGAAAAGCGTCCTGCCAATCTAGATGCGCTTTTCCGAAAATGCTTTTAACGGAAAACTTTTCCGTTAAAAGCATTTCCGGAAAATCATGCCAGTGTAGACGTAGCCAGTGAGTATGGACATGCTGGAAGCTTTTCTTGCTGCTCCCCTTGGCCAAAGTGCAGTCAGTAGGAGCATCGAGAGGTGGGGCACCCTGGGACCCCCATTTCCCTCACACACACATACATATACCAAGATCCCAGCCACATCCTGCACCCTCCCTCCTGGCCAGACCCCCTGCCCCAAGGACAGGGTGGGATAAGGATGACTGCACACCCCCAGAGGAGGCAGGATTGAGGGCAATCAGTCCTTAGAACTTCCCAGGCCACAGTGCTGCTCCCTCCCAGCCATGGGGGCTGTGGTGCAGCCCAGAACAAGCCACCTGCTCTGGAAGCAGCCAAGCAGCCACCACCAGCTTCCCAGCTCCAGCTCCCAGCCAGGATGGGTCATATGGTGGCTGCCCAGCTGCTCCTGCCTGGCCACAGCTGCAGCCCTGGTGGGAAGTAGAATATTTGGGGGGCCCTGTGGGCAGATTACCTGAGCTGGCCAGGGCTGGGCGACTGCACCCAGGCAACAGTTGCTGGATGAGAGGCTGGGCCAGGATCATTACAGCCAGATTGTGGCCTCCCAAGGCCACAGCAGGAGGGGGGCTGCCACCAGCCCCCTCCCCCCCTTGCAGCCAGAGGACCACAGGGCCTGCCCCAGGCTTGGGGCCAGAGACAGGACACTGCAGCCAGATGGGGGCTGGGCCACGACTGGGGCCTTGTTGGCCAGGCTGCTACATCAGGAGCCCAAGCCGGGCTGTTGTAGCAGTTGCAGGGCCGTTGTGGCTGGGCCACAGGGTCTGGCTCAGAAGCACGTCAGCCAGAGACAGACTGTGGCAGTCAGAAGAGGGCTGGATCTGGGTCGCTATGACTAGATGGAGGCATCTACCCCCACCAACCCCTCTCACTATCCCCACTGGGAGCACGCGCGTGTCCCCAACAGCGCGCCGTCAGCTGGCCCTTTAAAACAAGCAGAGTGCCCCAGCCGGCTCTTGCCACAGCATAGCCGGTTCTTACCGGGATGCACCGCCCTCCTTTCACCTCTGGTTAAGGGGAAATAGACAAAAAATGACCCTCTTGACATGAGCAATTATGTTTTTAAAGTTTTGAATTCATTTTTCATTTTAATTTAAAAAGTAGCATGGATTGTGAGAATAACAAAAGAGCCATGTTTGGTTCTGTACTGAGCCATAGGTTGCTGAGCCCTGCTATAAGCAATTTTCAATTCACTGCCTATTGTGCTCTCCGATTAATATTTTATATAAAACCATCACTTTAACCAAATATTCTGTATTCATGACTTCTTTGTTCCTGCATTCTTTTATTTTACATAACACGGTGTACAATGCAAATTAATGCGCCTTTTTTGGTTTAGCATGTCTGTTTGTAGTAGTATATTATTTTCTTGTTTTCGTAATGTTGCCTTATCCTGACATTTCAGTCATATGGGCCCCAATCCCCAGATTCACATATGTACTCAACTTTAAGTACTTGGTCCCATGCGCCAAAGTGTATGAAGAATTGGGATCTTAGAGTCCCAGATGTGCTAAGCAACTTGCAGAATTAGATACTAAGGCAACTGGGGGAGGTAAGGGTGAAAGGGAATTCACTTTCACTTATAACTGTCAATGTGTTATTCCTAGATCCTGAAAACTGATCCTTGCAGATGGACCACCTCCGTCTGCATAGGGCTTCACATGCACAAATGTCATCCCATCCAGATTATTTTGCAGAATCAGGGCCTTATCTTGGAAATTATGGTTCATGCACAGAGAATGTGCCTAAAGACCTGGCGAGAGGCAAATATCTGATAAAGATGACGCACACTGTAAGTAAGAATGAACGGACATTTCTCCAAAGATGATGAAGTAGGAAAACTTTCAAATGTGGACCAGTGTGTTCTATTTGTTAATAGTGGATTTGGAGCTTTTCCTGAAACTACTGCAGCTGATAAAATTCTAATGAATTCTAAAGAAGCAGGAATAGGCTTGTTGGGCCTGATTTTCCACTGCCTTGCACCTTGTGGAATCATTTACACCCATGTAAAATGGGAGAAAATCCTGCAAACACACATGGCTAATTTTACCGAGTGAATTATCCCAATGAATTCAGTGGAATTACTCACATGAGTAAAGACACTCATATTTAAGCTTGCAGAAACCAAACTCTGACATTGGAAATGTTTTATCACAACTACAGATGTAAGTAACTATATAAAGGCTGTACTCTGTAAAAGCAGAGTTTGGCCAACACTAGGTAGGATTTTCAAAAACATCCAAATTGCCAGACAGTGAAGAGTGTTTTGGGGAAAATCAGGAATGCCTGAAGCTGAGACGGGAAGATTCAGAAGGACATACAGAAAACTAGCTAAAATTGCTTGTGGCTTATGCAATTGTTAGTAAATTGCAGTTTTATGTCCCACAGGTCTGTTCCTGATCAACCAAAGTCCTAGCATAATAGTGCAAACAATCACTTATTAAATTAATATGAAGCTTGTGACACACACATACATACAGCCTTTGTGTCTTTCCTTTGATGACTGGCTGAACAAATTGCTCTACCCTTCCCAGGGCATAGCATACTTGTCTAGCTCCACCCTTGCATGAAAGCTGATGTTTCCATCCAGGAACCATGCCAATATTGTCAATATTTCTAAGGCACTCTACTTTATTTGCCTCACTCAGGGCTCCAGGACCAGGAGTAAGATATACTAAAATAAAGGTTTGCCCTTTTTCTGAATCTTATGAAAACATCTTACAAGGGACACTGTAAAATTGAAAGCTAATCCATTAACGCCTCCTCTCTCTCCCCCAACAAGGAGAGTTAAAAATAACATAAGATATTATACCTGTCTTTGAATCCCGACACTTCGTGTTGTTTTACAATAACATTTTGCATTTTTGGGGGGGGGAGGTTGCTGTTTCTCTGTAAGACACTCAGGCAAGCAACAATGGAAACTGATTGGCCATACAACAGACATGGTGACATTCACTATACACAAAGGCTATATCTACACTGGTGTGATCTTGCGCAAAAACTCTTTAGCTCGAGAGTTCTTGCGTTAAAGCAGTTGCGCAAGAGAGCATCTAGACTGGCATGTGCTTTTGTGCAAGAGATGTGCTTTTGCGCAAGAGCATCCTTGCCAGTGCAGACGCTCTTTTGCGCAAGAAAGCTCTGATGGCCGTTTTAACCATAGGGCTTTCTTGTGCAAGAAATTCATGTTGCCCGTCTACACTGGCCTCTTGCGCAAGAACAGTTGTGCAAAAGGGCTTATTCCTGAGCGGGAGTGTCAGAGTTCTGGCGCAAGAAGCCCTGACTTCATACATTAGAAAGTCAGTTCACTTGTGCAAGAACACACAGCCAGTATAAACAGGCAGCAAGTTTTTGTGCACGAGCTGCCGCTTTTGCGCAAGATTGCGCCAGTGTAGACACAGCCAAAGTGCTGTCCAATACACAAAGCAAACAAACTGAAAAGTATAGAAAGATTTTTTTTTTACCCTTTCTCTGATCTGTGCCACTCATAGCGATCTTGATATAACAACAGCAGGTAAAGAAAACAAAATAGCTTATTTTGAAATTTGGCACATCTACAAAGTGCCAAATTTAGAAATAATGCACTTTTTTGAGCCATTCCTTATCCCTCATGCAACAAGGTTTACCAGGATGGTGAAATAGCATGCCTATTATTTTGAAAAATATTTCAAAATAATGAGAGGCTTGTATAGATGCAGGGTAGCTATTTCGGGATACCAAAGGTATCCCGAAATAGCCGTGCAATGTAGACGTACCCTTAGTGTTTGCAGGATTGTGGGCTAATGTTTAATATTTACTCTGGTCTCCTGGTAAAGAATTCAGCAGTTTGTATAGCACATGTGGTTAAAGGAAAACATGAACATTTACAGATTTTTACAATATTTATAATTTTTGATAAGGATATACATTTTTTTATTTCAACAGAATACATTTTTAATCAGCAGTTAATCTCCCCCTTCCATCCCCCGAAATAATCACTCAATATGCAAAAAATACCCATCATTTTTGGCTGACACGTATACAAATGAATGAGTTTGTGACCTAGAGCATCCTCATTTAGGTACATGATTGCTGGTGACACTAGTGTGGCTGTCTGGCTTAGACTAGAGGACCTTTTTTGTTGATAGCACAAGGGTAATACCAGAGTAGGCACTGAAGTTCTATTGTATGTCTTTATAGAGAAGCTGAATGCTGTATTGTCCTAAAGATCAAAGAATAGTCACAGCTCACTGAGCAAATCTTTTTCTTCTAAACTAAACTAACCAAATGTCTCATTTCTTATTACATCTGAAAGCACAGAATCATAAGACAGGACAGGACCTCAAGGTCTTCTAGTTCTCCAGTTCCCTACACTCAACGCGGGACTCTAGACCATCCCTGGCAGATGATTGTCTGATCTGTTCTTAAAAATCTCCACTGATGAAGCTTTCATAACTTCCCTAGACAAGTTATTTCAGTAAAAGCCCTTAATTATTTCAAAATCAACATTTCAGATAAAAGCACGTTGTGAGTAATCAACATGCCAAGGCCCAATTGGGCAATCAGTTCTGCATCGGAGCAAAGACCTGCTCATAAAGATCAGAACATCTGACAGGGCCTTATGAAAATCCAGACTGTCTTCAAGTTTTGGGGGCTGATCAGATTTGGGTTTTTCATAAAGATAGGAACCAGCCAGCAGACCTAACAGCCTCGGCAGGCTCCTGGGCAAGGTGTGAGGGGGAATTTTTTGTGATGCTAGGAGGGGCTGAGGGTGGAAGGGGCAGGGCTGAGGGCAGCTGGCTCTCAGCGCTGCTTGGAGTGTGATGTAGCCTCTCTCCTCAGCCCTTAGCGCTGTCTGGAGAGCGTAGCAGCAGGAGTCCTGGGTCCCAGGGCAACTGCCCCCTTTGCCCCTCCCTGTTCGCAGGCCTGGAACCAGCTACAAAACTTGAGTCTGGGGAGTTTGGTTTCTTACATTTTGGTCCACGCCCAGTTGTCCTAAATGTCCTTAATATGATTCTAAAAAAAGGGATCATGTGATTAGATGGTTGATTAAATCCAGCTTTTAATGGTATTTTAGTCACTGTTATTTTGGGTGAACAAAGTTCTTGTAAACTACAGCAGGAAGTTGGAGGGAATCGTCAACAGGGACTGGATGGCTCTGGACATTTGCGGTTGGCTATGGCACGTTTTACTTGTAGGCTACCACTTCGCAGCTAGCTCAGGTTGATAATAAACAAAGTTTTGGCTCCTTGGCAACTTTATGTGAAATGAGTTTGTGTTCTCAGTCTGGCTTCTGATAGCCAACTATTCCCAGTACAATTGATAACGGGGTAAGGAGTGTAAGAACACGAGACTGAATTCCATCCTTTTTACAAACTAGCACAGGCTTGCAGGACGGAGCTGTTACTTGAGCTCCACAGAATGTGCTCTGTAAGATAGGCATGGCCCACAAAGACTATGATAACAGACATTTCGCAAACATTTATTTTACTTGGGGCCAAGTAGTTCGCTCTCTGCTCAGGCAAAATTCCCCTGACTTCCAAAGGGCAGCGTAAGCAAAGGCTAAGCACAAAGCTTCATATTGTGTGAGGAACATATTTCAGCTTAGTGATCATTTGCAGGCAGAAAGGGGGAAGGAATATTGACGCTGATAACAGTAATATTTGCTGGAGGATCTCAGCACTGCCTGGAACTTAGAGTCAACATTGCTACCCAGCCGCAGTCTCCCTCTGCATCCTCTCTAAACCGGGACTTTCTGGTCCAACAACATCCGTGGTCCTACTGATGTTCTTGGATCAGAATGCCCTGGCAGCTGGGAGTCTGCTGGCAGGAGGGCCAGGATCTGGGAGCCGTGCCAGGTAGCAGTAGCTTTGCTAGGAGAAGAGCTTAATGGCTGCAGGGATGAACAGCGGGGGGAGAAGGCAGCCTGGCTGGGAGCAGCCTGAGGGAGGGCAGCCTGCCAGAGTCAGCAGGGAGGGGAGCAGGAGAGGGTGCTGGAAGTCTGGCCAGGAGTGGAGCAGCTAGCCACCAAGGCTGGGAGAGGAGCTTAGCCAGCCTGGCAGAAGGGGAAGGTCCGGGACTGCACCAAATACCCCCCCCCCCAGGTCTTCAGAATCGCACGGAGTGATGCTCCCGAGGCAATTCAAAGGGGGCCCAGGCTCTGGTCGCTGCCACCGCTGTACTAGCAGTGGCGGTAACATTGCTGGGCCCCAGGCCAACTGCCCCTTTTGCCCCCCTCCTCCATTGGCGGAGGGACATCCGACCTACACAGCCATAACTCCTAAAGCAGTTAATTCTCCACTTCATGATAGAGATAAGAGCGGAGAATCAAGGCTTTCACAATTGTTTGCTTGGAAGGAAAACAGTACCAGGGCAGAGAAGGACATATTATAGTAGTGACCATTTTTAAAACATGGCACAGAATTTAAATCTGTAACTTTAAAAATATTACATGCCTAAATGTTCCAACATTCATTTCATGCTGAATTAATTCACCTTCCACGACGATGCATTAACAAAGATCTGAAACCTTACTACGGTGTGACCCCCCCCACTTTCGTTTTGTCACGTAGGTAAACCGTCTCTCCATCAACTGTCAGCCCAGTCACCATCGATCCACCACACATAAAGAGGAGAATTGCCCATAAACACAGACCATTTCACATGGTAGAGGGAGCTTGGCTCGTCGTTTGAGTGGTGGATTGAAACTCCTGACTGCAACCTCAGACAAGAGTCATCATCTCGGATGCCATGTTTTGCCCACTTGTAAAACAGGTCCAGTAATATTTACACACAGGGATAATTTAATACTTCCATGGCAGGAGAGCTGCGATGCTTCATTACAAAAGCCTTTGAACTGCTCAGAGGCAAGGCCGTATAAACGCAGTATGCCATTTTACCATGGCATAAGCAGGCAAGCAATTACTGGTAACATTCAGAAGTCCGTTCTTAAGCCAGACCTCCCTCTGACATTGGTTTAAGGCCAGTTGAGTGTAGTGCTGAAGGGCTTTTATCCTAGCTCTTTGACTTCTTTGTAAGATTCATTAAGTGAAGGATTCAGTCTGTGTAACTTTCCTATCCCTCTGCTTTTTTTGAGTAAGTCATTGAGAAGGGTTTATGAAGTGTGCTTTGGCATTCAGTTAAAGTAAAATCCTGGCTGCAACGGGAATTTTGCCATTGGCTGATGGGGAAACCAGGATCTCACCCACATCTTGGAGATTTCTGAAGCATTATCTTTTTGAAGTAAATATTTAGGCAGCTTCTCCCCCTCCCCCCACATGTAATATGGGCTTGCCACATATGGAAGGTGTTAATGTCAGGTCAGCTTACTTTGGTGAATTCTTACTGATATTTGTTGCATGGACTTGACTGTTATCATTTGCAAACTTGTGGTTTATGTTCCATCAAGCCATATGATGGACCACCTTGAAGGTCTCATCAATAGAGCATAGATGGATAGAAAACCTTAAACTGAGTTCTAAACCTCTTCAAACTTCAGTGCATTTCAGAGTCAAATACCCAACTCAGATTCACAATCTGCTATTTTGGTCCAATTTATTTTGAGAATAGTTTGTGAGGGTTCGGTGTCATCCCAGCTGAGCCCAACAGCTCTGGACCTGTTCCCTACAGCCTCAGCCTCTCTCCACTGAAAAACTCTTCAATGAAACCGAAGATTGAAGCACTATTAGGAAAATAGCGAGGAACAAATGTTGCAAAAGACTGTCCCAGCTGACCCCAGGTTTTGGGAAAATGCTGCGCAGAACCCGTGCTGACCTTGGGCTCCACAGCGCTGCCCCTCTGAAATGCCAAAGCGGCGTGTCAAAGGGGCAGCCGCTGCACAGCTGACCCCTGGCTCAGCTGTGCAGTGCTGCCACTTTGAAGAACCCCTTTTTCCCTGCCTCCCCTTTGCTGCCTGTATCTGATAGAGGCAGCAAGGAGAGAGGGATTGACTAGTTGACTGACTATCCGATAAGCAAATGCAGATAGTCGACTAGTCCTTAACATCCTTCATCTATCTGGGGGGAAAATTTTCTCCCATTGTTGAAAGCTGGCGCACAGCCTGGCATATAGCTGCAACAATTCACAGAACTAGTAATGCCATAGCAATTCTAGACTTTCACCTGGAGCTGTACAATCATTTAATCAGCTTACAACCACCCTACATAATTAAGAGGCAGGTCAAGATTCCATGTTTGTGCTACCTGCAAGACCCCAGCTTAGGTTCTCCATTATGCCAGTGTATTCTAGGGTGCCAACAAATACCATAAGGTGCAGTAGAAGTTAGCAGAAGCATAACCACAATCAAGTTTTGGAGGCTGTCACTGTGCACTAAGCTGGAGAGGAGGCATATCTTCTAATTCCCCTCAAACAAGTCGTAAAAAGGGTGAATGGACTAGACCAGGGGTACTTTTGTTTGCGGCCTGTGGTCCCCCGTTTGTTTGAGGCCCGTGGACTGCTGTACAGTACGATTTACACAGGGTTCAATATGTGGCCTGCGGGTGGGAGCCAAAACAAACAAGTCGTCAATAGAATGGTCTTCTGTTGAGGTGCATTTTAGTAGTTAAATTCCTGGACTGTCATTGCTCATTAAAAGTGCTGACATGTGGGTGGAAGTCGGGTAACTATTGCTTTTTATTAATATCAGCAGAACGGACTTAAATGGGGGTCTGTATATTGTGTAGTCTTGCCTTAAACTTTGTATTCGTGCCTGTCAGCGTGACCACACTTAAGTTGTGGCCCTCGGCGCGAGCTGAGAGTATCATTGTGGCCCCTGGGGCTTCCAAAGTTGAGTAGCCCTGGACTAGACTGTTGTCCTAAGGGACTCACATGGAGGCCAGCTAGTCAGACTTAGAGACACCAGAGAGGATGGGGTAGAAAGGATACAGTGCATCTTGCTTTTCCCTCTTTCCTGTGCAGAAAAAGGTACTGGGGAGAGGGGGTTTTTGAGGGATGGCACATCCCAGCTTGCAAGTTCACACAGAAAACAGAGTCACTGGACTTTCACTGCCAGGCTCTAGCATTTGTTGAAACAACTTGAAATTCCACATCAACTAGAATGGAAAAAAGTGCAGCAGATTCCCGGCAAGTCAGAACCAATTAGTTTAGCTCAGCTCTTGCCACAAGATAGAGAGATTTCCACAGGCCTCTTGAGTGCCAGAATGACAAGCATTGTTTTTAGCTTTGGTTTTGGCTTAAGGTCCCAAGGGAGCTCAGGTTAGCTCTTTGCTAGGACAACCCTGTAAGTGCCTACTATAGACCAGGCAATATGTTTAAAACATTGCCACCCGGACCTATGGACAGTATGAGATCATTACAAGTCAGATGTGGCTGTGACCTTTCCAGCACACTTTCTCTCTTCTGCAAGATGTGGGATCTCAAGGGATTACATTTTCTGCCACTAAATCCTAGTGAAGAGCTCCTATAAAGAGGTGCCTCAAGAAGGCCAAGTCATTCAACATGCTAAATGTCCTCAATTGTGTGTCATTTTACTGAGATTTTAGGGTACTCAGCATTACACAGGATCAGTCTAAAGCCCATTCATTCACTGGGGGTCTTTCCTCAGTGGCAGGGGAGTTTCCATTCACAGGATTAACTCAGTGCAGTTTACTTCCCTCTTTAGTAGCAGATTGTGCAAGTTCCTTCCCTGTCTGGGGATCTAGATTTTCCATATAATGCAGATGTGTCACTGAGTTCAGCAGTTAAAGATCAAGTGACCGAAAATCTGATCCCATCCTCATGAACAGAAAATACTGCACATGTGGTCCCTTGGGAAAAATAAATGAGGTTTGAGAACAAATGACTAATGTACAAAATGGGATACCCTTTGGAGCCAATTCAGAGACATCCATACACACAAGCTACTGGACCAGCCATTGAAGCTATATGCACAGTCAAATTCTGGTCTCAGTGCAGACATTTCAATACTACCAAGGTACAAACTGGACTAAACCCAGAACTGCTTCATACCTTGTGAAAACACAATTTATGTCAATGGAAAACCTGTAGAGACTTCAGTGTGTGTAGCTAATGTGGCCCTGAGGGTTTTTTTTTTTTTTTTTAATATAAAATGCTAAAAGCTGAAGACTGGAACTTTCATCCTGAAGAGGTTGGGGCCAGAGGGTGAAATTCTGACCCCTCTAAAAGTCAATTGCTATTTTGCCATTAAGTTCAATAGCAGTGGGATTTTACTGGTCACAGAGGCTACAACTAGACTGCAGGAATTTGTCGGCAGAGGCAATGCAAATGAAGCGCTCATTAGCATTTCTTGTGCTGTCATTTGCATAGTCTCTTCCGAACCTTTTTGCAGACGAGGTTTTTGTGGGGAAAAAAAAAGAGCAGTGAAGACAGGGCCATTTTGCGCAAGATCCTGTATACCTCCTTTTTTGAGTCAGAGTCTTTAACATGGGAAACATTATTTTCCCTTGAACCGAACAGGCCTCAGATCAGATGACCCAATGCAAGATGTCACCAGCTTAGCTCAGTGGTAGCAGTGCATGGACTGAAGGATTGTCTGGAAAAGTTGGAGAAGCTAGGATAGGAAATGTTATTTCGGGAGGCCTTATTTTCCTTTGTCTCATTTGTATTCCTCATAGGTCTGTACTTCACAATTGTATTGAAATTATGATTTAGGTAAAGACTGTCATCTAGACTTTTAAACTGGTATAGTTAATAAACGTGAATAAATAAAAATGTCAGTTGCATAAAAAATACATGCAAAGCCAACACATCACCAAAGTAGGAACCATGACTGTTTCCAATGGCAAATGACCATGTTCTGGAACAGTGTTTGGGCTGCACCACACAGAGAGGCAGTGTCGCTGAGCTGTTGCTGGAAAGCATCCTAGTTCAAACAGAGGACAGTGTCGGCATCATGGAACACAAGCAGCTGGCGATGGCATACAGCCATGTTTAAACAGTGTTCTCTCTCTCTGACAGTGCTCTGGAGCTGTCTAAATCAAAGACCATTTCAGACTAAATGACTTTTGTTACATATTTTCTGCCTGAAAGAGGAATGTTATTTCAAAGTGGCTGACCCAAGGTGCAATGTTTGGGTCTGTAAAGCCAATTTTTCCAAAGGCCAAGGGAGATGTGACCTAGAAACTGGGAATGAGGGACAGGGGATGGATCACTTGTTGATTCTCTGTTCTGTTCATTTCCTCTGGGGCACCTGGCATTGGCCACTGTCGGAAGACAGGGCTAGATGGACCTTTGGTCTGACCCAGTATGGATGTTCTTAAGTTCCCATTGATTTCAAAGGGTTTTAGATCAGGTCCAATATCTGCTTTGGAAAAACCTTAGTACAGAGAACCAAATATTCTAGGTGAAAAATAGACAGAAGGGGAAGAACTAATACTTTCCCCTCCATTCCAGTAAAAAAAAAAAAAAACAAACAAAAACAAATTTAAAGATAAGAAAACTAAACACCATGTTTTTGGTACATAACTGGGCTGAATCTTTTTTTGAACTCCCTGACTATACAATCTAGCACAATTTCAACCTCAGCAACATGACTGATATCACTATAACAAAGGTTAAACTGACTGATAAGTGACTGACGAAATTGTATATGCCAAATACTTGCCAGAGACTGGAAATTAACTCTTTGCCCTCTGGGTTTTGAATCACAGAATGGTGGTCATTTTATTACAGAATTGATGGTTCCCTGAAAGTGGGGAAATGATTCACAAACAATTCTACTTTTCTCTCTAGTGTCTATCTGTAGCTGAAATCTGCCGTGGTGTAGCCAGGCTGGTCCCAGGATACTAGAAAGAAATGGTTGGTGAGGTAGTATCTTATGGGTTCAGCTTCTGTTGGTGAGATACACAAACTCTTGAGCTTACACAGAGCTCTTCCTCAAGCCTGGAAAACTAACTCAAAATTGGCTGAAGTGAAAGACTTGGGAAGCTCCTAGTGGGAGGGAGTCGATAGGTACCCTAGCACGCTGCTTATATTTGTGTGTTGGCGTATAGTCCCATAAGAGGACTGTACCTTGAGCTGACTGGCAAAATTCTTATTCACTTCAGTGGGGGCTGAAGCCCCACTGTTTATGCTTAACAGCACTTGCATGGATGCATAAACAAATCACAATGGGCATTTATTCAAATTAAATACCAGATCCCTAGGTTTGATAGCAGAGTAGTTACTGTTTTAAGGAGTTAAGGACATAGTAACAAATGCCACTGGGATAGGGGGAGGGAGGATTTGGGAACCAGGAAAGATTTAAGTTCAGGATCAGTCTTCTGTTGGCAGCAATGTTAAGACAAACTTGCATACGAAAGATCTGAACTTTGCTATCTCATTTTGCCTATGCCCTGATTGGGGGGGAGGGGAGGGGTGTCTTTCTGGGCTGCCTGTGGAGATGCAAGGTGGCAATAGCAGCTATGTGGGTGAAATCAGATAATCGCTAGGTTGCCAAATGAACCCTCACAGGAAAACGATGAAAGACAAAAATATCAAAGGTGGGTGAACACTTTTCACAAAATGACCCCTCTATACTGGGCCTCAAAGAAAACCTGCACAACACTTTCAGAAAGACAAGCCTGGGAGTTTAAATTCAGAATTTTGCCACACACCAAAAAGTGACTGAACAGAGACACTGGTGTATGGCTTATTACAAGTCTATAACCCACCACAGCTGTTGCCTCCCCGTTCCTATGACTGGATGATGTTAATGGGCCGCTTCACCTTGAATGGTCCCTTGAAATGTGTGTGAACTAATGATACTATATAACCTGTTCCATTTCGTATTTAGCTATGACACACTGAGTAAGGCTATAGCTACATTACAACTTATGTTGACGTAGGTTATGTTGCTCAGGGGTATGAGTTAGCCACTCCTGAGTGACATAATTTATGATGATTTAAGAGCTGGTCTGGACAGTGCTATGGCAGCAGGAGAAGCCCAGGAGGCTGATTAATTCATACCTACTGCTGCTCACAGGGGTACTGGAGTAAGTAAGGGGATGGGAGCTGGGCCGTCCCTAGAAGTTTTGGTGCCAGATGCAGCCTCCCGCAGGACTGTGGGGGCAGGAGCTGTGGGGTGCAGTAGGGCAGCGAGGCAGCAGGGGCCAGGCCCACTCTCACATTCGCCGGTGGTGGCAGGAAACAGAACCACCCAGCTGCAGCCAGTTCCTCTCCCCCAGCTCCCAACCCCATTACTCGGGTGGAGTGTGGGCAAGACAGGGACGGAGTAGAGGGGGTGTCCCAGAACCAATCCCCCCAGGGATGGCCCTGCTGTGCACAGTCCAAGGGGGCGCTGGCCAGGAAATGAGGCTGGCTACTGGAGCTGGCGCCACCTCATGTGCAGCAACGTGGAATTTGGTGCTCCAAATTTCACAGTGGCCCATGTGGCTGAGTATTTTGCATATCTGTAGGGACAGCCTGGGGTGGGGGAGAGATCTTGGCGCAGAGCAGCTACGCAGAGAACGTATCTGGCACAGCGGCACCACTGTACGCTCTCTAGTGCGGCCATAGCATACGTTTCCCAGACCTGAAGAAGAGTTCTGTGCAGCTGGTAAAATAAAAGCTATTACCTGACCCACCTTGTCTCTCTAATAGCCTGGGACTGACACAGCTGTAACAACGCTACACTGTGGGAAGCAGGCGCTAACCACTCTTCTAGAGCATCTGGGGATAAGCTCTCAAGACACAGAGTTCTTGTTAGCTTGGTGCTTTGCCTGGTGGTCATACCAACTCTTAACTCTAATGATGAAAATGAATTGGGTCCTTTGGGATACTGTACACATGGAAAAAAGCAACTCTCATTGTAAACATGAGGTCACTTATGTAATTTTCACTGACAAGGAGAACAGATTTCACCCCGAATATGAATCTGGGCCCTTGTTTGTATTTTAATGAAAATGAAAATCCATTGGCTAAATGTTTTATAGGATCAACTGTTCAAACTGCAGCTCAAAACAATATACAGCAACTGGCTGCTACCATGGTGAAAGCTCAGCTAATCAATGCATGTTACAACCTATGCAATACTGAGCACCTGATAGTGTTTCTTTACAGAAAGTGGAGACAAATGGAAAGTTCAATGAATCAGAAGGTAAGTTAATCCTAGCCTTCAAAACAGAAGTACAGTGGCAGGCACTCAACCACAAATTCCTATTACTGCATCAAAAACCATCACAGCCTTTTTTAGAATGAATTTCTGAGATAACACAAATTAGGTTTTGAGACTGAAGAGCTGTTCTGAATGCAAACTTTTAGAAAAAAACCCAACAGCTTTTCTAAGTATGACTGTAGATTTGGCAAGCTGTCTGAACTGAGGGAAGTGTAGTGCTGCTAAATATGTAAGATACGTCTGTCAGCGTGAGATTTATTTTATTAGTATGGAACACATTAACTACTAAGAAATGTAGTTTTCATAGACGAAGGCTTAATGTACTTGCAGAGAAAAAACATTTCAGAACACAGTAAATACCTACACCTAACCAACATATCTGAATGATTTCAGAAGACGGGCAATCAAAATTTTCTGAATTCCTGTTCTGTGTTTCTGTGTCCTCCAGCTTCTGTTCTATTTTGAAAATGAAAAGGATCTTTGTCAAAATAATTGAAAAGATAATCACTGAAAAGTCTTAGCCCCCTCTGCTGGTCCCTGTTCACAATGCAGAAGCAGCGCTGTCCATAAAGGACTATTAATGCTGGTTGAATTTCATGGAGTTGTTTTGCAGCAGAGCAATGTACGATTATAAGCCTATTCCCTCCCAGAACTGCAGCACCTTGCTTAAATCCTGCTATGCTCCTCATCACCCACTCAGAGCACAGGCATAACAATGACTACATAATCTGGTGCTTCAAGCTCTCAGCCAGGATGACACACGGTCAGGATACACGTCCATGCTCCAATGATTGTAATAATTTATCCACTGTACAACAGCTTCAACAGGAGAGACTGGGGGCATTCTGATGTAAGGAGTCCCTATCTCCCAATGGTTAGAGCACTCCTCTGAGACGTGGTAGATCCGTGGGCTAAGCAAATCCCTCTTGCCCCCCATAGTGGAGACTTGAACTGGGGATCTCAGATGAGTACCCTAATCCACGGGCTAAAAGTTATGATGGAAGTCCATCTCTGCCAGCTGTTTTGTGGAAACTTGCCTGTTAGGCATGCTCCTAGGCAGGAGACAGGCACCTGGACACTACAGGGAGGTAGAAATGTAGATGCTTATGGAACATTGACTGTAAAAACTTAGGTGCTGATAGAGCTTAGGAGCTGAAACTAAGACCTTATCTACCCTGGCACAGTAAATCAGCTCCCAGTGCTGTAACTCCTGAGGCGTCCACACTAAATCCACAGCTGCTGTGCTCTAGGTAAACCTCCTCAATGAAAAGTGTCGAGTTTGCTGCGCTGTGGCTACAGGGCTGGAATGCCAATATGGACACTTCAGTTGTTTGCTGCTTTGTAACTGGCTTCTGGAGGTGTCCCTTCAGGGGCTGTTCTGTTTATTGGTTAGAACTCAGCTGGCTTCCTTGAAGGCATGCACCTCTCCCCTTTCAAAACTTCATTTTGGACAGCCCAGGTGCTGTGCTGATCTGCTCCACGACACAGAGTAAACCATTCAGGTGGAATGCTTGTGCTGTTGAACACAGAGGCATGTGTGCATGCATAGGGGGGAGAGAGAGAGAGATTGCTGCACGAAGAGCAGGAGGCTGATTTTGGGATTTCCTCCTGCCCTGAGGACAGATTGTTTTTTGCCGGTGTCTGAACTTACAGCACAGCATGCTGACATCCCCCCAAAACACACTTCTCACCCCACGCACTTCAGTTGAAAACCAGCTGTCAATGTACAGTAAACTTCCGATAATCCGGCACCTTTAGGACCCAGGGCGTGCCGGATTATCAGATTTGCTGGACTATCGAAGGGGGGGGCTATGAGGGATCTGGGGTGTGGGGGGGGATGCCACCCCAGACCCCTCATAGCCCCCCCTTCCACTAGTCAGGCTCTGCCCCAGGCATCCCTGATTCAGCCGCTGATGGTCAGTTTCAGCAGTGGCTGAATCGGGACGCCTGCAGCAGAGCAGCTGGAGTGCTGCTGGGTTAGTCCGGTAGCGCTGACCCTTGGCGCGGCGAGACCAACCCGGCAGCACCCCAGCTGCTCTGCCCCAGGTGTCCCCAAGTCAGCCGCTGCTGATACTGATCAGCGGCTGACTCCAGGAAGCCCGAGGCAGAGTTGCTCTGCCCCGGGCTTCCTGGAGTCAGCTGCTGGTCAGTTTCAGCAGCAGCTGAATCGGGGACAGCTGGGGTGCTGCCGGGTTGGTCCCGCAGCCCCCAGGGGCAGCGCTACGGGACCTACCCGAGCAGCTGGAGTGCTGCCCTGCCCTAGGCGTCCCCAATTCAGCGGCTGGTCAGTTTTAGCAGCGGCTGAATCTGGGAAGCTGGGGCCAGAGCAGCTCCAATGGTCCGGCTGCCCAGAGCACTTCCAGGTTCCTGATGGTGCCAGACCATCAGGAGTGCCGGACCGTCAGATGCTGGACCATCGGAGTTTTACTGTAGTAGACTGACCATAGAGCAATGGGACTGGGAAACCTGCATCATGTGACACTGCCTGCCCCATGCAGCATTGCAAACCCTTCCCAAGCAACGTGCGGCCAGTAGCATTGTGGGATAGCTACCACAATGCATTCCAAGAACTGCTAATGTGTATGCACTCCAAGGTCAGAAGGAGCACAGTGTGGACACACAATAGCAGTTTCCCTGCAGCACACTGTGAGCAAGGCTGTAATTGCCAGCACTGTACATCGGCCAGAGCAAACATACCCTTAGACTCTGGCATCTAAAACAGGGACTTTGGCACCTATCTCCTTTCAAGCCTTGAGCCCCAGGTATCTAAATATGGATTTAGGAACCTAAAAGGAACCATTTTGAAAATTATTACAGATAACATTCAATGGATTATGCTTAAAAGACAGAGATCCTACTTACACTGCCTTTAAACAAGGATTTAGTCCCTGTATAACTGAATGTCAGTATAATTTTATACAGACCATGCACAACATTTGCCAGGAGGAGTTCAAGACTATACTACTACTAACACTTCCTGCTTTACAAATAGTAAATCTGGTAATCAGATTGGGGACAGCAAAAGTGCTCTCTCATTGTTTGTGTTGCTAAGCTTTTCCTTATCAACGGCAGTGAGTGTATTGGCTTCACTTTACATCTATGTAGGCTACCCTGTCACTGGCATTAATGTGCACTGACAAATGAAACTGACTAGGAGCAGGAGGCAGATGACAATGGATCAGAAAGATGAACCCCTTCCCATTCCCCACCAATTTAAAAGTGTTATATTTCAAATATTTCAAGTGCGTTGTAAGAGGCAGGATTTTACTGGTACCTGTTTCAGTGCTACTAAGGAGTCACATATAAGACCATACATACACAACTTCACTTTCTCTACCGCAGGAGACTCTTCTATCATAAATTCTACTAACTTAATGGAAAAGTCAATGGGACATAAGGAGGAGGAGGAACTGAAAAACAACAAGGAAGGCTTAATAAACAAATGAAATGAGTAATTATAATAAACAGCTCTTCTCAGAGGCCAGTCACAATGTTCAGTAACAGTAAAGGGATCACAAAAGCTGATTTTTGTAAAAATTGTGGTTTTGTTTGATATTGGTATCAGGCTGATAATTCTGGAGAATGATGTTCTTTACTTATCTATGAACACAAACTTATCACAGGGTCAGTGTAAGCCTCCTCATAGTCCTGCCACTAAGATTTAATGCTGTCCTAAACAGATCACTGGAGAGATAAGAGCAGATTGGCCTTATGCAATCTTTTAGGTGTCATCAACTGCTGGCTATTTCAATAAAGTTTTTTTCCCCCCTTTCATATACATCTACTCACTTGGAACTAGGAGATCAGCACGCATTTCTTGCAGGTCAACAAACAGCAACAGACTCGGGGCACTGAAAACAAGGGACACTTTTTGGTTTTGATTTTTGTTTTCGAAGGAGGAATTCTTTAATTGCATTTAGAAATACATGCATCTACACACACAGCAAGGGAAAAGAACCAGATGTAAAGTGTGTAGAAAGAAAAGCATCTCCTAAGCTGATGTTATTGTACTTAACTCTTGCTGTTTTAAATATTAAATATGAAAATTACATTGATTTACAAGTCTTTATCACCATCACTGAATATAACTTCTTGTTATGTTTCATTGAAAAGCAATACTCAAAGAAATCAGAATTTATCTTCTGGAAAAGAAAACTCAGTGGAGCCCCAGGGCTGTGTGGATCGAATACTGAATATTATTCAAAGAATTCTCCTGCTTTCTAGTTTTCTTAATATATTTATCTTTTTAAGCTACCAGAAATATTTGAATGAAAATAGGAGCTGTTTTCTGCGCCATCTTACTTCATTCAGCATCTTATTTCTTGCTCAAAATGCTGTTTGTGACGTCCCAACTAGTTACTGTATCTGAATGAGGTCTGTCTCCTGGAAATACTCCATACTCAGACCTCCCCAAGCACTTAAATGGGAATGCCATTCAAAGAGTGCTTCAGAGATTCAAGCTGGCAAATCTAGTTCTTGATTTCACTTCAGGTGAATTAGCTTATTGGCCACTTGGGGTCTCTATTGTTCCATGAGAAACTGAGCACAGTTTAAAAAATACTTTAAAAAATAAATAAATAGATAAAAAAAAATAGACAGACAACAAGTGAACATTCTCCAAGAAACAAACAAACCAAACAACAAAAAACCTGAACCTTTAAATCAATACTAGGGATGTAAAATCCTGTTTAATCAATTAATCAGTTAATATATTTATCTGAAATATATTTATCTATGTTTAATTGGTTAACCATTTTAACAATTTTAACAAGGGCATGTGGGGAGGCTGCTCCAGCCCGGCTTGGCTAGAATTGTCTCCCTTCCACTGTGGCTTGGCTGGAGTGCCTTTGCCTGCAGCATGCTCCAGCCCCTGCTGGTAAACTGTAACTCATAAGCATCACCCGATAAGCATGATGGTAACCAGCAGAGGTGAAATAAGTGTTTGCGCAGCTCTGGCAAGAGCTGGCTTATCTGCAGCAAAAGCCAGCAGGGAGCTATTTAAAGAGCTGGTAGGGACCCGGGTTACAATAGGACAGTACCAGTAAGAAATTTAAGTTACTTTCACTGCTGCTTACCGATCTACCATTCACATCTAGACAGATTTTCTAGACTGTTTAGACCAATCATTTTCCCCTTACAAAAGAAAATCTTCAGTTAACTGGCCATATTTTCACATATTGTAATGGAAAATTTTTAAATTCCAACTGTAAACACTATCCATCACAATATTAGAAGAGTAAGTGAATTCTATATTGTGTTATATATTATGTAATTTGCTTCCAACATCACATACAATTCCTCTTTGATCGTATGATACAATACGTTGTTTAGAATGTTCGCTCCTCAGAGACCTGTCTGTGTTTGTGAAGCACCATGCACAATATTGGTGTTGAATAGATGATACATAAAAATAAATGAAACTATGGACAGGTCTGGACCAAACCCAGATTTGAACACTCATACAATACTTTGCAGACATTCTTGACCACTTCAGACCTGAACTTTGTAGCTCTACTCTCCCCCTCTTGTGATCCAAAGCAACACTGTGGGTCTGAACTCCAACTTTGGGAAGTCAGACTCTGGTCCCATTTCTGTATGAAGTATTCTGCAATTTCAGTATGTTAGTAAAATCAAAAAGGTGTGATCTTAACTGAAAGCCCAGAAGAGTGCAAAGCAAGGAATGCAGTGTTAAAACATGCTTTTTTTTACAGAGGCAATTTAATTATGCTTAATGATTACAAGTTTATAGACTATGCTAAACTGTGTTTGAGGCAGCAAGATCTGGAGCAGGGGTAGGCAATAAAAAGGCAGCAGCCACCAAGGCCAGTCCCGATATATTTACCTGCACCTCCACAGGTATTGGCCATCACAGCTCTCACTGGCTGCAGATCGCTGTTCCCAGCCAATGGGGCAGAAGCAAGTAGCATCCTTGTCCACGCTGCTTCCCGCCACTCACACAGGCCAGGAATAGCAAACCACAGCCAACGAGAACTGCTATCACTGATACCTGCGGAGGTATACATAGCATTGGGGGCCCAGCAGGGATTAACCCTGCTAGATTGGATCTGGCCCGCAGGCCGGTATTTACCCACTCCTGATCTAGAGGAATGAATGCAGGGATGAGAATCAAGCAATTGTCTTCATAGCTGTTGAGGAAGAACAGAGTCACAGGAGTTGAAGCTGAAGGGACCATTATGACCATCTAGTTTAACTGCCTATATAATAGACCAAAAAATGGTTCAGAAACTGAGCACTGGCTATAGTTTAGAAGGATTTTTTTTTTTTGGTAAATGACTACCTATCTAGAAATGCACATACTTAAACTTGGTAATCTTGTGATCATTTTTTCCTTCATCACATCTAAATGTAGAGCAAGCTCTGCTGAGCAGAGACCACACTTTTCTGTATGTTGTAGTGTCTAGTGTACATTTGGGCGCTCTAAAAACAACAAATAATACTAATAGAAGAGATTCCATAGTTTGGCCAAGTTGCACTCAGCACTGTTCAATACTCTTCAAAATAGTATTTCTTCATAAATGCTGAAGTGAACAACTCAAGTCATGCTGAATATCTTTCTTAATATCTAGCATCTTTCTTATATCTATACATATTTTCCCAGCATTGCTCAAGTCCTTAACCCAATTCATTTTTGGGTTTTTTTGGAATATAAACTGAAAATATACATGCTTCATTTAAATCATTGCTCTGGGACGGGGAGGAGCGGTTCAATGAGCGGCCCAGGGGAGAGAGGACAACCCCAAACCTCTCTCACCTAGCAGGTTGGGGCAAGTGAGAAGCATTTCTCCATGGCTACTGTAGCTCCAATGGGCACAGCTTGGGGCAGAGTGCATATCCTCTGCCTGGGGAAAGTCCAGGTTTTTCTGCCCCCTGTACTTCCCAGCCAGAGTGACGAATGCAGCCAACGGTGCACTTTCCCCTCACTCCCTGACAAAGAGGAACACCCAGCAATGCTTCTGTACAAACTGGAAGGAAGCTTCAGGGCCTTCTCTAGAGGGTGCCTGACAGGTAGAAAGCTCCGGGTTGGGACAGTCCTGGATGAAGGAGGGGTGCACCCCCACCCAACCTGATGATTCTCTCTTTTCTGTATGGTTTTAGGAGAAGCACTCTCATTCCAGGCACATGCTATTTTCCTGGTACACCCAAACCCTGACCTTGTGGAATGAGGAGTACAGCTAGTTCAGAGTAGGAAGCCTAATCCGAACTAGCTACTCCGTGCCGCGTGTAGCCGCGCGGCACGGGGTTCGAACTAGCCGGGATTTAAAAATGGCGGCGCCCGGCTTATGCAAATGAAGCCCGGGAAATTCAAATCCCGGGCTTCATTTGCAAGTGCGGTATGCCTACATTACCCCGCTAGTTCGAACTAGCCGGGTAGTGTAGACATACCCAGACAGACCAACTTTCTCAAACATATAGTAGACATCTTTGACTAAGAACAAAAGCTTTTGAGAAGGGACCCATTTTTCTTTAGAAGATAGAAAGTTTGCTCTACTAGAGACAATTTTGAGGTGTGCGTATTTTTTTAAAGCCAGATTCAATATCTACTAAGGGCTTGTCTACACTTAAGTGCCACTGCAAGGCTTAAGGTGTCACTTCCACCTCCCCAAGAGATGGCAGCTATGCTGAAAGGAGAAGCCTTCCCTTGACGTAGCATTGTTTACACTGGGGATTAGGCCAGTAAAATTGTTGTTCAGAAGTGTGGATTTTCCCCAAGTCTGAAAGACAATTACAGTAATTCCTCATTTAACACGTGCCCGCTTAACATGTTTTCGCGATAGCACGATTTTTTTTTTAGTGAACATTTTTTGAATTACACGACTGTCCCCGGAATAACTCCATTTCCCCAGCCGGCCCATTGCCGGCGGCTGCACGGGGCTTCCCCCGCCTCCCTGCAAAGCGGTGGAGTGTTTGCCGCTCGCTGCGCCGTACCCCACTGACTCCCCTCTCCTCCGCCCCCACTTGCAGGCTGGCGGCTGGGTTTCCCCAGCCAGCCTGTTGCCGGTGGCTGCGCAGGGCTCCCCCCACCTCCGTGCAAAGTAGCGGAGGGTTCACTGTGCTGTTCCCTGGTGACCCCCCCTCGCCAGACACAGTGTGGGTCCCGGCAGACCAGTCACAGGGCATACTCTCAACCCAATCCCCCTCCCCTCCCCTCTCCTCCCCTTTCCCAGAGCCAAACACCTCCCCTCCTGCTGTAACCCAGTCCCCTTTCTCCCCTAACCTTATGTCCTGGTCCCAACAGACACCACCGCTTGAAATGCAACCCCCAACTTTTCCATTATTTTCAATGGGAAAATTGACCCCACATAACACGTTTTCATTTAACACGATCCTCCACAGGCCAAGCGGGTTGATCCTGTCTGTGGAGACCCTGCCACTCCCCGCTCCCAAGCCAATTAGGGTCTGGGAGCGGGGGGGAGGAGGGGAGAAACAGGAGGAGCACGTGAAGTTTCATCTGCCCCGCAAGGATTGCATGGCGCTTAGAAGCACCACCCGCTCCCGGCAGGGCGGGAGGAGACTTCGCTTGCTCCCCCACCCGCAGACCAATTATGTATCCTGGCCCCACCCCTTCTGTTTGAGGCCCCGCCCCACTTCAAAAATTTCAGAAGTGGCCCCTGGTAAAAAATTATTGCCCATCCTTGCCTTAGGAACATTCTAACAGAAGTAGTACATTCTTCACATTAATTAGATTATCAAAACATCCCATTTATAAAGGTGCATGACAACAAAATGTAGACACAAGCAGGACCAAAAGTAAATTTCTCTGAAATCATTGGAAGGCTCCCAATTAATTCAGGTAACTTTGGATCAGATTGTCAACCCTCAGAAAACATACAAACTGTAGCAAGCAACCAACCCAAGAACAAAAGATAAAAACATGTCTTCAGTGGAAAGGGTATATTCAACTGGACAGAAATTAGCAGGTTTCCAGAGCTTATTACTGTAGTACTCACCAGAGTATGCCATAGGGACTACCACACTGTCACTTTCTTGATCATTGTAGATCACAACAGCTTCAGCACCCTTTTTGGCTGCCAGTTTAATCTTTTCTGAAAATCTGCAATTGCCTCTTTCAATCAACGCAATCCATGGTGCTTCTGTGACAGTGAACTCCGTGTTGGAATCACAGGCTTGAATGTTAGGTGATTTAGGAATGACCACGACCCCCCGCGCTTTAGCCAAAGGAGAGTTTAAACCATACACTCCGCAATTACACTGCTCGGACACAGTGCTGTTGGTAGAAGTGTTCAAATAGAAGAGAGTCACGTAGGCTGGAACAATCGCTGCAGCTGAAATGGTCTCTGCAGCTCTGAATAAAAGAGCAACAATCAGGAAGTAGGAATAGCTGGACTTATTCTCCTTCATTGCTTATTAATTTAAGCACAAAAGATGTTTATAGTTAAAGATGTCTATAGTTATTGTCAATGAATGATGACCACTGTTAGTCCACTGCTTACCTACGGAGTTTGAAATTTCAGGTTCAGGTAGGTAAGTGATCCCACCCACAGAAATACAAGTCCTCAGTGACTCAGCTCTATTACAGATAGCTTATACAAGGAAAAAAATCCACACACTTGGTTACTGTTACCATGAGTGCTTGTAAATGAAAACTTTGGCCCCATATAATAGCCACTCCTTAAGGCCCATCAGCTTGAGGTTGTTTTTTTTTTTCCCCATTTTTCTACAGACTTCTGTCTGTACCCTAGTTGCACTTTAGAGGTGGCTGTATCAACCCCTGAACAATAGCCAAAGGAGAGTTTAATCGGTACGAGCCACATTCACATCTAGGATAGGCTTCTATTTAGTCCTGAATGTTTCTCCCAAGAGGTCAGAAAATGTTCTTCCCTTCAAGCATACACCAGAATGACCTTGCTTCAGAACAATCTGAGACTCTCATTAAAAACAAGACTCTCATTTTAACTCTGATTAAAAATAAGAGAGGATCCGTATAATCTTATACAGTGGAAGATTTAAGTGGGATTGAATTAATCCAAGATGCACCTAAAGCCATGGCAACACTAGTGAGCTTATGTAGCCATTCTATACAGTCAAGACAGCATGCTCCTTTTAATATAATTAAACAATCTCCACTGCGTGGTGGCAGCTGTCTCCTGCCGACATAGCACTATCCACACCAGTTCCTCAGTGAAACTTACGTTGCTAAGTGGGGTGTTTTTTCCACACCCTTGAGCAACATATGTTATACCGACAAAAATGATTGCATAGTCAAAGCTTTAATCTTGCATTCCTGCGTTTCTCACTCAGCCTCATCTATATTAAAAAGCTGATACTGGTGTAATTGGATCACTTTAAAAAAAAAAAAGAGGAAAAAAGTCAATTTAGTTGCAGCAGTGCAGACTAGGGATGTTAGCATGTAGACAATTAGTGTGTAGGGATGTTAGCATGTAGCCTGGGCTTGCTGGTTAATCATATTGACTACATGCAACACCTCCCCCCATTGCTTCCTCTGTATCAGGAAGTGGGGGAGGAGACAGGCAGCTAGTGCCCAGGAGGAGCTGGCTGCACATGCTGGCTCCCGCAGAACTGCTTGCCACCCCTTGCTCCTCCCCCCCACTGCCTCCTTCAGGAGACAGCAGCATGTGGGGGGATCCCACCTTCCCCCACACTGCACTGCTGCCTCTGTGGAAGGTGGGGGCAGGTGGCTCCTCAGAAGCCAGCATGCATGGACAGCTGGCTTAAAACTCAGCTCCCTGTGTGTGTCAGCTTCCACCTGCCCTCCACACGCTATTGCCTCTGTGGGAGGCAGCAAGGGAATGGCAGGCAACTGAGCAGAGCCAGCATGAGTGGAGAGCCAGCTTTTAAGTCAGCTCCCCACACATGCACAATTTGCGGAGCTGCCTGCCTGCCTCCCCCTCTGTCTCCCATAGAGGCAGCAGCATGGGAGGTGTGAAGGGGAGGCAGGGACCAGTACATGCAGGAAACAACTTTCAAGACAGCTCCCCGCATGTTGTGGCTCCTGGGGTGCCTCCTGCCCCCTTATCAGAGGTGGCAGAGAGGGGGCCGGCAGGAGCTGGTGCTCACGGGGAGCTGTCTTAAAAGCCAGCTCCATTCTAACACTGGCTCCTGCCTGCCCCACCACGTGTAAATGTGTAACCACTAGAATTTTCAGTGGTTACACATTTACACAAATAAACGATTAACATCCCTAATGCAGACAATCAATTTAAAAAAAAACCAAAACACTTAATCCTCATTTAAACATCAATTTTTCTTTCACTTTTGCCATACCTTTTAATTTTCTTTGCTGATTTTCATCATCACGTCATATCATGTCACATTATATACTCTACTTCCCAATACAGTGTGCTCCAGCATTTGCCCCTTAGTACTATGCTAGTCAAAGTTCCCATTTTCCAGATCCAATCTTAGAGCATTTGCCAGCCAATTCTGACCTCAGATAAATCTATTCAACTCCCTGCAAAGTCAATAGGGGATCAAGAGGTACTGCCTGTATAATGGAGGTCATTGCCACAGACTCGCACAAAACATATGAATTATTACACTCAGGTACTCATATATTCTTTCCTATGCTTTCCAATGGATTTTTCTCCATCATGGGAAAAAATCATGTAGAAATAGCTTTAAAAAAATCTCTTCAAAGAGTGCTCTATTGAGAAACGAAGGCAATGAAACCAGAAACCAGCTAAAGCCACTGGAACTCATTGCAAAAAACGTTTAGGGTTACAGACCCAAAATAGCTGCAAAACTTGATGCCGTGCATAGTTTGAGACAAACTTGACCTAAAATTCTGCTGCAAAAACCTTGGATTATGCAGCTCTCCGATAGAAATTCAGATTTATTTAAACTTCAGATATATTTTAAAAACAGACTTTTTTATTCAATTATACATAAATATGAAATAAATACAAAAGCCTTTCTATTATGTGTTATTTCTTTTCCTTAAGATGCCCTCATTTTCAATATTCCACAGTTTGTAATCTAAATTTCAGTCACACAGGTAGATTTGTATAGTTTACACTTGTTGAAGCTATTATTTCAGGCTCTCTACATATTCAGACAGAAAACGCATTAGTTCATACTCAATTGTCCTTTCTATGATTTTCTATGAAATGACAAAGGATAGAAACATTTATAAAAAGAAATTAAGAGCTAAAATTCCAGAGTAATTTTTGACAGGGTGTGAAATCTAGGGTTAGGGAATACATAAGCCTCTGGTAACACCCCACCTCTACAGTGGCTGCATTCCAGAGGTAGATGAGTAATCCCTCCAGAATGAAAATATTTTACAATGCCCTGTTCTTGAGAATGAAAGGCATGACAACAAGTTATGATTTTTATCAACAGGACTGTAGTTTCTTAGCATTTTTAATTTTACTGTTAGCTTTACTTCGTGAAACAAAAGAGCAAATGAACTCATTGCAAAGAATGGAATTTACCCACTTTTGCCAGTATATATGTATATTTGTGGTATCTTTTGATACATTTCAAATAACATAGATATAAAATAAAATGGGATATAATTTAACTACCACACAATTAAAAACAACTTCAAAATTGTGTTAAAACAAAGCATCAAGGGGTAAGTACAATGTTAAGTGCTTACTGCTATGCAGTTAGCCAACGGAGCTGGAGCCAGAGTTGGGTTTTACTACATACAATAGGATCACTGACAAACAAAATAAAAGGAAGAGGGATGAGATGGGAACTAGTAATAAAATATGATAACGCTGTACAAGTGTCTGTAGCATTTCTATTACAAAAACATAATCACCTTAAAATTTGACTCTGAAATGCTATTTCCTTAAAATTAAGGTTCTACCTGAGGTATATCTACTTTAAAATATCTGCTGGCATAGTCAGCATGGTTCAGTTTGGAATAGCAAGTACAGGTGCCAGACTCTTATTAGATGCTAGAGCCTATACCATATCATACATATAAATACAAAATACAGAGCAGAAAGATATAAAAGGGCAAATGTTTTACCATATGAACTTTCACTAACCAAGACATTTACACTAATATCCTTTCACTTATAAAATGTTAAAAATTGTAAGACACACCAGGACTTTCCTGGATACCTATGCACAAGCACAGAATGACATTCGAAGTGAACAGACAACATTCAAACTTTGTCCCGGTATTCAATAACATGTCTAGAAAATGTAACAGAAAAAAATGCACAAGTACCTTCTTTTTTAATTAATTCAATGGTATGAATCAGAACTGAAAACTCTTAAAACTGAAGGCTTCTATTCACAGAACAGGTATGCCACTTGCTGGGTAAGCTCTTTCTTATCAACTACCATGGGTTTCTCAAATTGCTCAAAGGGACCCTTCCATAAAGTAGAAGATAGTTCTCAATATACTGGGTCTTTTGGCTCTGTTGAAACTACAAACAAGGGAATAACTGTGATGGCAAGTTTCTGGGATGCAGGTATGTTTTTTCTAGGAAAAGGACTGGGATCACCATTTCATTTCACATGACCATCCTGATGAGCAATGGAAGATGGCAATGATTTCAGGTTTCTACCAGCTATGGACAGAAAAGGCCAAATTCTTCCCATGCATATATGCAGGCAACTAATGGGACAGAATTTGGCTGTACATTCCATCTTCCATCTTAGACTCTTTGCTTAATGATGGATCATGTACAAAAAAAATGTTCCCCTGGAAAGCTGTCAGCATTACACTAAAGCAGAGGTGGGCAACCTTTTTTGGGTTGGTGCTGCTGACCTACAGAAAAATTAGTTGGGGGCTGCACACAAGCGAGAAGCAAAAAAATAGTGCAGAGAGGCCGGATCCAGGCAAGCCTGCCTTGCACTGAAGTAATAGAGATATAAAAATTATTAGCATTCAGCCTCATTTATAAATACTCTATTCCACTGCCTTCAGATATGAAGGCAATGAACCTTCCTTCTCAACTGTATTGACTACCATTACAATTGTTCTGTCAGAACATATACACTGGAAATGCTCTGTTTTAGAAAGTGGTAGTCTGAAGAGGGCTTATTGTAAGTTACAAAAAAGTTTTATTCCCCCCCCCCCAACAATACATGGATAACATTAATAAAACAAATTACACAAGGTTCACTGCATCAGTCTCCATTATCTTATAAATTTTGTTCAGAAAGACTTCAACTTTATCTTCACCTAAATGGCAGATGTCCAGGATGCAGATGACATGTTGTCTATCTAGATCAACTGCTGCTTTTATGGTTTCATCTAGAAGCCAAACACAGACATGTGTGTGTATAGAAAAACAAATATTTAACTTGCATTTTGTGTTACATGCATTTTGTAAATTAACCTACAATACCTAGGACAATTACATGCTAGTCCATATCAAAATGATAAAGAACAAATTACTTTCATAAACTTTACTACAGATTTGCAGACACTTCATTATTTTAGAGAGATTGAACCAAAGTTGAAATTATATAAACAAATCAGAACTGTCGTCATAAATCCTTAGATGTAGCAAGTATTCAAGCAATTTGGTATGGGGCAAGCAAAAAGATGGACTTTATTAAAATCAAGTGTTTATTTCTGATTATTTCTAGCACTTTACATGGAACTTCAATTTAAAAGACAATAGTATACAAAAAAAAAATCAGCATTTACTTGTTGTGAGTTGCACTGGCTGAATGCTAATGCTACCTCCTTGAAATGCCATCAGTGAAACAGGAATGAATAACTGAAAGCTGTGATACTTCATTTACAGACCATATTCCGGGCCAAATATTAAAAAATCCAGGCCTCTCTGCTGGTACAATGTTAAGGAAATAACTGCTGGCACAATACTGATCATCCAGAAATGATTCAATCTGTGTGTAGCAGATACTTAGATATCTAACTTTCTAGAGTCCTTATTTGCACCCATAAGTTAGAAGGTGTAAAAATGTCTGCCCAGTGAAGACTGGCCTGAAAGACAGGCTTCATTTTCACATTATTTAGTAAAGGTATTAAATTAAAAACACATTTATCCTATGAGAAGGGATGTCTGATGCCTTATTTACAAGTAGGGACCAGGGCCAGCTCTAGGCACCAGCAAATCAAGCACGTGCGTGGGGCGGCACATTTCCAGGTAAGCGGCTGCCCCTGGCAATGCCTGGCCCCGCCCTGCCCCGCAGATTTTAAAGGGCTGTGGGAGCTCAGCTCTGGCTGTGTGTCCCCGGGAGCTGGCTGCGGAGTGCAGCGTGGCCGGGCTCTGCCCAGCCCCACCGGCTCCAGTCCTGCTGCGGCCCCAGCCTCCTTTGCTGGTGAGAGACTGCTTCCTGCCGGCCGCTTGGCTTGCTGCACCCGCCCCGCTGCGCCCGCCCCGTGCCCCTCAGGCTCCGCGCTGCCCTCTGCTCTCCAGTCCCCTTGCGCTCCTTGTTCCCTGTGACTCTCTGGATCTGCGCTGCCCTTGCACCCTGGTCCCCACACCCCTCTGGCTCTGAGCAGCCCCTGCACCTCGGTCTCCGTGCCCACTCTACACCCCGCAGCCCCTTTTCCCTGTGCCCCTCTGGGTCTGTGCCCCCCGTTCCCCGCACTGCCCCTGGACCGTGATCCCTCTGCCCCTCCCATTCCCCGTGTCCCATTCCCCTTGTGTCCCCTGCACCCCGGTCCCCAGCCCCTCTGGCTCCACACCCCCTCTACAACCCGCAGCTCCTTTTCCCTGCGCCCCTCTGGGTCTGTGCCCTCCATTCCCTGCACTGCCCCTGGACCGTGATCCCTCTGCCCCTCCTGTTCCCCGCATCCCCTGCACCCTGGTCCCCCCCACTCCCTGTGTCTCTCTGGCTCTGTGCCTCCTGTTCCCGTGCCACCCCTGTACCCCCCCCCCACGGTTCCCCATGCCCCTCTGGCTGTGCGCATCCCAGTCCCCATGCCCCTCCCATTCCCCACGGTGAACCCTGCTCCCCCTGTTCCCTATGCCCCTCTAGCTCTGTGCTGTCCCTGCTCCCCTCGGGAGTGAGGGATGCTTGTCCATAGGGAGGAGCTGGACAGGGCAGGGAAAAGGCTGTTGTGACCCAGCAGCAAGTGAAAGGGGATGGGGAGTTTACTTGAAGTGCCTTTGCCTTTATGGAAAAAAAAAGAATTAAAATTATACTTGCTATTTATAGGGCTAAAATGCTGGGACAAAAACGAAAACAAAAACAAACAAACAAACCATTGCAAAGTGCAAACGTGTAAAAGCCAAGAAAAAAAGAGGGGCGGGGATGGCCAACAATTTTTTTGCTGGGGGCGGCAAAAAACCTGGAGCTGGCCCTGGTAGGGACCTACATACAATCTTAATGCTTACATTCAAGGATAAAAGAAGAAAATAATAAATGAGTAATACCAATAATAGCAATTCTTACTTGAAAGTGGAAATGTATCAAAAAGCTTTTCATTGCTAGTGGATTCCTGCTGACACACAGAGATGCAATTCATACAGGATAATAACGTATCATTCTGAATATCCTCTATTTGAAATAAACGGGCATCTTCAGGACAAAATATAGGTAGAAATGCAACATCAACAGCCAAATCATGGTTTATCCCTGTTAAGAGAGATAATTACCTTAACAAAATACTTCAGCTTCAGTTTGCAATAGTTTAACTGTACATCATTTACTTCTCTTCAATAAGTCTTTTATCAATTACAGTAAAGTCTCGGTTATCCGACTTTCACTATCCAACCTACCGTTTTATCCGACGGCGACGCCTGTCACGTGACAGCACGGGTCTCCAGGGACACTTCACACCACAATGGCACGCAGTGCAGGCTTGGCAACCCTACCTCCCCACCCCACGCCTGGGGCAGCTCACACCCGCACTGCGGACTCACTCGGCGCTCAGGTATGCTGGGCCCATGTTCCACTTGGGGCCGAATCCTGGCTGAGGCAGGAAGGGAAGGGGAGGGGGGGTTGTGGCGAGGGGAGGCAGGAGCACCGGGGCCTTCGGCACGTCTTGGCCAAGGCAGGAAGGGAGGGGGGGGGGCATGGCGTGGGGAGGGGCCGCTACCGGGCTGAGAGGCAGGAGCGTTGGGGCCTTGGGTATGTCCAGGCGGCCCGGAGTCCGGGCCGAGGAGAGAAGGGAAGGGGGCGGGCGTGGCGAGAGGAGGAGTGGCCGCCACTGGGCTGAGGAGAGGCAGGAGCGCCAGGGCCTTGGGCATGTCTAGGTGGCCTGGGGGAGGAGGGAGAAAGAGGAACGTGTCTTCCTCTGTGTCCCCTTGGTGTCACTACAGAACAGAGCATTAAGGTTGCATGGATGCCTTAATGATTGTACATATGCTGCCCATAACATATTTGGATTTCCTAGGTTTATAATGTTCAGTCTCACTCCATAACCTATTATTGCACTTTTAAGTTATCAATACATACGCAAACTGAACTCCACCTTAACATTTTTTGCCTGAGAATCTGGCCCCTAATTTACTAGCACCTAGCCTTGACAAAGAGCAAAGACAGCTGGAACTAATCCAGTGAGAGATCAGGTCAAAGAAATACAGTTGAAACATATGTACAGTTCCCTTTACACTACTGACTCATTTCAACAAACAGATCTCCAGCACATATATTAGCTAAAAAAGAAGGTTGGAGACTGGTTATCATTCTTCTCAAAACACCCATACTTGATGATCTGACCTATTGACCAGGAACTGCCTAGAATCCTAACATCTAAACAAAATGTAAATAGCTCAGTTACAACATAGTTTCTTCAAATATAGCCCAGAGTAAAAAATTAAGAGATTTTAACTGCATGTAAAGTAAAGCTAGTAAGCAACTTTCAAAATCACAATTTCAGCTGAAAATAGGTATTTCACCTCAAATTACAAGGAAATTTGGAAATCATCAGAAAATTAGTGCTGTACTCAAAAGGTGTTATAAGTCTGGAAAATCCTTGCTTCTAGTGCAAAACTCAACTCAGACTTAACTATGGAGTTTGGATGGGTGCTATCTTAATGTTATCTTTTAAAAAAATTAAGTTTGTACTTTTAACAAGATTGTATATAAAAGAAACTCAATTCAAATTACACTAAAGCATCCATTCAACTTCACAAAAAGTTAAATGGCATTCTTTGTTAAATGTTGAGAATGCTAACAATCTTACAATGTTAGGATTTCTTTCAGAAAAAACTGAACTATTAACTGTCACTTACCCAGTATAGTCACTTCATAGTGCCCAAGGCCACTGGCACTTTTAAATTCCTGAATTTCTTTCTTTGTTATGTATTCTTTTGGCTTGTGCACTGCTGGATGTAGATTATATTGCTGTGTAAGGAATTCTTTGTGCAAATAATCAAATTTACGTGGGATGCTTTCTGGGAAAACAGTGCAGTAATGCAAGCGATCTATTAAATTGTCTTTCACCTTTATCCACAGATCGCTTTGCCATGATTCATGGCAAGCTCTTCTCATCTCTTCTATTTCAGGTGTGTCACTCACTCCCTCCGTATCTGCTATTATAAATACATTAAACATGTAGTTTATCAATATGCACAGACAAAACCATACCACCTCCCCAATGTACTAGGACAAGCAAAATTTAATAGATTAACAAGTCAAACATGAAAATATATGTTGAACAATCAAAACAAAGAATGCATAGAGAATTAAGTTAAGGCTAGACTGTTAGTAAATAAGTTGTTGTTTCCAGCTAGATTTTGAAAACCAGACTCATAAAAATAATTGTTGTTGGAGGGTGCCATTCACTGCTTGCTTTTGGGTGAGTAAGGACTAGTCATCTTGTTACACCATAACCTGGTACTGTAAGTGTAAAAATTAAACAGGTACTTTATGATGCTGTGCTTTACCATCTTCTGTTCAATGTATATTCATGCAATAAAGACTACTTGCTGTTGCTTTATATTTTGCGCAAAATCCCAGTTATAGTCTACCCTTATATGTAATGTTACCTGCAGACTAAGAACTAAAAAAAGTACAACTAAACCATTTCTCTTAATTCTGTAGCCAAGTCCCCATTCTGTAACCTTTCCACAAGGTGCATTCTGAAACATATCCAACCTATTTTTTTCCAGTTATCCCTATCTTATCTCCTGCAAATAGTGCTCCCATCTTGATACTATACAATGAAACTTATTCCTATTTCCAATTAGCTCACGTGGTTTGTGTGTGCCAGTTTCCTCACTGCTTCACAGGAGGCACTGAAGTATTTATTACAAAGGAGCTTCATGAGTGCCAAAGACTCAAGACTAGCAACAGCAACAACCCAGAGCAGAACAACAATAAACAAACAAAGCACATGAGCATTACTGCATTGGATGAAACACAAGGAATTATGCTGAAAAGAAAGGAAAATTGGTGAGCCTAACAAAGAAAAAAAAGCATTCAATTTGTGTCCGGAGAATCCTTGCATAGAGCATGAAGCAGAACTTTTTCCACAAAACTGGAGTGTATAGTAAATTTACAGCCACCATCCTCCCCCATTAATAAATAATCATCTATATAGTAAATTGAGAGAGTAAAGTTGTCATGTATTAAATAGCAAAAATTGCTATTAAATATAAATGAGTCAAATGAAATAATATATGGAGATATAACTATCTCATAGAACTAGAAGGGACCTTGAGAGGTCATTGAGTCCAGTACCCTGCCCTCACGGCAGGACCAAGTACCATCCCTTGAAAAACAATAGCGGCGAGGAGTCCTGTGGCACCTTATAGACTAACTGAAGTGTTGGAGCATAAGCTTTCGTGGGTAAAGACCCACTTCGTCAGATGCATATCATGCATCTGACGAAATGGGTCTTTACCCACGAAAGCTTATGCTCCAACACTTCAGTTAGTCTATAAGGTGCCACAGGACTTCTCACCGCTTTTGCAGATTCAGACTAACACGGCTACCCCTCTGATACTTGAAAAACAATGACATCTCAACTAACAAACTGAGAAAACCTAGCTGCTTGGTGATATAAAATTTAAATTTATAAGCAGCATGTTCTAGTATCACCAGAAAAGCATAATGTTCCATTTCAATGTAGGCTGTTAGACCTCCATCTCTTGGTAATGCTGTTTTATATCAGAGATACTGTACACCAAGTGTTACATTTCATGCTATTGTCATTTTTAATTTTGAACAACTAAACAGTCACGTTTGATTAGAAAGATAGCTGACTAAAAAGAGGTTCTACTGGGATATTCTGAATAATTACATTGAGATAAGAAAGAAATATACGGTAATTGCCATCCTCTAGAGTAAGTGTGAAGACATTATTTGCAGGATTTTGTGGTATTAAAGTTAAAAACTGCTAGGATATAAATGGCAGGTTAAAAATCTCTCTCCTTCTAAAACTTCAATCATGCCTTTACTTAATTTCCTCTCTTTATATCTTGAAGTTTATTTGTATGCACATATTTAAATCAGCACAAACAGATGTGAAATTAGGAAAGGACAACAGAGGTTACAGCCTTTTGTTACTGAACAGTGAGATGCTGAAATCCACGTTTAAGAGAATTTAAAGCATTTAAAATTAAGTATTTGAAGCCCAGCTGACTGGAGAGAGCTTTCTGCTAAAGACACCATACTTTCTTTGCCAGTCTATATAAACCAGCATGAACATTTGATTGAATGAGCTGCAGGAGAGCTTCCACCCCGAGGAGCCCGCAGAGCCACCCCAGTCCTCCTCATCGGGGGCTCGTATGCCATTCCTCCCTCACATCCTTACACTCACCCGTCCCTAGCACCCCTTGCTGATGTACAAAATAAAGGACATGTGTGTTCAAAAATAGAAACTCTCTTTATTTAACAAAACTGGGGGGGGGGATTAACCTCTGGGGAGACTGGGAAAAGGAGGTGGGAGAGGGGAGGGCAACTAAAATGATCAGGGGTTTGGAACAGGTCCCATATGAAGAGAGGCTAAAGAGACTGGGACTTTTCAGCTTAGAAAAGAGGAGAGGATATGACAGAGGTCTATAAAAGCATGAGTGGTGAGGGGAGGGTGCATAAAGAAAAGTTGTTCATTAGTTCCCATAATAGAAGGACTAGAGGACACCAAATGAAATGAATGGGTAGCAGGCTTCAAACTAATAACAGAAAGTTCTTCTTCACAAAGCAAATAGTCAACCTGTGGAACTTCTTGCTGCAGGAGGCTGTGAAGGCTAGAACTAGAACAGAGTTTAAAGAGAAGTTAGATAAATTCATGGAGGTTGGGTCCATGGAGTGCTATTAGCCAGGGAGTAGGAACGGTGTCCCTGGCCTCTGTTTGTGGAAGGCTGGAGATGGACGGCACGAGACAAATGGCTTGGTCATTGTCTTCGGTCCATCCCCTCCAGGGTACCTACTGTTAGCCGCTGTCGGCAGACAGGCTACTGGGCTTTATGGACCTTTGGTCTGACCCAGTACGGCCATTCTTATGTTCTAAGCTCAGGGCTTACAGTCGGGGTCTCACTCGACCACTTTGATTTTCATGCAAACCTGCTCCTGGGTGGCCAGGCTGGCAGCTATCCTGCCCTAGACGGCCACTGTCCTGTGCTTAGTGTGGAGATCGTGGACGTTGGAGGCTTCCCCCCAAACCTGGATGAGGTCCACAATCTCCGCACTAGACCAGCCTGGGAGCCGCCAGCCTGGTCCCGGGAAGAGGCGGAGGGCTGGGTGGCAGCGGGTGGCTGGCTCGTGCTGTGCCAGGTGCAGCGTCTGCTGGCTGGGTGCTGGCAGGCTTGCACCTGGCACGGTAGCCAGACCCTGCCCCTTTAAGGGCTCCGGGGCCAGGAGGGGGGCAGATGAGTTTCCCTGGTGGTGCCCAAAGTAGCCACCAGGGAAGCTGGTGAGGGCTAGCCTCCCACTAGTTCGAATTAAGTGGCTACACAGCCCTTAATTCGAACTACTTCAGTCTTGCTTCCCATGGGACCTTACCTACAAGTTCTCTGAGCTTATCAAAATCTGCCTTCCTGAAATCCATTACCTCAATTGTGCTGGTCTCCCTTCTACCTTTCCTTAAGATCATGAACTCTATTATTTCATGATCACTTTCCCCTATACTGTCTTCCACTTTCAAGTTCTCAACTAGTTCCTCCCTATTTGTTAAAACCAAATCCAGAACAGCTTCTCCTTTGGTAGCTTTTTCAACCTTCTGAAACAGAAAGTTGTCTCCAATGCAGTCCAGAAACTTATTGGATTGCCTGTGCCCCGCTGTGTGTTAGTTTCCCAACATATGTCTGGATAGTTGAAGTCCCCCATCACCACCAAATCTTGGGCTTTGGATAGTTTTGTTAATTGTTTAAAAAAGGCCTCATCCACCTCTTCCACCTGGCTAGGTGGTCTGTAGTAGACTCCTAGCATGATATCACCCTCGTTTTTTACCCCTTTTAGCTTAACCCAGAGACTCTCTACACAGCTATCTCCTACGTTCATCTCCACTTCATAGAATCATAGAATCATAGGACTGGAAGGGACCTCAAGAGGTCATCGAGTCCAGCCCCCCGCCCTCAAGGCAGGACCAAGCTCCACCTACACCATCCCTGACAGATGTCTATCTAACCTGTTCTTAAATATCTCCAGAGAGGGAGATTCCACCACCTCCCTTGGCAATTTATTCCAATATTTGACCACCCTGACAGTTAGGAATTTTTTCCTGATGTCCAATCTAAACTTCCCCTGCTGCACTTTAAGCCCATTACTCCTTGTCCTGTCCTCAGAAACCAAGAGGAACAAATTTTCTCCTTCCTCCTTGTGACACCCTTTTAGATATTTGAAAACCGCTATCATGTCCCCCCTTAATCTTCTTTTTTCCAAACTAAACAAGCCCAGTTCATGAAGCCTGGCTTCATAGGTCATGTTCTCTAGACCTTTAATCATTCTTGTCGCTCTTCTCTGTACCCTTTCCAATTTCTCCACATCTTTCTTGAAATGTGGCGCCCAGAACTGGACACAGTACTCCAGCTGAGGCCTAACTAGTGCAGAGTAGAGCGGCAGAATGACTTCACGAGTTTTGCTTACAACACACCTGTTGATACAACCTAGAATCATATTTGCTTTTTTTGCAACAGCATCACACTGTTGACTCATATTCAACTTGTGGTCCACTATGACCCCTAGATCCCTTTCCGCCATGCTCCTTCCTAGACAGTCGCTTCCCATCTTGTATGTATGGAACTGATTGTTCCTTCCTAAGTGGAGCACTTTGCATTTCTCTTTATTAAACCTCATCCTGTTTACCTCTGACCATTTCTCTAACTTGCTAAGGTCATTTTGAATTATGTCCCTATCCTCCAAAGAAGTCGATACCAAACTGGGTGGGGTTGCATCTGCAAACTTAATAAGCGTACTCTCTATCCCAATATCTACATCATTGATGAAGATATTAAACAGTACGGGTCCCAAAACAGACCCTTGAGGAACTCCACTTGTTATCCCTTTCCAGCAGGATTTAGAACCGTTAACAACAACTCTCTGACTACGGTTATCCAGCCAATTATGCACCCACCTTATCGTGGCCCTATCTAAGTTATATTTGCCTAGTTTATCAATAAGAATATCATGCGAGACCGTATCAAATGCCTTACTAAAGTCAAGTGTGTACATTTTTAATATACAAGGCAACCCCTCTCCCTTTTTTCCCTGTCTGTCCTTCCTGAGCAAGCCGTACCCTTTCATACCAACATTCCAATCGTGCGTCCCATCCCACCAGGTTTCTGTAATACCAATGATATCATAAGTTGTATTTATTGGTTAGCAATTCCAGTTCTTCCTGCTTATTACCATACTTCTTGCATTTGTATATAGGCATCTAAGATACTGATTTGATCTTGCCTCATGATTTGATTTGACCATGATTACTTGCTTGTATGTTACCACCTTTCTTCACAGTGTGACTTTTAAAGAATGTACTCTTACGATCAGGGGTGATTTTCTTGCCTTTGGAAATGCTAGCACATTTGAATTACTATTGCACCACCACCACCAAAAATAGAGACAAGGTCTTCTTCCCTACTTTGAGCTGCTCCAGAGATGCAACACAGACTCAAAGCCAACTTAAACATGAAGCATTCCTCTTGTACAGTGCCTAGAACAATACAGCCGCCTTCTACCACGCATACAGCCAGCCCTGATATGTATAAGGGTCATGTCAGATGGAAAAGGTGCTGATACCTAGTTGTCTGAATGGTTCCTTAGAGTCTCTTGCTGCTTGATGCAAATAAGAACAGCCTGGGGTTTCTCTATATTGTGTTGAGAGCTGAACCAGCTCTAGGATAGCAAGGACAGGGGATGTTTGTCCCCTTATTTTTGGCCTGAGCAGAGAGGCTTTACATCTTTTTACAACAGTGAAATGAGCAGTCAGACAAAATATTTATCCACGTACCTCTACTAGGTTGTGATGTGTCAGGTTCAGCCAAGATATTTTGTTCGGGAACAGAATGTTCTTGCTGAAATTCACGCAAGCTATAAAGCAAAAATGAATAAATTCTCAGTTTTTTTAAAACGTTAGCTAAAACTAAAAAGTGTATATTGGGTTACTATGTTATTAAAAAACCCATAACTTTTAATAATTAGAAAGCAGAAACTTCAGACTTGATAAGAGTTATTTTTATTGCTAAGGATTGCTGACATGAAGCTACAGAAGTTTAACATCTGCAATAAACAGAATAATTTTTCTCAGCATAAACCTTCTTAAAGTTCAAGGTTAAATGCATTTCTTGTCATGTGAATCAGTGAACTCCGAAGGAAAAATGTTTAAATTAAAAGTGACATTTTTCGCCCTCTAGTGGAAACTTGTTGTAAACTACGTGCATGACACTAGCACAGGGGTTGGCAATCTTTTCAAACCAAAGAGACAAACTACATCAACAGAGAGCTAGTGTAAGAATACCCATTTGCATGACTGAAAATATACAACTTAATATTATTGATAATTGACATGATGATTAATAATAGCATAAATAAAACATTGCACTCAAGGATTTTATTTAATGGGACTTCTGCTGCTGTATCTTTTCGCATATTTCTTTGAAGTTTACAATATAACTGGTCAAATTCAGCTTCATGCACACATTTAGGCTGTCTTCTGTCAGTCTTGAGTGCAAAAGTACCTTTGATGTGATTCAAATGAGAGAGCGCCTGCTCACACATATAAGTGGAGCCAAACATTGAAAGTAAGGCCAACCTGACATTCTGCATGGTGTTGTACGTGACAGGAAGTTCTTTCGAAATTTGCAGAATCAGATCATCATCATGCTCCAATTTCTTATCAGCAAATCTCTGCAATTTTGGCCACTTCTGCACATTCAGTACGTAGCTGTACTCATTTTGCATTTGTTCTTTGTCAATTTGATGGGCCATTTTTCACAGCTCTGTCGTGAACTTTTTTTGCCAATAATGGCATGTCTTGAATTTTCTGCAAGATTTTGTCCTCATTGTGATACTCTTCAAATAGTTTATGACCAATAGCATGCTTCTCTTCTTGTAATCCCTGTCACTGAAAGGCTTCCCCTCCCAAAGAATGCTGTATGAGCCTGCAAAACTTAGAGAGGGTTTAGCTCCCACCTTTTTTTGACCATGCCAACAGGCTATTTTCTCCAATGTTCATTTTTTGCTGCAGTTCCTCGCAGGGTATTTTCTAGCAAATGTTGCATGTTTTGTGATGAAATTCATTTTTTGTTTGTTTGAAAACCGTCTCTCACTGCAAATGAGACAGTGAGGAGATCCAGACTATCCACAAATGCAAATAAGTCTGTCCACTCCTCTTGAAAATGTTGGTACTCATCATCCCGCTTTCTCTTTGCCATTTTTATTGTTAGGGGGTTACAGAGTTCACCATCACGTAGGATAATGTAAACATTTCTTAACCAATCAAATAAAAAGAGAATATGCTTGATCCCCACGAGTAGAAAGAAGGGATGGTTGTTAAAATGAACAGTTAAAGGTGAAATAAAAAAATTATCTTGATGTAATTATGGGTTTTTAAAATTCTGAATTAATTTTTCATTTTAATGCAAAAAGTTGTGTGTATTTTGGGAATGACAAAAGAGCCATATTCAGCTCTAGAGCCACATGTTGCAGGCCTCTGCACTAACAGAAGCAGAGCTGAATGTTATAAACAAGTATTGCTCAATCCACTACCTGCTTGTGGCCTAAAACACACACAGCTACAGACCATGTGACATCCTCAGGGCCATACAGGCAGTATATATATTGTGTGGATTAGGGATGTTAAAATGTGGGGTTTTTTGGGAACTGTGTAGCCACTGAAGTGTGAGATGGGTTGAGGAGAGAGGCAGCTCTGCAGGAGCTGGTGTGCGTGGGAAGCCAGCTTTTATGTTGGCTCCCTGCATGTACCAGCTCCCATGGAACTGCCTGCCCCTTGCGTTGCTACCTCAATATCAGAGACAGCAATGGGGGGCAGGAGGGGATGAATAGAGGCCACAATGGTGAATAGGTTAAGAACCACTGTCATAGCCCATAAACAAGTTTCTATACTAATTGCAGAAAGCTCCATGCTGTGTTATTATACTTTGATACCAGCACACGTCAGTGGTTGAAGGTACAAAGTAGCTATGAAAACCTGTAGCCAGAACAACACTTTAGAAACTAAAATGGTGAACATAAGGTTCCGAATAAACATTCCAACAGATTTCACTTGTTATCTTGACATGACAATCAGTTCAATAAAGTGAACTGGAATTTTTTATTATAATTTCATTAGTTGTGAAAACTAAATGAATTCTCCAACAGTCATCCTTTAACCTCCTTTAGCCAGCTCTCCTCCTCACCTGAAAAAATATCCTAGAGAACTAAATGTTATATATTGTGCCACCATACTAACCCCAGCTTTTAGTTCTGCGTATTCCTTTTTCCCTTGTTTTATGCCTGTATACTTGTTACCTAGTCAAATATCATAATCAAATTTAGATTTTATGAAAAAAAGACTATTTATTATATGAAGACCATGCCTGTGAGTCTATAAAGAGGTTTTGATAACAAAAGCTACAGTTATGGTAAAGTAACATCCAGGTGCCCTAAATTAAATGATCCCAAGATGGTAAAGAATTTCAAAGTTCCTTTTTTTTATTTATTGGGGACCTAGTACAGGATACATTTCAGTCATTAGTATTTTTCTTACTTTTTGAGGCGTTAAACATTTTAGAGAAGGGTTAAATATTCAAAAGTTTGTACAACTCGTTTTTAATACACATTCTTTAATGCTAGTTAAGAGCAGAAGAGAGTATGCATTAGTCTTCTCAGCTTTACTTTCATTATAGAGTTTAGAAAAAGGGAAAAATAGGTGTTTATTAAAACAATGCCTTCACCCTGTGAGTCAAGTATTAAAGTGATCTCATCTTGGTTCCTAACTCTGAATGCACAAGAACTCAAACTCAGAGATGCAAATCGAGCAGCTATAATAGTAGCTAGTTAACTGTGCAGACAAAAAGCTACAGCTGCACCAGCTTGGTTGCCTTCTTTCACTGGCATTGTTTTGAGCTGAAAGCAAATTTGAAAGCTTCCTTTTCAATTACAAATATATATTGGAATGCAGCCATGTAACCAAAATTCTAACCATGTTTTCACAGTTAAAAATGAACCTTTGCAAAGGTCCACAAGGCCTCAAGAAAGATGCATGTAAGATGGCAGACCTGAGCTTGTCAAGTTCTTAAGTGCTGGCTGGTCCTGGCCAGCACTGGGTCTCCCTACCATGAGCCCTGGCTGGGGCTGCTGGGTGCCAGACTGCTGCCACTGGACTCTTGGCCCGAGGCTTTCTGGTCCAGCAACATCTGTGGTCCTGCCAAACCATGGATGTTGCTGAACCAGAGATTCCTGGTTTAGAAAGGTATGACCTGTACTGTATTTATCCTATTTATTTATGGTAGAACTCACAATATGCTTGGTGCTTTCTTAACATCAAGGACATGGTTTCAGACTCAAAGAGCTTACATTCACTGCATTGTACTGACTGACTAATATGCTCCTATACAGACCCTTCCTCTCAGCCTCCCTCCATAACTACTCTTCATAAATTTCTCCTTCTATCTCACTTCTCTTTTCAATATCTACCCTTTCTTTCCTTATCTTTCCATTTAGCTTATGCTCTCCTAATCAAAACTTCTCCTGCTAAAACTGCAGAACATGATGTTTTTACACCATCACATTGTTTAATCTGCTTGCATGGATTCTCCTATTTTCTGCTATGTGTCTATTATTTCTTTTAGCTGGTAAACTTTCTGGGACAAGGACTGTCCACTACTCTTGTCTGTACAGTGCCTTGCATGCTGGGGCCTAATTTTCACTACCATAAAAACCATTAACACCACAATACTAAGAAAAAAATGGCTTAGAAAGTGTTCCAGTATGTCAGAACTAGAAACTGTATCTGGGAGGGGAATGCCAAATATTAAATTCTTCTCATTCCTTTCTTCTGTTTTATTTCCATTTAAAACTTAGTAACATATTCTTGACTTTTGCAAATGTAAAATATACACTTTAATCTTATCAATGCACTTACTGAAAAAAAAAACCACAAAGACCACATCACTCACTTGAGTTTCTTGCTTGCAGATCGTGTGAAATATGGACATGCAGACACACAAGCAGACAAGTTTCTCTTCCTTAAAACAGTAAAAATTCATCATTTTACAAAGTACATCTGTTTGATATAAAAATGTACATATCCTCAGATTACTAATAAAATCATAACTTTTATCTCCATCAGAATTAAAAGACAAGTGCAAACATTTTCAGAAGACAAGACACTGTACCCTTAAAAACTGCTGCTGCCATTGGTAAACACAGCTAATTTTTTCCAATAATTTTTTCTTCAGGAAGTTCCTTCATTCAATTCCAAATCTATCTTTTTCAAGGCAGCTTTAGAAAAATGTTGACCTTCTTAACTTTCTTCCAGAGCTACTGCTTTTGAATGTTAAAAAGAAATAAAGATGTCTTTTACAGTATAAAAGAACTACAAAAATATTGGCCTTAATCACTAGAATTCCACTGCATTATTATTTCACAGTACATATCAAGATTCTGTGCTATTGACACAGGCTGGGTCAGTTCTAGAGCAGTAGTTCATTATTCCAATTTTCAGAGATCACCCCTGTGGACTTACTTTTTAATCTTAGGATGTGTCTGCACAGCGAAGTTATAACTATGCGGGTGTCTACACAGCAATTCCGTTATTTCGAAATAACGGACGGATTATTCCAAATTCTGTAAACCTCATTCTACGAAGAATAACGTCTATTCTGAAATCGCTATTTTGAAATAAGGCATGTGTAGATGCTCCACTTCTCCTATTTCAAAATAGCCCCTCACAAGGGCCATTCTAAATTACTCCTCCTGGGCCTCTAAATCAAGATAGCATGTCTACATTAGGGAAGCCTACCTCAGACTAATGATGAGGCTTCCCTACAGTGTAGACATGCTATTTTGAAATAAGCTATTCTGGAATAGCTTATTCCGAAATAAATGTGCAGTGTAGACATAGCCTTATAGACACTATAAAGAGTTCCACAGGTCTACATACATGTACTGACCTTTCAGAGCTCCCATGAAATACAGCACAAGCATAACAGAAAAGTTGAAAATTCTCTCTCTCTTATCACCTGACCTTCTGATTCTTGTCATTCTGGAAGCAAATTACAGCTGCCTGGGGTGTTTTCTATTATACAGATACTTACATGGGAAGAAAAACTAATGGCAAGGGATACTGAAATATTTCTTCTTATTCTACGTTTTTTGGAACATCTTTTCTTCACTACTTTAATTGACATTAGCGCCTCAGTTGTTTAGTGAAATTATGTGCATGCACTGCTTGACAGTAACTACTTTTTATTTAAATTTCTGACTGATATCAAAGCCGTGTAGACACTGATAAGGAGAGTACATTCCCATCCACATGCATCTGTTTTAGTCAGACCACTGTGAACCTGAACAGTAGGTTACTTGTCAACTAAGGCCATTTGGAAATGTCACACACATAGGCTTTTAAGGTTCAATCCTGCTTTAAGTGACTTTAATGGGAGCAAGACGGGGTCCATAAGGAAGGATTACCATTTTAAAATTGAGTTACTTATAGTTTTAGTCAGTTGCCTTTCAATGGGACTTGTGAGTTAGGTGTACTCCTAAAAATCTTACTCTATACATCTACAGTAGATCAGTGAAATGGAACAATTAATATAACCATACTTTATTCAAAAGGCTTACTTTTCAGCCTCCGTACGGTGTTCGATTTTTCTCTTGATTCGACTTTTTCTGGTTAACATATTTGGATTCTGCTGTTGTTCCAGGGAACCACATTGTGAATCAAGTAAAGAATTAGCTTCTTTATTTCGATGGCTTTGCTTTTTTCCTTTTGTAACACAATCTTTAGCCATATCAGTGTTTTTTACAGTTGTTTGAGATGCTGACTGGACTCTACTTTTCTGTAACAGTAGCAGATTCATTTTATAGAAATTCTCTCTAATGAAGTTTAAAGAAAAAATACATACCTCTGTCTAGAAAATGACAGGTTATATTAAAGTAGCCAGTTTTCCCAGTACTTAATTTACTTTTTAGCTAGGCTATTTAACCAATTCAATAACTTTTATACAAAGGGTATTTTTATTAAGGACTGTAACTCTCAGAAAACAATTAAAATTTTAAAACTTAATGATTTACCTATGACTTTCAAACTTCTTTTGCTCTCAGAATAGTAAATTCAGTTAATCAAGAGACAATATATGTGTGTTTCGAATTCAAATGCAAGAGATCTCAATTGTAATTATGATCACAGCATCTTAAGTGCTGTACTATTAATTCTCTAGCACTGTACCTGAATTGGTTCCACCCCCGCGGCATCTTCATCTGCATAGCTGACATATCTTATAGCACTAATTATTCCCTGAATAGCAATGCGCTTGTGCTCCCTGTAGTGCAGGTCTTCAATCTCTCTCTTCATTTCAGTTATGGCTTTCAAAACTGATTCCACTGCAAAAGAGCAATTACCACAAACTTAAGAGTTTTTAAAAAATACAAAACTTAGTATGAATGTTGGATTCATAAAAAGAAAATTGTAAAAACTTTCTTTGCTAAAATTAAATTATTACATTGTCTTAAAATTGAGCTTCTCGGTAATTAAATCCTCCTGCTCTCTCATGTTTTATTATCAGACTATCGGGGAGCAAACTTTTCAGCCAACTCAGAGTTAACACCAAATAACCATAGTTATTCAAAATTCTACATAATATACGACTGCTGAAGTTCTTTATCATTATCATATCTTATGTTTTTCAATACTACACAGACTTGCAAGCTGACTGAAAATATAGACAAAGCTGATATTGGTAAGAACAGAACATCTGCAAAGTATAAATTCAGAGGTGCAGATTCTCCACTTATATAAACTGTCAAAACTTTACTGCAGTCAATAGAGCTATGACAATTCTCTAGCTAAGGCATTGTTTCAGTCTATCTTCAGCAGCTACAGAATTATTTGTCTTTGAATGACTTTCCAGTTTTAATCACTGATACAATCCAGGTGTAAAGCAATCAGAGTTGCTGATTTTGAATACTTATGATGAAGGCTCAGATAGAATGCATTTTTTTTGTATGGTGTAGGATACCTTTGTTATTTTTACAATACTTCAGAAAAGTTTTTGGTGCTGGTGGGAAAGGATAGTATCCACCAATTACAGTTTTCTTGATTTGATCAGCTTCACTTTGAGTTTTAATCCACTGAATAAAGCTTTTCACTTTGGAATCCCTGGTGTATGACTGACCTTTGTGGCACCCTGTTAAAACAAAGAGGTTTGGGTATTGAGATAAAACGATCAAATAGGTTAAGGTAATTTTTTTTATGAAATGCCACACTTGAACACTGTAGAGCAATATACACAAAAAGCTAAGTCATAGATACTAACACAACATCTCTTCTAACAGTCAGTAGTGGATTTATAAAGAAGTGTAATGGGACCCTTACATGGCACTTTGATTTAAAAGTACACACACACCCACCTCTTAGATAACCCAAATGTTAGTATTTAGGGTATAAAACAGTTGAACATTCATTCTACAACTAGCTAATTGTACTCTGTCCCACACAACAGTGTAAAAATATGAGCAAGAAGCAATATTTGACACCAAAAAGTTACCATTATCCCATCAGAGATGACCCATATTCTCCTGTTGACACTTTGTCTGTGGCAAGATAGATCAATTTATAAGATGCTGAGCTAAAAAAAGTCTCAGCTGATGATTTTGAGATGCTAGCTGAGACACTGATTTAGGACCAAGATGAATACAAGAGAGAGTAGCTGACATTAAAGCAAGTGAGGATGACAATAAAAATCAGAAGCCCTTCATTTGGAAGCTCTGAAATCTAAAATTAAATATCTCTACCAAGAGGAAGATTTGTGGCCAATCCTACTAATAAACTAAAACACCTGATAGTCATAGTGACTTATGAAATGCTAAGGGAGATTAGAGAGGCTATCGCAATAAAAAGCTCAGTAATAGTAGGGGATTTCAACTATCCCCATATTGAATGGGTACACGTCCCCTCAGGATGGGATGCAGATATTAAATTTCTTGATACCTTTAAATGACTGTTTCTTGGAGCAGCTGGTTCTGGAACCCACAAGGGGAGAGAGAATTCTTGATTGAGTCCTAAGTGGAGTGCAAGATCTGGTCCAAGAAGTAAATAAAATTGGACTGCTTGAAAATAGTGACCATAATGTAATAAAATTTAACATCCCTGTGGTGGGAAAAACACCTACGCAGTCCAGCACTGTGGCATATAATTTCAAAAAAAGGGGAACTACACAAAAATGAGAAGGTTAGTTAAACAGAAATTAAAAAGTACAGTGATAAAAGTAAAATCCTTGCAAGTTGCATGGAAGCTTTTCAAAGACACTATAATAGAGGCCCAACTTAAATGTATACCTCAAATTAAAAAACATAGTAAGAGAACCAAAAAAGTGCCACTGTGGCTTAACAACCAAGTCAAAGAAGCAGTGAGAGATAAAAAGGCATCATTTAAAAAAATGAAAGTTAAATCCTAGTGAAGAAAATAGAAGGGAGCAGAAACTCTGTCAAATTAAGCATAAAATTATAATAAGAAAAGCCAAAAAGGAGTTTGACAAACAGCTAGAAAGAAGGACATAAAACTGTATTTTCTTGTTTCTGTCTGCCTATACATGGACTCAGTATTTATTGTCTGGGCTAACATATCACCAATACTATAGAAAGAACAAACTGGATAATAAACCCAAGGTATTTCTGCGGAAGACCATTTATAGGGCTGAATTTAATATTAAAATTATATAGGACATTTTTTAAATAAAATGGAAAGCTGGAATCTACAAAATAGGATAGGATTACAGAACCTTTATAAAGGTTCCTTGTTGCATATGTTACAGGATTGTCAAGTTCTTAAAATATTCTGTAATGGAACAACTGATGAGTCTTCATGCGAACCAACTAAACAATAGCACAATTGCTGGATATATTATAATTTCTTAAAATATAGTATGATTTAGCAGGGGAAGACACCCTTTATCTTTTGATTATCATATTGCATTGTTCTAACTTTTATAACTATCTCAATACTTTCAACTCATAACTGTCCTGATATGGCTTTCACTATCAGTTGGCGCATATATAGTCTGTTTATGGTTTGTTTATAGTAGGGATGTGAACGACTAGTTGACTGTCCGACAAGCAAATGCTTATCGGATAGTCCACAGGCTAGTTGACTAGTCGCTTCCCTCCCCCAAGCTGGGGTGTCCTTAGGCTACATGCAGCATTTCAAAGCGGCAATGCCGCATGGAGTGTGGGATCAGCTGGGGACTCCCCCACTGCCTCCAGGCTCCAAGTAGCGCTGCCACTTTGAAACACCACATACAGACTGATGCCGGGCTCCCCATGGCGTTTCAAAGCAGCAGCACTGCATAGAGCCCAGAGTCAGCGGGGGACTCCTCAGCTGACTCCAGGCTCCACACAGCACTACCGCTTTGAAATGCCGCAGGGAGCATGGGGCCAACATGCTCCCCGCAGCACTTTCGCCTTTGAAGTATAGCAATAGCCTTTGGAAATTTAACATCCCTAGTTTGGAGTCCATCTGATACCAGCTCAGTGAAGTTTTAATAGGTTTACTCAATAACTTCACTTTCCTTCTTCTATCTAGAAATACAAAGCTTGTGAACATCTCTCAGACAGGAAGGAAATCTAACCACTTTCCAGATAATTTATAAATGTTAAAACTAGACTGGTCTCAAGTTTACAATCAGGCCAACAGGAATTAAATATAGGGGTATTTTATTTGGGGGTGAGGAGTGAAAGAGAAAAAAGGAAACCTGGAATTACTAATGGAAAAATATAATTTATTCAATCTCTGAATGGAGGGAGCAATGGTAAGGTACGCTACAGTATGATGTTGAAATCTGCTTTAAAAGCTAATTGTTTTTTCCCTTCTATCTAGAAATACTAAGGACATCTTCAAGCTGAAATATCTCATTTACCAAAAAATATATAATCTACAGTATATATCATGTAACATTAATTTTAAAAGAAAATTTTATTTACCTGTAATAAATATCTGACTCTCGTTTGAAGTTGTAAGATAAAGTGTTCTGGGAGTATTCTCAGTGATGTCCCGCACCACTCTCATCTGTGTACACACCAAATAGGTCACTAGAGAAAAAGAAATCATTTAATTTTTTTCTAAAATATCAAGGTGCCAAAGATGCACTAAAATAGTCAATATTTCACTCTTTTTTTGTTAGAGCTCAATTTGGGGATGGAGTTGGATTCACAGTAAGGATGTTAACTTATGAGTAATTTACTAGTTGACTAGTGGATAGGCACTTCCACATTCCTCCTCTGAAATGTACAAGATCCTCCTCAAAGGAGGAATGTGGGAAGTCCCACTGACTCTGGGCTCCACAAGGGTGCTTACCCCAAGGGCTCTTGTGCATTTCAAAGTGGAAGCACCTGCATGGAGCCAGGAGTCAGTGGGACTTCCCACTGGCCCCAGGCTGCACATGGAGTTCCGCATTCCTTCCTTTGAAATGTACAAGAGCCCCAGTTGACTAGTCCTTAACATCCTTAATTCACAGCTGTTAAAGTAACATGATTTCAGTTGGAGTTAAGCATATGTGTAAGGGTATACAGGATTCAGGCTCTGGCGAGCCATGATACAATTGAGTTAATCTGTCACAATTTGAACATTACATTGAGAGGTTTTGTGTCTCAAAGATGTGTGTTAAAATTAAAATTATGCATAAAAAAAGCTGTCCCAAGTGGCAGTTTCTCTCTCTCTCTCATATAATTACGTTGAAGCTGCTGTTCCACTTTGCATAAATAATTAAATCTTAATCAGGTGTGAGAGAAACATATTATTATATAGCTGAGGGCTTCAGGCTAAGAAAGTAACATCCTGTTTAATTGGTTAACCCCATGTTTCTCAGACTGTTGGTCCCAACCCTCCAGGGGGTCGTGAGCAACTTAGAGGAGGGTTGCGGTATCACAAAGTTTGAGAACCCCAGGGTTAACCTGTTAAAGGTTACGTTTAACTGGTTAATTGATTAAACAATCTCAGTTTTGCTCCACATTAGAACAGAATTTCTCATCTACCAGCCAGCCTTACTACCTCAATCTTCATTATATGACACAAAAGAATCTGTCAGTGTTAATAATTAAAAACAGCAATTATGGCTGCATACAATTCTACATTAGATCTCATCCACTTTTATATTATGCAAAAGAAATCAAATAACGATGATTGTTAAAAGGGGCTTAATTGTGATAACATACCGATAAGGGGGGAGGAATAGCTCAGTGGTTTGAGCATTGGCCTGCTAAACCCAGGGTTGTGAGTTCAATCCTTGCAGTGGCCATTTGGGGCAAAAATTTGTCAGGGATGGTACTTGGTCCTGCTGTGAAGGCAGGGGACTGGACTCAACAACCTTTCAAGGTCCCTTCCAGTTCTAGGAGATAGGCATCTCCATTTAAAAAAAAACAAAACTGCTTCACCATTACATCATAGACCATACTTCAAACTCATTTCCTCTTAACCAAAACACAGAGAAGAAAGTCATTAATTTCTCTCTCCTTTCTTCCACACCATATATTCTCAAAGTTTTGTGCTATGTGGCTGCAGATGTGATCTCATCACAGAAGTTTCTGTGATACATACTAATCACTTTTACCACGGGAAAGAAAGTGTTATTGAAGTTGATAGAGCCAAACAAAAAGTTATGTGAATTTTAGCTTCATTCACAGTGGATGAGACAAATCAAGTACCAAACATTAGAGAAAAGAAGTTTTTCCTCAAAAAAGATGTTACAATCAATGATCTAAAAAGAACAGAAATCATCTTCTGAAAAATATATAGTCTGCAGTCTTTAATGAAGAAATGTGAGACTGGGATAATGGCTGAAAAAGACTGTCAGTAAGCTAAGCTAATGAAATGTTAAATAAAACTGAAGCCCTGTAACTGTAGAACTAATACAAGCAAGCTTTCCCATTCTGCCCACAAATGTTTTTTCCTTGATGTGGAAAACATTTGTTGGAGGTAAATGCACAATTATTTTCCAACGTTACCAATGTAATACTTCAGGACAAATACACCAAAGTTTTCAAACTAGTGTTTGGCACACAAATCCACGTTTAGGTACCTACACTACATCTTATTTTCAGAAGGACTGAGGACCTGCAACAAGAGTTAGGTGTTCAACATCACTGAAAAAAAATCAGGCTTTAATACACATTATTTTCAAAAAAATTTAGGGAAAAAAAAAAGAAAGAAAGAGCAGAGAATATCTTAAATGTTAAGAGACTATTTTCTGGTGATAAGGGGCATGATCCAACACACAATGAAGTGAAAGGAAAGCCTTGCAAAGACTTCACTGTACGTTGGCTCAGACCCAAATAGCAGGCTTGGACAGTGCTGTTCCTTCCTTGCTGAGGGAATCTCAGATGGCGATTTTAGGAAATGCTCATTATCTCTTAGTGTACTAAAATATCAATTTCCACAGAGTTTTAACCTGACTCCCCTCCCATTCAATATGTACCCAATTCCCTTGGGAAAATTAGCAAAGAAGCATGTAATGCATTCATCCTAATACTCAAGGCAGCATGCTGACAACACCTCGAGTACTCTGTGATCTGTGCTGAATCCATGTTGGGTTCTCGGTGTTTTTTAAGGAATTCATTTTGACATGTAAAACTACATGGCCTAAAACTTGCCTGAGAGGCAGCCTCTTTCCTTGTATTGTACTACTGCAATCACAATCAGGGTGTTCTGTGCAAGAAACTCACAAATTAAATTCATTCAAATTCAATTAAAAAATTCCACAACAGCTCAATTTTAGGGCATGCCGAAAGGCCCATCTATTTACCAAAGTTACTGAGGAAGATCTGCTAAGATGTGGACTACCACCTTTTGTTGAAATGAGCACTGTTGGGTCGGTTTTCATTACTGCTCATTTGTTTTGTGATTGGGGCTAAGAAATTTTAGTGATAATATTAATTCATGGCAAAGATGCCTAGTTTGAAAATGGTGCTCTTCTAGAAAAATACTGTAAGTGAAAATAAACAAGTAAATAATAAAATAGTCTGAATATTGTATGATAAATACTTGGGTGAATGTGTTCAAATACGTCTGGCTGAGACGTGGCAAACAATTCCAGTATGAATGGTTGATCTGATGTCCCATCAACAACATGTGCCCAACGATGTATCCAAAAATCTTCACCATATTCTGCATAAACCAAAATGTTAAAGTTAAATAACAGTCTACCAAATTGTAATGGTTTGATAAACATTTAAAATAATTTTTATATATACCTCTCTTTCTTGATCGTTCAACCCTTCCTACAAATGTTACAAGACCAATAACATCACAGGAATGATTATTTGGTAAGTTATCCAGTTCTGACCTAAAAACAAAATTAAAGAGAAATCGTTAATATTTCTTAAAAATGTGAAATTTAAATCACTTTGGAAAAATTCCTAAGTAGTGCCGAGATGAAAAGTACGGAAGATATAACAAGGTATATTATGTGTTTCCTGTAATGTTCCCAGTTAAAATTCAATAAAAACATTGGTCCACGCAAACCACAACAGAAACTTTTATTTTACCTCGTGACAAATCGATATTTAACTTCAGGTAATCTCCATTCTGGTTTAACCATTTTTTCTGGAATAATGTTAATCTTAGTTGGAGGATCTCGAACGTTCAGGCTAATTTCTGTGGAAAAAACCAATACCATTTTAAGAGTAAAAATGAATTGAAAGGAAACCTTTACTTGTACATTCTGAGTAATCAGAGACACAGGGCAGGAGAATATTATCTTTTATTGGACCAACTTTTGTCGGTGAGAGAAACAAGCCACAAAGAGACATTCTTTTAACCTGGAAAAGTGGCATTTTTGTTGAATAAAATGAAACACACTTACTTTGGCTCACTGCTTTTGATATAATTAAAAACATTTGTGTTTCTGATTTTACGTCTTAAAACTCAGAGTGATGCATGTAAACATGTCATAGAAGGCTGTAATGACTTATAAGAAGGACCATGTTGGATTGTCCAGCTCCCTGCATGAAGCAGCCTGTTGATGATTCAGTTGGATGTGTCAACCATGATTGCCAGATTCTTAAACACTCTCAAAAAGATCATAATTTAGAGATTTCTTGCAAGGGATTAAATAAGAAGACAGTTGAAGTGCCAGTTGCAGAAGTTCTGATTTAACTCCAAATGATTATGGTCAAGATTTTTTTAAAATGTACTATAACTCTGCAACAGCCTTCTTTTATATTTTAGAAATGTGCATCTGTCTGTTCATCCGTAAATCCGTTTGTCCAAGAACTCCTCCTAAACAGTAAGGTAAACTTAAAGCAAGGTAAAGATTTTGTGGTGCCAGGACAACAGGATGTATATGGAATTCGATTGTTTCTCATAAAATGGAAGGAGAGGGATGTCTGGTAGGAGGAACATTTATATTGCAGAATGGCCACAGGAGGGCAGCAAGGGGCCAGAGATAGGAACTGGGACTGTTAAAACCCTACTGGACTAGCAGGAAGCAGGTGGAGAAAGGGACAGCTATCTCCTATATATTTCAGAGATTTTATCTGTCTGTCCCCAAGCCAGGGTACATATACCCCTTCCCCAGCTTGGCCTGCTATAGTGACCATGCATAGGCGCTTCTCACCTGACCCCAAACTGCTGTGTTGACAGGGCTGGGTTGTCCTCTCTCCCCGGAGCAGCCTGCATAGTGAACCCGTCATCTCTAGCCCCAGCCCAGAACAATGATTTAAATGAATAAAAACAAAACTTATTTGATTTATGAACTCGAGCAACACTGGGTAAATCTTCTAGTAAGGTAATAAGATAAGTAAGTCAGCATAGATCTGTCAAGAACAAATTGCATCAAACCAATCTGACAGCTTTCTTTGACAAGGTAAAAAATCTTGCAGATACGGGGCAGTAGCAGCTGTGGTATAACTTGACTTTAGTAAGGCTTTTGGTACTCTCTCACATGACCTTCTCATACACAAACTAGGGAAATACAACCTAGATGGAGCTAGTATACAGTGGTGCAAAACGGGTTGGAAACTATTCCCAGAGAGCAATTATCAGAGACATGGTGGAAGGGCGCACTGAGTAGGGTCCAGCAGGGATCAATTTTGGGTCTGGTTCTGTTCAACATCTTCATCAATGATTTAAATAATGGCATAGTGAATACTCTTATAAAAACGTACAAGGTGTGAGGTCTGGAAAAATGCATGAACATATTAAGAGCAAGACATAAAATCACACCTTATATTATCAGGCCTTGCGATACAGAGATTTCACAGTTGGTGTCAGTAACTAGTCTTGGAACTTGTCACAGGGGAAAAGACAGTCCAGATGTGCTGTATGAAAAGGGAAATTTGAGGCAAGCGACCATATTGCTTGCATGGTAAATGCAAGATTCCTACACTCTGAAGGACATAAATATCTATATTTAATTGATGCTAACTGGATTCCAAACATTGTCAGAGCTTATATGGATAAGATAACTATTTTATTTAGCTCTTGACAAGATTACATAGGACACACAGTAACTATGCTGCAAGAGCAGACCCAATCGACTGTTGTCCTAACCAAATTTTACCTTGAGTTTATAAAAGGATTCAATAATATTGTTCCTTCCATAAGGAACGCGGCAGTGAAGAAGCCTGTTTTAAACAAACCATTTCTGTTACACACTGACCCTACTAACATTGAGTTAGAACCTGTAGTAATACAGAAACTAAGGGGAAGTTTCTGGGATGCAGTAAGTGACGTTTTTGTCATTCCTTCCTGCATCAATTTTGCATTGGGGTTGTGACATCTGATTGAAATATTAGATATCTGATTAAAATGCGATATGTGGCCAGGAAGGGTTAACCAGCTCATAAGCTGACCTACCCAGGGTCAAGCTTTAAAGACTTGTTGGGAAGATGTGAAAATAATAGGTGGACTATTATGTTAGGTTAGAGAAGAACTCTGAAATGCAAATTTGCTTTCTTAGAGCAGTAGAATGGCAGGTACTTGCTCAGGGGCCTTATGATATACATAAAAAATCCTTGTCTGTTACTACACCTTTGATTCGAGATCAAAAGAAAATATTAACTTTTACGGTGAAATTTGATTGAAGTAATATTACTGTTCATATGTCTCTTTGAAAGTTGTAGTAAATTGTTTGTGAACTTTTTAATGGATAAATTACTCGGTGCTAATTACCATGATGTTTGAGAAAGGTCAAAGGCCTATTGTGCTTTCCCAGGCCAAGAGGCTGATGCAAAGGTATAAAGCCTCTTTGGACAGGATCCTTTTAAATCTCATATCTTCTTGGATGCTCATGGGGAAAGCTGCAAACCATAAAAGATGACATGGCAGGAGATCCTGGTGCCTCTTTAATGGGCATTGACTTAGGGTCTCAGATCTGCCTGAGGTTTCAGACAGGGGAAACCTAAGTCTTGGTCTATACCAGGGAGTTATTTCAAAATAACCCCCCCTTATTTATAAGCTGAGTGACCAACCCTGTTATTTTGAAATAATCAGCCAGTTGTTTCAAAATCTGTACTCCTACTTTCCTTGAGGAATACACTTATTTCGAAATAGTTATTTCAGGAGTTATTTCGAATTTAGTTATTTTGAAATAATTTCCTACTCTAGACATGCCCTTAGACACAAGGATTGAGGTCCCAGTCACAGACGGGAATCGCCCTGGATATGGATTCTGGACTATAACCATGGACTAAATTCTAAAAAATTTTGTGCAACTACCAGCTCATTGTCTCTCATTTAATTGAGCCTCAAGAATTGAACTCATGTCTGCATGTTATTGATATTTTAACTAATACTCTTTTTTCTTTTTTAATAAATTTGAATTTAGTTAGTAATAATTGGCTATAAGCATGTATTTGGGACAGAGTCTGAAATATTTATTGACCTAGAAGGTAATGTGTCTGATCCTTTCAAATTGGTAGAACTTTGACTGAGTGGAAGCCTAAGGATGAATACTTAAAGGGGACTATGTTGTTTGGACTTCTGATTAACCAATAAGGTAATATAGAAGCCGTTTTGTGATGGTTTGGAAAATATAAATATTGGAAAAAATACCAGTTTTGGGGCTTGGCCATCCCATTTCCTGCTGTGAACCCTAATTGAGTGACCTCAGCTGGCTCCCCTGGGAACCCAGGTATCACAAACACTTGTAAAAAGTGATCATTTTGAGAAGGATTAGCAGGAATGTTATAAGGAAAACAATAATAATTTTTCTGCTCTATTCTGGGCTGATTAGGCCTTGGCTGGAATATTTTATTCAGTTGTGGGTACCACGATTCGGGAAAGATGTGGACAAACTGGAAAAACTCTAGAGAGGAGCAAAAAAATGATTAAAGGTCCAAAAACCATGACCTATGATGGAAGACAGAAAAATTTGGTTTGTTTAGACTGGGAACAGTTTTCTAATACATAAAAGGTTGTTACAAGGAGAAGGGAGAAACGTTGTTCTTAATCTCTGAGGATAGGACAAGAAGCAATGGGCCTAAATTGCAACAAGTGAGTTTTAGGCTGGCATTAGAAAAAAACTAACTAACTGTCAGAGTAGTCAATCCCTGGAGTAAATTGTCTAGGCAGGTTGTGTAATCTCCCTCATTGGAAAATTTTAAGAACAGGTCAAAAAAACACTTGTCTGGAATGATCTTTATTAAAAAAAAAAAGTCTTGCCATGATTGGAGGGGACTGGACTAGATGAGCTATGTCCTTTCCAAGCCTATGATTCCAAGATTGTTATACCCTGGGCTGAAAACACAGTAGTTTTGGAGAATGCATTTAGTGAACAAACATCTGTTTCAGAGTATGACCCTTCCTGAACTCCTCCATGCCTTGGCCTCTCTGGGTATGTCTACACTACAGCGCTAGTTCGAACTAACTTAGTTCGAATTAGTTAATTCGAACTAAGCTAGTTCGAACTAACGCGTCTAGAACTAAAAACTAGTTCGAACTAGCGTTTTGCTAGTTCGAACTAGCAAGTCCACATTGAGTGGACTCTGAACAGGGCTTAAGGATGGCCGGAAGCAGTGCCGGCAGGGCATAAAAGGAGGACTTAGAGCATGGAGATGCTGTCTCAGGCTAGCCGAGGGCTGCGCTTAAAGGGTCCCGACCCCCACCCCGGACACACAGTTCTAAGGGGTGCCCCGCTTGCAAAGAAGTTCTGGCTTGGAGTGCCCTGAGTGCCCACACTGGGCACATCACGCCACTCGGCCATCAGCCCAGCTGCACTTGCCGCAGGCTGCCATCTGGGGAGAGGGAGTAATTGGGGGGCTGCAGGAGAGCTTCCACCCCCAGAAGCCCACAGAGCCAGCCCAGTCCTCCCCATCGGGGGCTCGTACCCCATTCCTCCCTCACCTCCTTCCACTTACCCTTCCTTAGCCCCCCTTCTTATTGATGTACAAAATAAAGATAACGTTTCTTCCAACATTGACTCTGTCTTTATTGAAAAAAAACTGAGGGAGACTGGGAAAAGGAGGTGGGAGAGGGGAAGAGAAAGGCTGGGAGAGGGGAGGGCAACTAACATGATCAGGGGTTGGGAACAGGTCCCAGATGAAGAGAGGCTACAGAGACTGGGACTGTTCAGCTTAGAAAAGAGGAGACGGAGGGGGGACAGGATAGAGGTCTCTAAAAGCAGGGGTTGGGTGGAGAGGGTGCATTCAGAAAAGTTCTTCCTGAGTTCCCATAAAGAAGGACTAGAGGACACCAAAGGAAAGGAATGGGTATCAGGCTTGAAACTAGTAAGAGAAAGTTGTTCTTCTTGACAAAGCAAATAGTTAACCTGTGGAACTCCTTGCTGCAGGAGGCTGTGAAGGCTACAACTAGAACAGAGTTTAAAGGGAAGTGAGATAAAGTGATGGAGGTTGGGTCCATGGAGTGGTATTAGCCAGGGGGTAGGAGTGGTGTCCCTGCCCAAAGTTTGTGGAAGGCTGGAGAGGGATGGCGCGAGACAAATGGCTTGGTCATTGTCTTCGGTCCATCCCCTCCAGGGTCCCTAGGGTTGGCCGCTGTCAGCAGACAGGCTACTGGGCTAGATGGACCTTTGGTCTGACCCAGTACGGCCATTGTAAGCTCAGGGCTCAGTGTCGGGGGTCTCAGTGGACCCCCTTGATTTTCATGCACACCTGGTCCTGGGTGGCCAGGCTGGCAGCTCTCCTGCCCTAGACGGCCACTTTCCTGTGCCTAGTGCGGAGATCGTGGACGAGGTCCACGATGTCTGCACTAGACCAGGAAGGTGCCCGCCTCTTGCGGTCCAGGGCAAGCTCCCGGGAGCCGCCAGCCTGGTCCCGGCAAGAGGGGGTGGGCTGGGGGGCATCGGGTGGGTGGCTCTGTGCCGTGCCAGGTGCAGGGTCTGCTAGCTGGGTGCTGGCAGGCTTGCACCTGGCACGGGCACCGTAGCCAGCCCGTGCCCCTTTAAGGGGTCCGGGGCCGGGAGGGGGGCATAGAGTTTCCCTGGTGTTGGCCAGAGTGGCCACCAGGGAAACCTGGGGAGGGCTAGCCTCCCACTAGTTCGAACTAAAGGGCTACACAGCCCTTAGTTCGAACTAGCTAGTTCGAACTAGGCGTTAGTCCTCGTAAAATGAGGTTTTCCTAGTTCGAACTAAGCGCTCCGCTAGTTCGATTCAAATTCGAACTAGCGGAGCGCTAGTGTAGCACCTATTAAAGTTAGTTCGAACTAACGTCCGTTAGTTCGAACTAACTTTGTAGTGTAGACATACCCTCTGAGATAAGTGTAATACACTGTACCTTACAACCATTAAGAAGTTGAAAATAGTTTTCTGTTTAGCAACAATGTTCATTAGGAACATATACATTCAGCCTGTGGGCTACTAAGTGGAATTCAAGGTGTTGATTTTAACATTTAAAACTCTAAATGGTTTGGATCCTGAGAAACTGACACACTTTATCTTCTATATTACAGGTTGCACCTCCCAAAATGGGCACGGTCACAGCTGTTCCTGAATCAGAGAACCGCAGGAACCTAGCCACAGGAGGGCAAGTCCATACCAGCGAAGCAGGGAACCGACGCCGCCAGTAGTCCCTAGTAGCCTGCGACAGCTTGGCTGGGGCCAGTGGCAGCCCTCGGCACGTAATCCAGTTGGGATCAGGGCCAACGGCATCGGAGCTAGCGGCCCCCCAGGACTGGCAGTAGTGGGGGCTGGAGGAAGGGGAGCTGGCTGAGGCAACAGAGCTGGGAGTGCTGAGGGGCGGCAGGCTTGGGGGACCCAGTGGCAGGGGACCTCACCTGGTCCAGCAAATTCCCTCGTTTGGGACTCGTCATGTCCTGAGAGTGCCAGACCAGGGAGGTCAGACCTATATCACAATTGCAATCAGCAGAAGAATATATGCTAGCGTTCACTTAATAGAACATAGAAATTGCTATTGGGATTTTCTCAGAGATGATCCCTCAACCATGGCATTCGTTCCTCTTCACCTGCCGCCCACAATATGACAAAAATCTGGCTCCTTTAATCTTTCAGATACACCCAGACTAATTTTGGGGAATCTGAGTATGGGGATAGGAGAGAATATTTGATTATTCTGAAGATGAGATGTAATGGAATAGAAGCATATTATAAAAATGGTCAGTGATTTAGCAGGTCAATGTAACTATTGATTATTGTGTTTTAGTTAACTTTTGGAAGTGCACTTACAGTGTGTGCATATTTTAAAATATATAAATACTCTCTATCAAAGTACGGAATGACAGAGTATTTTTATACCACCTGAGAGAGCTTACTGAAACAACTCACTTTCAATGTCATTCTGAAAGTAGTACATTAGTTGTATGTGCAGGTGACACTAATTTGGAAGCAGGGCCAAATTAAGACATACGCACTATAGCCTCGTACCTTAGGCCCAGCACTTGGAATTATGTGACCGCATCAGACTCTCAGCTTTCATTTACAAAAAGTAAATTTTCATCTCATGGTTGTGGGGAGAAACAGTTTATAAACATGACTCAGGTATAACCAAAGCAGCAAGATATACCTTAGCATGCAGATCTTGAAATAATAGTTGTGGGATGCAAGAAATACCTAATTCGTCTCAAGTGGGTGAAACACCAAGACCCCCTACTCTGGCTGACCCCACCATAACCATCCCAGAAACAGACACTGCATTTCACTTGCCTTTTAATGGGAACTGGAGACAAATCTATTGAAAAGCCACCTATTTTCACTGCATCTCTTGTAACTGGTCAGCTGAAATGATATTGTCTAACTTTTTAAACAGCAATACTTGGAATCAGATTTCTGGAATACTTAACCAATTGTAGTAAATCTCTTCATCTGCGAATCCCTGGGCGTTGGCTGTGTTTTAAATGGAAAACTGGTTTTGATACCGTACTGTTCAAGTAGAAGTACTGTACCAATCTTCATACTCTTATACCACTCAGGACATAAAGAATTCCACAAAACCATTGACATCATGCCTGAACTATCAGCAACTTCAAAATAAGCCTACAAGAGAAAAACCAAACGTGTTTGACCTTAACTAGATGGATAACACATTTTTTTTCATAACTATGAAAATTCCTGTTTAGCTAACAATTTTATTACTAGTTTTGATACTCATTATCAACTTGAAGCCATGGTATGCTCCAAGGACAAGAGCTTAACAATTTAAGCACAGGAGTACAAGAATCCTATATTTTTCTGCACGATAGTCACAATTATGCAGCTACTCTTGTCCAGCATTTCTAAGTCTGTACACAGCAGAAGCAGAGTGAAAATGCCATGAATCTGTTTCACACTATATATCTTCTGGGTTGTTGAGAAAATACTATAGGCAGGAAGTATAGGAAAAGAGATGAAGCAAACAAGCAAGAATGATATTACTAACTCATCAAGAAATCTAATTTCTCTATTAATCTGAATTCTGCAAAGATTTATGCACATGAGTAGTCCTATTGACATCAGTGAGAGTACTCACATTCATAAAAATACTTGCATTTTTAGTAGTTGCAGGGTCAAACTCATAGTTTGCTACTTATATAGGATTGTCAAATACATACTAGGGATGTAAAAGAGCAGTTGATAGGCTAACTACCCAATAAGCCTAGATTTATTGGGTACAGGCAGTCCCCGGGTTACAGGGATCCGACTTACATCGGATCCCTACTTACAAACGGGGTGAGGCAACCCCGCACTGGCTGCTTCCCCCCCAGCAGACCAGGGAGACGCGAAGCTAGCGCCCCGCCCCCCACCCCCAGCAGACCAGGGAGACAGGGAGCGGCTTTTCTCAGCAGACACCTCAGCTTGAGAATAAAGGACTGAGGGAAGTGAGGTGTGGGAGAATAAAACTGAGCTCTGGAGAAATGTTTGGCTAGAGTTTCCCCTACAATATGTACCAGTTCCGACTTACATACAGATTCAACTTAAGAACAAACCTACAGTCCCTATCTTGTACGTAATCTGGGGACTGCCTGTAGTTAAGTCGACTACTCACATTTCCCCACCCTCTTTGCTGCCTCTATATCAGAGGCAGCAGTGCGCGGTGGCAGGGGTCTTCCCGGGAGTGGGGCTGTAGTGCACTGGCTGCCAGTCCCACCCCCAGGGACTATAGAATAGTCAACTAACCACTAAGAATTCATGCAGTTAGTCATTTATTCTATTATCTGCTATCTAACATCCCTATTAGCCACACACAACTGGCCAAATAGCCACACATGGCTAGCATGTTGGACACCACAGATCTATAGTAATGCTTATGCATCAATCTCTGGACTCAGACACACACAAATTCACTATGTGATATATCATTTCCATACTTTTCAACGGTTAAGCTTTTACGACTGTAACAATTTTAGTGTTTATTTGTTGCTTACTGTGGAACCTTAGCTATAACCTCACTGTATTGGACAAGAAATATCTGCACAGAACAATTCAGACAAGTTTTCCAACCCATACTGTGTTTTTCCCCCTACCTGATATGGTATATCCAGCTTTTTGTCAGGTTTCCCATAGTACCTTAGTCTAGATTTGTGCAAGATTCTCACAAGTAATGGACTGAAGTGTATTCTGCTCCTCCAGTTCATTTCCAGATGACCAAGAGAAGTTAGTTTGGAGTCTAATAGGGGAAAAAAAGCAGGAAAATAAAACCCAAAATCAAGTTTTAAAACACTCCACATGTTTGAATTTGAATACGTCTCTTTGTTGTTACATATGTTGCATGAGTTGTACCAGCAAACAGGAATTCATATGTATTTTATAATGTTTCACACACAAAACAAAATGATTTACATCGAAACTAGGGATGTTAAAATGCATTTGCTCAGGTAAATGTATAATTTCAGCAGTTATAAGTTTACACACAAGGGGCTCCTGCTGACTGCTGATACAGAGGCAGCAGCAGGCGGGGGGCGGGAGGGGAGAGAGGGGAACAATTCGGTATAACTGCACATTAACCACTGAGCCCAGGCTCTTCAGTTAATTGTGTACACATTTACACTTGCACATCCCTAATTGAAACTCAGTTCTTTTCAGCAATATACACAAAGTACAGAACTCCTGACACCTCCCCCCCCAAAAAAACAGTGGTGGCATGTATGTTAAAAGTATTACTACTACTACTACCACCACCAGCACCACCTTTTTATAATGTAAATAAAAACTAAAGCCCCCCCTCCCCCCAAAAGTGGGATCTTTTGTGTATGAAACACAGATTTAAGTGATCTGGAGTCACCAATCTTGCAGTGAATTCTGCCTGGGCAGACTCCTGAACCTTTTGTGGAGTTCTTTGTGTTTGCAGAGTCTTGTTAGTGCAGAACACGAAACACAGTTACTACATTTCTGCTCAGATTTCAACTTCAACTTTGAAAATGGGCCCCAGCTTACATCCAGAATTTTGAGAAAATATTTCCCATCACTGCTGTTTTTTAATTTCATGTTTTTGTTACTTCTAGAAACATGCTAATGGTTATTATTTAAAGTGTGAGGAAATTTAGTTAATGTTTACATTAGGTTTGCCACTATAAAACTACTGAGACTACAGCGGAAGAGCACTCCTTCTGTAGATGCACTCTATTGGCATAGGTTGCTTTTGTCTCTGGCCAGCAGTAAAAGTGCACCTTTGCTTCATCTACACTAGGGACTTCTAGTAGTACAGCTACCTTGGTCAGCGATCACATCATTTTATACACAGTGAACACAGCAGCAGGCTTAAGACACACTACAAAGTACTTCTTCACAAGACAACATGCGGAATCGTTGCCAGAGAGTGTAGCGAAGGGCAAAAGCATAAGAAGACTCCAAAACGATTGTAAGCTTGCTGCGAACTGCTCCATCCGTCGCTATTAGCCAAGATGCTCAGGGAGGCAACCCCACATTCTGGGTGCCCTAAACCTCTGCCAGAGCTTTGGATTGCCCACTGTCAAGACCTAAACTACCCTGCTAGCTCCAGCACTGCTCTTGCGCATCAGGGCCACACTTAGGGTTACTGGTCTGCGTTTTCCCAGCCAAAGCTTCTTTCTTGAGTGGGTCTGGCCCACGAAAGCTCATCACCTCATAAACCATCTTGTTAGTCTTGAAAGTGCTGCATGGTCCTGCATTTTGCTTCTTGAGTGGGGGCATTTAAAAATATTGGGACACGTGCTCAGCTTTTGGACAGCTCAGATGGGTCCAACTCCCTGCCCCGCTCCCCCAGGCCCCGGCTCTCCACTCTCGGGCAAGGGGGGGGCACACAGCTGTTGCTGCGACCTGGCGTTGTGGTGCAACTCCCAGCAAGTACCCCAACTGCAGGAACCCCCCCCCCAGTGCCTCCTTTTTTGGGGGGGGGCTGCTCAATGGGGACCCCCGCGAGGCTTGCACACTCGCAGGGAGCGGGTGGGTTTCCTGGCCGCCCCCCCCCGGCTCCTTACCGTCCACCTCGGGGCGCTGCGGCGGCCGGCTCGCCAGCCACACGTCCCCGTAGGGATCCTCGCAGTTCCACAGGGGCAGGTAGTGGCCCCCGCCGCCCGCCAGGGGCCGGCGCCGCGGCTGGGCCGGCTCCTCGCCGCCGCGCTCCGCCGGGCCCCGCAGCACGTCCAGCCGCTCGAGGCACAGGAAGCCGGCGCCCAGCTGCTTCTCGTCGTAGCGGTAGGAGCAGCGGGCCAGGCGCACCCGGCCGCCGGCGCGGAGCGCGCAGCGCTGCACCAGGCCCTGCAGCGCCGGCGCCAGGCAGCAGCGCTCCTGCCGGCGGCCGTCCGCCAGGGTCACGTCGTAGCAGTAGGCCGGGCCGGGCGGCGGGGGGCGGGCGGCGGCCGCGTAGCGCTCCACCGCCACCACGGCCACCGGCGGGGCCTCCGCCAGCGACAGGCTGAGCTGGGAGGCGCGCAGCACGTCGTGGCGGAGCCGCTGGAGCCAGGAGGCCGGGCAGGGGTCAGCGCGGGGGGCGCCGCCGCCGCTGGGCCCCGGGGCCGCGTCCTCCATGGCGCTGGGCCCGCCTGTCACTGGGCAGGCCCGCGGGCCGCCATGTTCCGCGCGCGAGGGGGCGGTTCCCGGAGGCGGCCGCTGGGCCCGCGCGCTCCATTCGAAAAGCCCAACGGCTGCGCTCGCGGGGGGAGGGAGGGGGGAGCGCTCTACAAGCGGGGGAGGAGGTGGAGAGCAAGGATGGGGAGGGGCGGAGGGAGGAGCGAGTGCGGAAGGGGCGGAGCTATCAAAGGAAGGCGGGGCGTGGGGGCAGGGGGCGGTGCTAGGAGGGAGGATCAAACAAGGGAAGGGGGGAGTTCTGGTTAGGGGAGGATGGGTATGGGGGGGTCTGGTGTGGGGGAAGGACTGGGAGGAAACTGGGGATCTGGGAGGGATGGGGACAGGTTTGAGGAGCTGGGGTAGGAAAAGACATGGGAAAGTGGAGGCATTTAGCATCTCTCTTTTGTGGCATGAGCTACCGGGGCACATGAAACCTGTCGGCCCTGGCTTTCCAGGGAGTATCGAGTCAAGTTCCAGGGCTCAGATGTTTATTTTTACAGGTTCTCGTTGGCATGGGCCCAGGATATCTAAGATGAAGACGACAGTTGACACTTCTGCTCTTCTGGACTGTAGGACTCTACAGTAAGGATAACACTCATCTGCGTGCCAGCAGTCTGACCTTGTGGAATGAACTTTCCCAGGAGATCAGGAGCATCACAAACTTTCTCACCTTCCATCCCAAGTGCAAAGTGCATTTCTTTTACCTTGCCTGCAAGATCATAAACACACTGAAGTGTGTACATTCAAAACACACCCACACCCACCCACCAAAAACTCTAACACTACATTCCACTGCGCACGTAGTTCTCCTGCTGGGGTGAGGATGAGTGAATGAACCACATACGACAATTTCTAGTCATACCACTTAATGAACTACTCACCTACCACACTTATGAAAGAAGTATAGAAAGCTATGAATATAGAGCTATTATTACTATTACTATGTAATATAGAACTATAATAGAATTATTATTACTATTACTATTGATTTGTATTATAGTACGTGGGTCACTTTACTAGACACTGTACAAATGAACAGCAGAAAAATCCTTCCCTTACAAAGTACAAGACAAAAGACAATAGGTCAGTGGTGGGCAATAACCAGTCTGCAGACTGGAAACAATTCGCCAGGGTTAGCCACCACTGTATTTTCCTGCACCTCTGCAGGTATAGGAGTTTGTAGCTCCTGTTGGCTGCAAATTGCCATTCCTTGTCAATGGAAAGCTGCGGGAAGAATTGTGTCAATCCACACCACTTCCACTTTGTGGAAGCCACTGACAGGATGATAGAGGTTTTGAACACCAAAACAAAGATAAAGTTAGGATTTTGGAATGTTCGTACGATGTACCAGATAGGCAAGCTGGCACAAGTAACAGCAGAGATGCGTCGTTACAGCTTGCATATTTTGGGCATTAGTGAGAACAGGTGGACTGGATCTGGCAGAATGACAACATCAACCGGGGAGACAGTTCTATATTCGGGAAGAGATGACAATATGAAGAGAAGACGGATCTATTACGAAAATTGCACTCCACTGGAAACCAGATGGGAAGAGAAAGAGAGGAAGACCAAAAACAACCTGGCGCCAAACGGTAGAACAAGAATTAAAAGACTATCATCACACTTGGGGAACAATAGGCGCTTTGGCCTGCGACCGACAGAAGTGGAAGGACTTTGTTGCTGCCCTATGCACCATTGGCGTAACGGGCAGTAAGTAAGTAAGTAAGTAACACCACTTCCCCCATCGGCCTGGAATGATCTGTCACCAAAGGGAGCTGGAAGCAGCAGAACTTGCGGAAGCTCAGGTAAATAAAGTGGCAACCAGTCCACCAGGAGCTAACCCTGGTGAACCACCTCTGTCTTATTGCTCACCCCTGCAATAGGTGGCTATGACAAACAGTGAATACAGACAATAATAGTCAGCATAAATCAGTAATTGGGGAAAACAATCTCCTCAAACTTTACATTAAGTGAGACATTCTCTTGTAGACACTTCTCAGTCCTGTTTACAATAACTCTGTTTACGTGTTCCCAAAGGATGTTATTGGCTATAGTTCATTTTTAGTATAAAATTTCCCCACATTGCTTGCAACTTTTACTGTTCTAATCTCACATGGTCACTGTGCAGTCTCTGTATGTTTGCTATCCTTTCTGGTGCCATCTGCAGTTCTGATCACAGATGAATTTGCACCAAAGAAACCTAACATACGTGACGTGAAGAGCAGCACAGAGTGGCTAAAAGAGTGAATTACAACTAAGCCCTGGATAACAACTAGCTCCTCTGAATATAACTGCTGCTTACAGGTATGACTGCTTGAAGATTAACATGCTTTAACCAGGGGTGGGGAACCTCAGGTTCAAGGGCCCGGTGCAGCCCCCTAGCTTGCCTGGATCCAGCCACTGAGGCTCAGGCGTTCCAGCCCCCCCACCCCATCACTCCATTGTGGATCACACAAGGAAGCAGCCCCCCCCCCCCATTGCTCCATTGCTGGAGCACACAAACTCTACTAGGCTGGGCCCTCCTAGGCTCTGGTGTGCAAGGGGAATGTGGGGAGTATCTTTCTCCTTCTCAGGGACCATATCCATGAGGGTTTTTTTTCCTCAACTGATTTTGCTGTGGGTCAGTGGCCCCCTGACCCAGAAAAAGTTCCTCAGCCTGGAGAACTGACTGATGAAACAGAGTCTGTTCTAAATAGCCTTTATAATAAATTTGTAGACGAGGATTTTACTTCAGAAGCAATAATACCTAACCTTTCCCAGAGGTTTGCTACTTTAATTTTCAGCTTGGAAATGGCTCACCAGTTATTACCAACACAGCTCCAGGTCATTCCCAGATTCCCTGCAATTACCTACTTTCTGTGCTTAGGTAGATAAGCAGTTTTCCTGCGGGGTGCTTTTTTATGGCAGTGCCAAGTGCTATGCACACATCTTTCCTTAGGATTTCCATCACTCTGAATATCAGGGTATGTCACAAAAATACGTTCTGCTATGAGAGTGTAACCTCTACATAATGAAAGTACCTGAAGTGAACCAGTGAAGGCAGAGTTCACAATTTCTAATTCTGGAATAATCTTTTACAGGAGAGCCTCTTTTCCCACTGACTATCTCCTGCAGGACTCCTTTCTCATCAGGGTGCATCTACGCTGCACCTGTAGGTTGAAACAAGATACACAATTTGAGCTATGTAAATTGTGTATCTTATTTCGATCTAATTTCAAAATAGCTTATTTCAAAATGTCCCTGAACCCTTGTGGAATGAGGGTTACAGGGATGCCGTAATAGAGTTGCCGTTATTTTGAAATCTATTTCAAAATAAGGGGCATGTTTAAAAACACAGAATAGCTATTTCGGAATACTTGCGGTATCCCAAAATAGTGCTGCTGTCTAGCTGTAGCCTTACTGTTTTTAGGGGGTAGCGGTCTGACTGACATGCCAGTTTCAGAAAGGAACCAGGGGAAAGCTACTTTGGGCTTCATGTCCCCTTTGTCACATTACTCCTGTACCAGACGTGCACTGGTCCCAGACCTTGCTCATCAGCCAGGCCTCTGGGCAAGGTAGGCGGCTCCTGCTCTGAGTCCCCTGGAAGAGTGGGGCCTCAGGCAGAAGGGGCGGAAGTAGGGCTCGACAGCCCTCAGTGCCCTCTGGAGCATGCCACGTGGCACTCCAGCCGTGATTTAAAGGACTTGGGGCTCTGGCTACAGAAGTAGTAGTGGCGGCCATGAGCTCTGGGTCCTTTAGTATCGCCGGGCCCCAGGGCAGTTGTCCACTTTGCGCATCCCACTTGGCACATCCTTCTCATCGGCAGTCTTGTTGCTCATACATACCAGGTGCAGCTGGCATTAGTTTAAATAAGGTACAGTGGAATCTCAGAGTTATGAACATCAGAAGTATGAACTGCCCAGTCAAACACACAGCTCTTTTTGAACCAGAAGTACACATCAGGCAGCAGCAGAGACCACGCACAAAAAAACCAAACCAACCAGCCAAACCAAGAACAGTAGTGTGAATTAAATGCAAACTACTAAAAAAACCCCAACCAAACAAATTTCAGAGGAAAAACTTAAAAAATAACAAATAGTCTAGTAGCACTTTAAAGACTAACAAAACATGCAGATAGTATCATGAGCTTTCGTGGACACAGCCCACTTCTTCAGATGACCAGATCTGTTGGAAGTCCAGATCCAAGAATACATAAGGGAAGAAGGGAGGAGGGAGAAGGAAAAAAAATTGAAGGGGAGGAAGAAAAAAAGACAGTGAGTAGATAAACTTCAGAGGGATAGCCAAGTGAGTCTGCAACAGGAAAAACTAAAAACAACAATTAGTCTAGTAGCATCTCAAATACTAAATAGTTAAAAGATGCTGATAAGAATCATTCGTTAGCACTTGGAAAGGAAGAGTACTAACACCAGATTCTACACAGACACCAAGAACCAGGGTAGCCATGTTGGTCTGTTATAGCAAAAACAAGAAAGTCTTGTAGTACCTTAAAGACTACCACATTTATTTGGAAAAACTTAAACTATGACTAGTTCTACAGCACCTTAGGGTATGTCTATACTACCCCGCTATTTCAAAATAGCGGGGTAATGTAGGCATACCGCAATTGCAAATGAAGCCCGGGATTTGAATTTCCCGGGCTTCATTTGCATAAGCGGGGCGCCGCCATTTTTAAATCCCCGCTGGTTCGAACCCTGTGCCGCGCGGCTACACGCGGCACGAACTAGGTAGTTCTAACTAGGCTTCCTAGTTCGAACTATCGTTACTCCTCATGAAATGAGGAGTAATGGTAGTTCGAACTAGGAAGCCTAGTAGGAATAAGACCCTCCGGAAAAGGGCACTTTTTCTGGAGGATCGGGGCCAGTGTAGACGCTCTTTTCCGGCTTTTTTAAAAGCCGGAAAAAAGCGGCGGACATTTTTATTTAAATGCCGCGGGGGATATTTAAATCCCCCGCGGATTTCCCTACGACGACTGGTGAAATTTACATGCCCCTTCCGGAAAAGGGGCCAGTGTAGACGTAGCCGTCCTCTAGCTCGACATTATGTTGAAATAACGGCTTGCTGTGTGGACGCAGACTATGTTATTTTGGAATAATGCTGCTGTGTAGGCATAGCCCTCCAGACTAACATGGCTACCCTTCTAAAAAATATATTTGGGCAACAGATTTTGTGGGTTGGAACATCTGATGAAGTGAGAAACGCTTATCACCTATCCTTATCTTTTAGAAATGTGCATCAGTCTGTCCATCTGTGAGTCTGTTTGCTCAAGAATGCCTCCTAAATGGTAAGAGCTAGGACCCTCAAATATGGTACGCAGCTTCCTCTTCTGCTAACGACAGCAGGGCCAGGCGTTGGTTGTGCCAAGTAGTGCGGGGAATGGGACTGTTTCCCATCACATGGAAAGGGAGGGGCACAGAGGGGAGCGATGCAATACTGAGAGTGGCCACTTGGAGCAGGGAGGCAGGGGAGAGTTATACGGCAGATAGACCATGGGGGACAGCTGCAGCACCAAGAGAGTGGTCAGCAGGCCTGGGGCTCCACCATCTTGCCTGCTACCAGACCAGGTAAATACTGCCCCTGCCCCAAACTCTTCTCCCCTGACCCTTGGGCACAGTGCTGGAGGGAGGAGGGCAAAGAAAAGACTGGTGGGGGGGGGGGGGGGGAGAGACAGAAGGCCCCTGGCAGCTGGGGGGGTCAGGGAGAGAAAAGGCTCCTGGGGGCCAGGGGGGCTGAGGAGGGAAAGGATGCCTCTGCCACCTGGGAGGGAGAGAGAAGGCTCCTGCTGGGGGTGGGGGGGAAGCCCTGCCAGATGGGACACCCTGTCCTGAGCCCCCCTTTACTCCCCAACCCTTACCAAACCGTAGCAGGTTTTATGCCCCCTCCTTGGGCTCTTGTATTATATATATGTTTTAAACATTTTGTAAGCAGCCTTGAATATTTTAAATACATAGGTGGGGTAAAATATTTTAAATAAACAAAGCAACCCTCACTCACCCCCCCCCCCCACACCCTTGGCTTCCTCTACCCCTCCCCCTCATCTCCTGCGCTCCCCCTGTTCTGAAGCATCTGTGAAACGCCAGGTCTTCTAGTGCCCAAATAAATTTGTTAGTCTTTAAGGTGCCACAGAACTCCGTGTTTCTAAGAACAAACAACAAAACAAAACAAAAAAAGCAACCCCCAAGGAAAAGCAGCATTTTTCTTTTGCACAGTAAAGTGTCAAAGCTGTGTTACATCAGTGTTCAGCTGCGCATTTTTGAAAGAACAACCATAACGTTTAATTTGGAGTTACGAACTTTTCAGAACAACGAATAGTCTTTAACGTGCTACCAGACGAACAAAACATGTAGATGGTGTCATGAGCTTTCATGGGCAAAACCCATTTCTTCACAGGCTGTGCCCACAAAAGCTCACGATACCATCTACATGTTTTGTTAGTCTTTAAAGTTCTACCACACTATTTGTTGTTTTTTAAGTGTTTTGTGTTACAGACTAACTCGGCCACCCCCCTGAGCCTTTTGAACTTTCAGAGTTATGAACAACCTCCATTCCTGAGGTGGGCTGGACTGAATTTTGCACATAGTGCCATCTCGTGGCTGACTAATATAATACAGTTTGGGATTCCATTACATCTGCCCTCTTTTAAGTTCTTCATGCTTGCCATTTACAAAATTTACATTGTCATGTTGTCTTTGACGTTCAATATATCTCATTCTGTTAAGTGTCTGTGAATCTAATTACTCTATCGGAACGTGTAACAACTCGGTCATCAAGACTGTCCATTATTTTCAATGTCTGACTGTGGTTGTTTTGGAACTCTCGAGTTCCTGTACAATATCTGCCATTTATAGAATTTTCCTCTGTTGAGTCTTCTTTCTGAGGAACAAACTGTGGGTATTGACAGTTTCTACTGTCCACTAATGGTTTCTATCACATGTGATCGGGGTGTTGAATTCTTCTTCTTTACAACAGCTGCAGGTGTCCATCCTTTTTCTCCATCTAATTTGCCATGAACGTGATCATCAGGTTCTAGAACCATCAGTTTGTGAACAGTGTGACATCTGCTGTAAAATGTTCTTAAGCTTTTTTAGCCTTTTTATTCAGTGTGACTATTTTCTTTATTTCTAGCCACTTTGAAGATATATTCTTTTCCCAAGCTGGAACAAGTTAAACACTGGAATAAATTGCCTAGGGAGGTTGTGGACTCTCCATCTCTGGAGATATTTAAGAGTAGGTTAGATAAATGTCTATCAGGGATGGTCTAGATGGTACTGGGTCCTGCTGTGAGGGTAGCGGACTGGACTCAATGACCTCTCGAGGTCCCTTCCAGTCCTAGTATTCTATGATTCTGAGTTGTCATCTCATCAGGATCTGTGCTGGACTGTATCGAGTAGTTGCTATTCGTGTTGATTTGTAAGTCAGAAAGGCAAAGAATGGGTTTTCTTGTTGCAGGATTTTCTTGGATATCTAGGCAGCTCTCTCAGCCTCTACTTTTGCTTGTGGGTAATGTAGGATTGTAAAGGTTTCTCTCTCCTGTGAGTGCCCCTCTGTGGCTGAGGGCACGTCTGCCATTTTTGCCTGTCTGTTCTCTGGGGGAGGAGGGGGGAGAAGATGTTTCCAGAAGATTTCCGGTCCTTTTCTTACCCCCTTGCTGTGGCTGCTGGGGCTTGCGGGGAGGAGAACCCAGGCCCACCCATTCCTCTGGGTCCCTGTGAGTAGCAGTTACCAGCTCAGAGTCTCTACTGCTTGCTGATATCTTTCTCCTTGGGCCACTTCCCTGAGACACTACTCCATCCCGCGCTCTCTCACGACTTTGAGGCCCCGTTCTCAATACCCTGTCCTGGGTTCTGCAGAGTTTTGTAGCTGATAGTAGCTAGTCTTCAGTCCCCGGACCTGGATCTTAGCCAAATCTAAAGTTCAGCTTGCACTTGGAGCTGGCCAAGGTGCTGCTGTTCTCCCAGTCAGAGCCTAGATCTGGCTGGGTCAAGCTCCACGGAGGAACTGGCAGGCCCTGGCTCAGCAACTTCTTTTATATCGGCTTGCTAGGCCCTGATTGACTGCTGCAGCCACTCTATCCTGTTTGGAGGACCTCTCGTCTGCTCTTTTCCCTGGGGCAGGGTGCGGCAAAGCCTCCAGCCTCTAGCAGTGGTGTCAGGGCCTAGTCCACCCCGTCACAGGCATGCTATCTTTTTTTTTTTTTTTTTTTTTTAACAAACTCAGCATATATTAGCTGAAAACGGTGCTTTTTGGAATGCAGAATACAAAAATATCAGACACACTTGGAATGCGTAGCTTTGTCTTCGTAAATCGTTTCTGTAGTGAACTGGCCCAAGCAGTTCAGAATACTTCTAGGGATAGTCAAAGCGGTGTCAGAGGATTACAACTCTGGGAGGAATTGAAGTACTTTCTGAGATGCTTGTGGTACTAGTGTCTGCAGTAATTTTAAAGTCAATAGACTTGCGATGAATATTCATTTTTACTTTTTAGGCAGATTGTGACATCATAAACAACAGGTCCCAGAAACAATGGCTCTTGATTGCCTATGAGTCAACTTCATGACTGCTTTAGTGCAACCAACAGCTGTAAAATGATCATATTTCATGCATATATTACACTATGCACTTTTGGCTAGACATGCATCATTTCCTGGGCAATATAATCTTTTCCAGACCTTGTGCACATATACTAGAATGTCTTAGCTTGGGAGTTTTCTCGTCTTCCCTCAGGGGTTTTAAGATAATTACTTTTAACGTTTAAGTGCCTGTTTACAGCAGGGGTGGCCAACCCGAGGCTCGCGATCCCCATGTGGGTCCTCCACCCCCCCGGGTGTGGCTTGCGAAGCCCACCAACCCCGGTGGCTCAAAAGCTACCCCTGTGCCCCCCAAAACAGCCCTTTCCTCCCGGCTCCCTGTGCTGACCTGGGCGGGGGAGCCATCCAGCACGGCCATGAAAGCTGCAGAAATAAAGATGGCGGCAGATGGGGAGAGCCTGCTGTGGCCAAAAAGCCTCAAAACGCATTTAACTGTGGTTTCTTAAAGGGGCATAGCCTTTTTTTTTTTAAGAGCTTTTTTTTTTCTTTTTTGCTTGACCAAATGCGACCGGGGGCTCCTTTTAAAGGAGGCTCTCATCCCGACAAAGGGCAAAAGGGGTAGTCCTTTGTTTTTTTGCTCTTTGCACTGGATCCACTGCTGTCTTGGCTCTTTGCCCAGAATGGGTTGGCCATTCCTGATTTACAGTTTCTAAGATAGTTTCAGGTTTGTCAAGTTTCTCTGAGTTTTGCTGTTTCACCAGTTCAGGCTGTTTTATTTTTAAATAGCTGAGGCTATAGTTAAATCTCTCTTCAGCTGCAGGTGCTGTGAAAAGTTTTTTTGGGTGTTAACCCAATGAACATGTCTCTGATATTTTTGTATTCTGCATTCCCAACAGCACTTTTTAGCTAATGTTTGTTGAGTCTAAAAAATAAAAAAATCAACTTTTTACCACCAGTCTTGAATTTTCTGGTGCAAACCTACTCTTTCATAAATCACATTTCTCTGAGGTATAAAGAACGCATCAGAGAGCAGAACTCTGCCTCCAGCACCGGATTCCTGCCCAGCATTGCCTTCAGAGCTGGGCAGCTGGAGAGCAGTGGCTGCTGGCCAGGTATCCAGCTCTGCAGGCAGAGCCACTATCACCAGAAACTCAGAAATAAGGATGGCATTTTAGGGTATGTCTACACTAGAGGACAAAGTCTAATTAAGATACTCAACTTCAGCTATGTTAATTGCATAGCTAAAATCGAAGATGCTTAACTTGGCTTTTGGTGCTGTCTACACTGCAGGAAGTTGAAGGAAGAACACTCTTCCTTGTGAAATGAGGGTTACAGAAGTCAGAGTTAGGGTATGTCTGCACTTGCACCCTCTTTCGAGAGAGGGATGCAAATGCAGCTGAGCGAAATTGCAAATGAAGCGCAGGTTTGAATTTCCCGTGCTTCATTTGCATATTTGTGTTATGGCGCTATTTCGAAATAGCACCATTTTGAAAAAAGAAACGCTGTCTAGACGCGGTTATTTCAAAAGAAAACCCTTCTTCTGAAATAATTGGTAACTCTTATTCCTCCTACAATGTTTACCAGTTATTTCGGAAGAAAGGTTTTTCTTTTGAAATAACGGCTAGACAGCGTTTCTTTGTTCAAAATAGCCCTATTTCGAAATAGTGCCATAACGTGAATATGCAAATGAAGCACGGGAAATTCAAATCCGCACTTCATTTGCAATTTTGCTCAGCTGCATTTGCATCCCACTCTTGAAAGAGGGTGAAAGTGTGGGCATACCCTAAGAAGCCCATGATTTTGAAATTATGTAGAAGTAACAGGCTTGCTGTGTTAGACGTGCACTCTGTTATTTTGAAACAATGCAAGTTATTTCGAAATAACGCTGCTGTGCAGACATGCCTTTACGGTATTGCCACCCTTACTTCTGCGCTGCTGTCTACAGAGCTGGATCCTTAGTCAGCAGCTGCTATTCTCTGGCTACCCAGCTTGGAAAGGAGCAATACAAAAGGGTAACGTGAGTATGGCATTGCCACCCTTACGTCTACGGGGTGCTGCCTTCAGAGCTGGGCACATGGTCAGCATTACAACCACCACTCTCCTGTTGCCCAGCTCTGAAGGCAGTGCAGAGGTAAGGGTGGCACTATACAAATAAAATAACTTTGTAATCCCCCTGCAATTTCCTTTTGGGTCAGGACCCCCCTCTTTGAGAAATGCTGGTCTCCCCTCGTGAAATCTGTATAGTATAGAACAGTGTTTCTCAACCAGTGGTACGAGTACCTTTAGGGGAGAAGTTGGGGGGCGGGGGGGAAGGGGTTATGTCAACACAACTGAAATTAGGAGAGAACTGAATTTTTGTTTTAAGTTTCACAGTGTTTTACTTTTTACACTTAAACATTTCATTGCCCACCTGGCTACGATTAAGTTATTTAAACAAACGTGTTGCAACGGTAGAAAAAAAAATGTGTGTGTCTGAAAACTGTAGGTACTGGGAGTATATATATATATATAAAAAAAGGGGTACTTTATAAAAAAATGGTTGAGAAACACTGGTATAGAGCCTGGGTGGGGAACCACAGAAAAATCAGCCAAGGGCCACACACAAGTGAGAAGAATCCCCCCCCCACAAAAAAACCAAACGCCTAACTGACATGGCCCCTGACTAAGGAGAAAGCCACGCCCCACATTTCCCTTGTACACCAGAGCCTGGGGGGCCCACACAAGTAGAGGGCCTGAGCCTCAGGGGCCGGCTGCCGGACCTTAGGTTCCCCACTCTGGTATAGAGTAAAAGCACACAAACGGCCAGATTTCACAGTCCGTGATGCATTTTGCATCGCTGTGAATGTGGGAGGGCTGCCTTACCTGCTTTCTCTGTGTAAAACTTTGCTACAGAGTAAGATGGAATTATTTGGGGGTTTGGACCGTTTTGGTCCTGTGCTTCTAAGTGCTGTCAAGTCCCTGTAGCTGAGCCCTCCCAGAGCTGTTAGCAGCGCCTGTGTTATTCTGCTGGGGGGTTGTTACTCCAACTCTGAGCCTTTGCTGGGGGTGACCAGAGCAGGACAGGATAGTGGGCACTCCAGAGGGCAGTGAGGTGGGCGCAGTGGTTTGATCAGCAAACCGGTTGACAGACTCAAGGGGTCCTTCTGTGATCCAGCCCATCACAAATGGCACTGCTTGTTCTTAAGTACTTTGCAGGATCGAGCCTTTAGTTGCCATGTACAGCATGCACCACGAAGATCAATTGCCAGAGAGTCCTTTTTCATTGCCATTTGAAAATCTGTTAGGCCCACACTGCACGACAGAGAGGAAAAAATGTTATAAAAAAATCACTTTTAACACAAGCAATGTCAGACTACTGAAAGGCACAACAAGCTGAAATTTCACATTGCAGGTAAAGCATCTTATTTTACTGCATAGGACGATACAACCTCTGTAAAATACAATTGTTTGTTGCAAATTATTTTGAGGACAAAAAATAGCCTTCTCAATTTTGTTTCACTATTATCTCCTCGGTACTTCTGTTGGCCCTGCCTAAAAAATAACAGACAACCACAAATAATGCTAAAATATCATTTGAGTTGATTACCCAGTAGGCACCCTCTTGCCCTTTAATCAGCACTATGTACCATGAAGTGCAGTTTAAAAAAGTGGCAGGTTACGAGCAGGAAGGTCTCTTGTCCACTTTTGTGGACGTTTTCTTTATTGCTCAGCTCTTAACATCCATAGAAAAACAGTCTCTTTGTGTAGATTGCAGGTTTGCTCTTATTTCATTTAACTTAAATACAGTTCTTGCCGCACAGAACCTGAACTTGTAAACCGGATTGTTTGATGCTTCTTATAGAAACAAGCTCATTGCAGAGCAATTTAGCACTATGGAACTACCAAACCCCCATCATAAAACAGAGATTGAGATTAAAATGCCACGTTTCATTTAGGTTCTGTTGATCGGTACTACAACTAGATGGAAGCTATACTCTGTGTGCTCCATGTACTGTGCAATTTACAAAATATATGTAGTTACCTGTACTGCTGTTGTTTAGCAAATGATTGTGTGTTAAAGAGAAAGGAGAAATAAATCCCTGTGGTTTTCGTACTTTGCATGTTCCAGCTCTGAGACGAAAAACCAATGTTCTCACTTTGAACTTGCACGGCTTTGTGGCCACGGCGGCTCATTTTTTGCAGATGTGATATACGTCTATCACTTAGTCTGTGCCCTGAAGAGCTTTCCAGGACAGTGGCAAGTGGACAAAAACCCTAGCAGGGGAAGTTCTTTGAAAATGGTGGGAAGGGCTCTGGAATCGGTGGAGGAACAGAGGACACTGAGCAAGTGATGAGATTTGCAGGTCCTGGAGGCAGAAGCCCACATTTCTTCTGGAGGTGGGCATCACCCCCTTCACTCTCAACAGAATGATCTGTGGAACTGGCCACAAGAGAAAATGTCACATGGTTTTTTTCTTTCTCTTCTTCACCTCTTTCCAAGGGTTTCAGTACATGGGGGAGAGCTGGTCCAAGAGACCTAGTTTCCTTGAAGTAGGCATGATAGATAGAGAGGCTGCACAATGAAAGCAGGGGTTAGTGGTCCACAGCACAGATGATGGCAGGAGGAGGCGTGGATGCCTGTAGGCCAACTTTTGAGTCTTCTGATTTGCTGGCTGTTGTAGAGATTGGTACACAGACCACATTACATCTGGCTAGGGCAGATATATTACAACCCTGTACAATATCTTTGGAGATCATTGTATTCAGTTTCCTCCAGGAAGAAAGGTGAGCACAGCTCCACCAGGAACTAAAAACACTGGGAGTGATTAAGGCAAGTCAGGGAGAACAGCTCTACACGGGTACACCACTCTGGAGAAATTTGCACTTACTAGTTCAAACTGAAGTTTTACAGTGACAGAGAAAGGGCTTTTGGTATTAAGAGGCTGATGTTAAATTGACAGAGGGTCTTCTTTCTGATCCAGCAAAAGGACATGAATGTTTGTCCAAGGAGGCCCCAACCCTGCTGAAGGACTTTGGCCTGTAGAACTTGTGGCGTGTAGTGTGTTTTTAAAATCTGTTCATTGCTTTTACCTTTTCTCTGTGATACTTTTTACCTTAACCATAAAGGTACCTACTTAAAAAAGCTGTGTTAATGTGTAACTGCTGGCAATACACTGTTCATACCCCTGAGAGAGAACACAAAACACAAACCTTGGCCATTAGGCAGACTGGCTTGCAGGGGGTATCACAGTGTAAGGTAAGGACCTGTTCAGCCTTAAACTCGCCCACTGAGAAAGGAATAGAACAAGGGTCTCTGCCAAGAGTCTGGGTCCTATCTGGCAGTCCTGGAGTGGACCGTGGAGGGGAATACAGGTGTAATTATGCTTAAATTTTGACTGACATTTCCTAACCTGTTTGATTTTTTTCAATCTTAATAAAGCTTTTGTAACATAGGGATTTACACATGCAATCTAGGTTTTTTTAAAAAAGAGAACTAAAAAAATATTCTGCACTTTTATTTTTAAAAAGAAGGCAGGTGCTGTGCTAGCCTCAGAAATATAGTCAAACTATTAGGACAAACTTCAACGAAAAGCCATTTGCCTTTGTTTTTACATTTAAGGTAAAATCATGATCCCATTGATATCAAGGGGGAGAAGGGTCAGGGTTTCACCTTTATGCCCTTCAACATATGCATAAGTGGCATTTTCACACTGCACTGTAAGGTGTGACAATGAATTTTGTAGGATGCAACAAAAAGACAATATGCTGTATCTCAAAGAAATGAGGTGAAGAAGGGTGCATTGGCATTAATTTGAGCCACCCCTAAAAGTAAAAGCCAGTTTTTGTACAGTATTATTAATGGAATATTAATGTTTCCATGCTGTACCATCCTCTGGAGGCAAACTAGTTCCCTCTTTTCTGAGGACCGTGTTCTGAGAAGGAGTTTGTATAGCTGATTAATGGCATATAGCATGGTGCAAAGTGTCACTTACCAAAATTCTGTGTAGTCTAGGCTCTCACTTAATTGCCCAAGTATCTTTTTCCATTGCAAGCTAAATGTAAAACACTGATTTCCCTTTATTTCTGTAGGCAGATGCATACACACAGAACTATCCCTCTTTCAATCTCTTTTTATATTTATATACCTCTAGAAAGAAATGCTTTGACACGTTTTTATATTAGTTTACACCAACATAACAGAACTTCAGTCACGCTTTGTTTTTCAATTTACTGTTTTATTATTGCTTTTTCAACTGTACAATTAACATCAGATAACAAAGAAGAAAAAACCCACATACACAATGTACAGTACATAGTCAGCTTGGTTGTTCCCAGCTTTTAAAGCCATGAGTCAGGGTGTAAATTGAAGAGTATAGTTTAAAATTTCTAAAACAAATGTAGCCTTATGTAATAGTGTCTTGGTGGCACATTAGCTCAGATGTCTATGCAAATATGAATACTGGCCACCCTATCTGTCATAAGAAAACTGATTACACAGCTAGAATCAGTGGCACATGGATTCTTCCTTAATGTGTTGGGTATCTCTCGCTACTGTATTTATTCATAACAAAATGATTACATAAAAGAAACATAAACTAACAGCTCACTTCCTTGGTTTTAAGACTATAATTAATAAAATAAACCAAATGACTAAATGAAGTTGGAAACAAAATTCACAATTTCCAACAAACTGAGACTAACAGATTCATTCTGCATAGTTAAATTAATGGCATTAAAATTACTTTGAGTCTAGCTTGTCTCTTCATCTCCTAAATCTTATTTGCTTTGAGCTTCAGCAGTTTTTCATTATTTCCCTCCAAATAAACCCTGGAAGCCATGGTAGATCTCTCATGACCTCTTAGACACTCTACTCCTCTATCCTTAACAAAAATCAAACCTCTCCAAACCCTCATATTTTAGGGCCCTACCAAATTCATGGTCCATTTCGGTCAATTTCATGATCATTATTTTAAAAATCATACTGTTTAAATCTCAAATGTCACAGTGTTGTAATTGCAGGGGTCCTGACTCAAAAAGGAGTTGGGGGAGATCTCAGGGTTATTGTGGGGGGCTTGTAGTACTACTACCCTTCCTTCTGCACTGGTGCTTATGGCAGCACTGCCGTCAGAGCTGAGCAGCTGGAGAGTGGCAACTGCTGGCCAGGAGCCCATCTCTTAAGGCAGAGCCCCTGCCAGCAGCAGGGCAGAAGTAAGGAGAGCATGGTATGGTACTGCCACCCTTGCTTCTGCACTGCTAGTGGTAGTGCTACCTCCACAGATGGGCACCCCTCCAATAGCTGCCACTCTCCAGCCGCCCCGCTCTGAAGGCAGCATAAAAGTAAGAATGGCAAGTAACCTTTTGATCTCTCCCCTCCCCTCCCTTTTGGGTGCAGCCCCCCAATTTGAGAAATGTTGGTCTCTCCTGTGAAATCTATGTAGTATGGGCAGAAATCACAGAAAAGACCAGAGTTCACAGTGGGAGACTGGATTTCATGGCCCATGATGCATTTTTCATGGCTGTGAATTTGGTAGGGTCCTACTCATATTTTAGCCACTTTTCTAGACATCTTCTATTTCCTCTCCAGCTACTTTCTATTCACTTTCTTCAGCTACTTTCCTTTCTTCATTCTTCAATTAAGGCTCTGGACACTTCCACTCTCTATCCTCTTCAGCCCTTTTAATCATTTCTTACGCCTCTTACACCTACATTCCCTCATGCTGTACACAGCTCTCATTATTTATTGGAATTCTAACTTTAAATCTCTCAAAAGATTTCTCTGTTACAGGCAGATTTCCTCCATGTTGATACTGGTGCAACTCAGGAAAGGAGAACCCGGCTGTTAACGTCTTCTACCACATACAGAGGAACTGAAACTAATGAAATGGAGACAAAATGTGAGCTAAAACACAAGGGCAACGTCTACACTGGCCCCTTCTTCGGAAGGGGCATGCTAATTTTGAAAGTGGGAATAGGGAAATCCGCGGGGGATTTAAATATCCCCCGCGGATTTAAATAAACATGGCCGCCGCTTTTTTTCTGGCTTTGGGAAAAGCCGGAAAAAAGCGTCTAGACTGGCCTGATCCTCCGGAATAAAGCCGTATTCCGGAGGATCTCTTATTCCTACTTTGAAGGGGCATGATTTCTTATGCCTCCCATGTCCTACTTTGAAGTAGGAATAAGAGATCCTCCGGAATAGGGCTTTATTCCGGAGGATCGGGCCAGTCTAGATGCTTTTTTCCAGCTTTTCCCAAAGCCGGAAAAAAAGCGGCGGCCATGTTTATTTAAATCCCGCGGGGGATATTTAAATCCCCCGCAGATTTCCCTATTCCCACTTTCAAAATTAGCATGCCCCTTCCGAAGAAGGGGCCAGTGTAGACGTAGCCTTAATGTAGCCATAGGCTTTCTCTGTCTCAGAAGCTCAACCTTTTCTTTTTTGGGACAGCTCTAAACAGTTTTACAAACTGTCAACTTACTGTCATATTTTTCTGTTACGATAAATATGAAAAAAGTTTAATCACATTTGCTTCTTTAATGTCATGGTACGGGGATGTTCCAAGCTCCCACTGTTATGTGCTAAACTCTTTTGAATTAGTGCCTGGCGGTCAAGAAAACCTTCCTTCTAGCTCTTGGCACCAAGATGTTAAGAAATCACATGCCTCCCATGTAATGCAGAGGCGGATATGATCAGCACACATTTTGAAGTATACTGGGCAGCCCGGATCACTGATTTGTGCGAGAGCAAGAGCATTTTGATAGCAGGCTTTGCACACCCGCGGGATACATAATGAAATCTGTCCTCTCTTCACAGCATTTCCGCTTTTCAGAAGAAAATGAAAAGTAAATTACATTTTTGGTTCATTGCTGGCCTATTAGCTTTATATATTAACTTGCAACTTTTTCTCTTTTTCTTTATTTTTTGAAAGCTGAGCAAAAGGAGCCCAATGTTCAGTAGCACAGAAACCCAGGACTTTTTTTTGGGGGGGGGCAATTTTGCAATTAGTTACGGCCTCAACCCTGCAATTGATAGCAGATAGTGGAGTCATGTGGCTGCACAGAGACTCGCTGATTTAAATGGAGGTTTGCCTGGGCATGGCAATCCCAACCCACTGTGGAAAAGAGCCTAAATTTGGGCACAAAGTTGGCCTTTCTGGTGTGCAAATGGCCACTCATCTTCAGCACGGCCTTAGTTTTAAATGCTGTTGTAAATAAATACTTGCATATTTGAGAAGGGAATATTTACATTTTAAAAACTGCATTATACAATGTGAGAAGAACTAATCCTTATGAAATATGCTGGACTGATAGCCACGGAGACTGCAGTCCTCCAGTTAGTCAAAGAACTTGCAGAGAGCAGTGCATGCATTGCCAGTGCTACCCTGTCTGCATACCTCCCAGGCTCATCCTCAGGAGAGGAGTGAGGTGACCAGCCTCCATGCCACCCATTTAGTTCTAGGCCTGAGAGCTCATCACAAGGAGGTGCTATGTGAAACCCTGGCCCCAAGACCACTAACTTAATTTCAAAGAGGGAGCAGAATATCATCTTTCATTTGCTCTCTATCTGGGTCCATTTTCAGTCATCATCGTAGAGGTAGAAGACTAGATATTTGAACGCCACTTCCCCTTCCAGTCCCACACATTTCAAGTTAGAAACAGTAACCGTTTTAAAATACTGTAGTTAATGATATTTCTTTTTTACACATAGTTTGGTCTAAACTGTGTCTCAGTTTTGGACTGAGATCTCGTGCATTAAGTGTATTATTATATGTCATCATATTTAGCACTTTTACATTTCCAAAGCACTGCACAAACATTAGCTACATAACGATTGTGCATTTAACCTTTAAAATTCAACCCTGTCATGTCTATGATACTAAGCCCCTGAGAACAGCATTGTATTATAGAAACACTCAAACGCTACTAATGGGTGCGGATTTATTACAAAGTATCTAGAATAGGGGGTCTGAAATTAAGCCTTTCTTCTATTTATAATAAATTGGTTCTGTGGATATTTTATAGCTATATTAACAATTCTTTTGTTAACCATGACATCCGATTTGGAAAGACCATATTTACAAGCCAACAAATGTAAGCCTGATGGGGTATCATGCAAAGACAGAGCCCCTGATTCTATACCCTTATATATATATTTATATATGGACGGTCTAAAGGAAATCAACTTCCATGAGTAAAGGCTACTTGTGTGAGTAGAACACGATCAGGCTCATAACGCTTCAGGTGTATATATGTTTGGACAAATTGCTATTTAAAATATTTTACAAATATATTCTACAGTAACTGTGTCTATGGCTCAATCTTGTCCGGAGGCATATAAGGAGTTAGCATTATGCATTTGTATACTCCGTTATTGTACTGATGCCTATGCGTACACTAGCCGACTCTACCAACTCTACAGCGATGCACATCCATGCCTTACAGGGCAGTATCAGTCCCTAACCAATAAAGTCTGCATTAAGCCCCTTTGTGAATAGTTGGTGTTTCACTGGCTCTCGGACTTGGATAATTGCCTCTGGGTAAAATGATTGAAAGAGAAAAGCAAAAATAATTGAAAACTAGAGGAATTGCAGCACATAACATATTTGTGTACTTTATACTATAAATCTACATATAGATATTGCTATCCATAGAGAAATACTCAAGTTCAAAAGAATAAAATTACAATGTTTGTGCAAAAGAAACTGTACACTTTTCAGAGTACAAGGAATTAGTTATATTGGCTACATTTTCGATGACAATGGCTCTTTTGCTATGGAATTCAGTCTTGCTTTGCACCATGTTTTTAGAAGATGGAACTAAGCATATATGCAATAGTTTGATAAGAGAATAAAATTCTTCCACAACTGAAGGAATATGAATTTTGATAAATTAATAATGACCAGATTTTTGTAGGTAAAAAGTGCAAATTCAGGTGTATAACCTTCCAGCATTTTACACTGCTCGTATCTAGTGGGAACCTTCAAAGCATCTTTCATTCTGATGTGATTTACCAGTTGAATAGAACATTTTGTCCAAGTGTCATAAAGTAAATTTGACTGCTGCCCCCAGACTGTACAGATGCAAAGAATACCTTGAAAAGGAAAAAGAACAGGCCACTGTCAGTTTACATGTATGAGAATATTTGAAAGCTGAGAGAAATACAGTCCAAAATATAAATGACAATTCAATTTTAATCCTATCGGTAACATTTTCTTAGGAAAAGGAAGTGTTATGGCTTGCAAGGATACATTCTGGCCACAGTTTCTAGCATATACATTTTCTACCAAAAAAGAAATCAGAGCACGTTTCCAAACACTTCGTTAACTGAGGGTTTATCAAACTTCAGTGCACCACAACTCCCTCCTGAAAACAAAAGTTAAGACACTGAAGCCCGAGAGACACTATCCCGGTGGAAAAGGAGGGCAAAGCCAAAGCTTGGATCCTGCCATCGGGGGCAGAGGGAAAAGCTTGAGGGTTTCAGTCCTGGCTAGAGGGGTGCAGGCTGTAACATGAGCCCTGCCACCTACGGGCAAAGTCCTTGGGCTTTAGCTTCCCCCTCGGACTTCAGCAAGTCTAATGCCAGCCCTGGTGGCGTGGGTCACGACTCACGTTGGGGTCCCACATTGAGAAGCCCTGAGTTAAACTAAGCAGTTTCTGGTTCCTGTATTTTAAATACGGTGAACATTTACCAAGCATTACCATAATAACTAAGCAAATGCACCACATCTAACTGAGCAGCTATCGGTGCCATCTCCAGTATTGGTACGTGAGATATTGACCAGGGCTGCTCTAAACCGTACCTGATGGTGACAGTTCTTCAGGGACTTTTGTAGCCAGGGATTATTGGAGCACAGAGCCACACCCCCAACATACTCTCTGAGCAGAAGCCAGACCCCTGGGGGATTCCCCAGCAGACTAGTTACACTGATTTACCATCTGCAGCCAGCACAAAGCACGTGGAAAAGGTGGCTAGGATCTGGCAGTCATCAGTGTGGCTCTGGGATGACACAGGATTCCTCTCCCAAAGGGCAGTTTGTAGCACAAGTGCCAAAGTCTCCTTTTAATTAAGTGATTATGCCAAAGCAAGTAGTATGTAGTATAATAGAATACTAGATAAAAATGAAGTGGCCTCATCTTTTTTTCTTATTCAACGGTTAAATCGTATTCATTAAACCACTGTCGTTGAGTCATGTGTGTACCTTGTCATTTCTTTCACATAGAAATTTTAGCTTCTGGGCTTTCTTGTGCATAAATACACCTTCCAAATTTCCTGCTTCCACAGAGCGCAGTTCGATGGCCTTCTCTCCCCAACCCATGACCTGGTTGGACTGAAGATAAGCTACACAAATAAACAAAAAGAGAGTCAGAATTGATAATTAGGAACTCTGAAGTTCATCTGTTAGTAGTAAATTGGTAGCTCCATGCTTCCTGTTAACATAGAGATTGTATAACGGATCATACTCCAGACACACACCGTACTCAAGTGTCCGTGGAATCCATGGAGCTTGTATCTATTCAGAGTAGGAAATCCCATTCACCCAAACAACCCTACACAGAAATACTGTACAACAAATACCTCTTCAAGTGTTAAATCCCGGTCTTGCAAGCAAAGCCTGAATAAAACAGGCTTTGCAATGGTGACGAGTAAAGGGCATTTGCGAGCCATAGCGAACCTCCCCGCTCAACCCAGCAGCCAGACAAGGAACACTAGGCTGTACAGCTGCCCTACAACCATGGCACTTCAGCAGAATTGGCACCTGCTTCGCTCTCTGTCTTTAATCATCCATGTGTTTATACAGTTCTGACCCGACTCCTGCTATTCCACTGCCCTTTATGGCTGCCTCACTATGTCACGAAGGAAGTCACTCTGCATTCAATACTACCCCGATAGGTTTTGAATAGTTCTCCCGCCCCGCCCCCTGGTCCCATTTGCGTTCACCTGAAAGATTAAACAGCACTTCAGCCTAATGTGTACTACGGAGATTAAAATGCATGCTAGAATGCCGGGGAAGGATCCTGTGCGGTGGACAGCCACTTCACCGCTGAGAGCCAGATTCTGACTTCAGTAACATGGCCGTCCATCTGAGCGCCTCTGACTTTCTCTGAATAGACACTGGTGTGAATGAGATCAGGCTCTGCCTCGGAGCAAACTGGTCATTCACTCTAATTACTTTCATTACACAAAGGGTCTTAGTAACAGCCAGTTGTAGCAAAGCTTCATTGAAAATAAAACCCATCAGGTTTGGACTTCTACAAATACGTTCAAGTGAACATGGCATTTTTTGGAAAGACGGGGTAGTCGTGCTTGTGCTGTGTATTATATGCCCATCTTACATGGCACTTAGATTACTACTGTCACTTGGGCCATGGTGATTAGGCACTATGCGGCAAATAAGTGTTGCTCCGGAGGATAAAGCATCTGACCCAGGGAAGTCACTGGCAAACCTCCTAGGCCCAGATCCTGCAAGACGTGTAGACACCTAATTCCCATTTGAGGATTTAACCCAGGGATCCCAAATTCAATTTACCTCAGGGCCAGTGCCAGTCCTCAAATCCTCCTAGCAGGCCAGCAGGCACCCTCTCTAGCAGGGCTCCGAAGTGACAGGGGTTTCCATGTGCTCGTCCCACCCTGCGCTTCCCTGCTACAGCCCACCCGCTCCACCCCCTCCATGTGTCCCGTGGCCCTACCTGCTGCCCCCAAGCAATTTAAAGCCCCCCGTGAGTCCTCCTGCTGCCACCACCGGCAGCACAGTGGGGCTAGAGTGGCTTTTAGCTGCTAGCTCTGTGCCACTGCTAGCACATGGCTTTGGTCCAGGGGAAGTGTGTGCAGAGCTGTCCCTTCCATAGGGCAGTGTGGGGCAACTACCCCGGGGCAACTACCCCAGGTCCACATGCTTTTTGGGGGGTGGCCATCCCAAACAACCTATGGATGGGACAGTCCCCCGTACGTTGCTTAGCCCACACTTACTGTGGCGGCGGGAGCAGTGCAGAAGCAGAACGCCACAGCAGCCCTTGCTAATCCCTACTAACTTCAGTATGACCTGGATTTCACCCCAAATCTATTGACACTGGCGGTAAAAGATAGGCATGAAGCCACGTAGCATACCTCAGTATGAAGCATTTCACCAGGCCCTTCATGTTTTAATGGATATTAGGGAGAAAGGGTAAAAACGGACCACACAAAGGAAAAACCTGCTCAGCTTACAACACGACATAAATCCCAGGGCTGGAAGAGGCCTCAGGAGTCATCAAATCCAGCCCCCTGCCCAAAGCAGGACCAAACCCAACTAAATTACCCCAGCCAGGGCTTTGTCAAGCGGGGATTTAAAAACCTCCAGGAACGGAGATTCTACCACTTCCCTAGGGAACCCATCCCAGTGTTTCACCACCCTCCTAGGGAAATAGCTTTTCCTAATCTCCAACCTAGACCTCCCCCACTGCAACTTGAGACCATTTCCCCTTTTTCTGCCATCTGTCACTACTGAGAACAGCTTCTCTCCAGCCTCTCTGGAACCTCCCTTCAGGAGGGTGACGGGTACTATCAAATCCCCCCTACCTCTTCTCTTCTGCAGACTAAATAAGCCCAAATCCTTCAGCCTCTCCCTGTAGGTCATGTGCCCACTAATCATTTTGGTTGCCCTCCGCTGGACCCTCTCCAATGTGTCCACATGCTTTCTATAGGGGGAGGCCCAGAACTGGATGCAATACTCCAAATGTGGCCTCACCAGTACCCAATAAAGGGGAATAATCACTTCTCTAGACCTGCTGGCAATGCTCCTCCTAATGTACCCTAATATGCCAATAGTCCTCTTGGCTACAAGGGCACACTGTTGACTCATCTCCAGCTTTTCCTCCACTGTAATTCCCAGGTCCTTTTCTGCAAACTGTGCAGCATGATCAGAGGGGACAGTTGAGACTAGCTGTAAATTTTGGGAGCCACTAATAACTGATTGGGTACCAGTGATATTCCATCGCACCCTCTTCTCCCTGGCGACTTCACCACACTGAGGCCAAGGCATTGTGGATGGAGTAGCCAACAGAGCACCTGTGCTTTTTCCTGGAGGCCCCTTCTTTAGAAAAAACACTCTCTTCTGCGTCCATACACCCTTTTTTTCAAAAAAGCTTTTTAGGAAAAATACTTCTTCCTTGGAGAACGAGGTTTCCCACTGTCGGAAAATCTCCTCTGTTCTTTCAACTTTGTGTCGAAAGAATGCAATAGGGGTGTGGACGTAAGTATTGTTTTTCCAGAAAAAAGACCATTTTTCTGGAAAAACTCTGCAGTGCAGACATACCCTAAGACTCTACATTTTGGATGGGAAGTAATTTGCCCTATTAGGGGCATAGGACATTGCCTGTTACATTTAAATGGCTACAAATGATACAGTCAGATATGTTTTAGAATTACATGTTACCCATTTATCTGCCACCAATTTACTACTGTATCCCAAATTCTGTTTGCAGCTTCAAGGATTATGACTTGAGGACAGAATTTAGAAATAATTAAAAAGTTAAACCCACTGCAAACAAGGGTGGCAAATTCTGCCTCCGGTGCCAGAGGAAAGACTATAAAACTGTAGCTAATGATAGCTGAGCAGGGTTGGGTTTTTTTGGGAGGGACTGGGGGGGTTACTGCATGTTTCCTTTTACAAATGTGGCATATACTCATTTGTACAGTGCTGTGGAAGCCTGCCCTAATAGTCCCTTAACACCTGGAAAATAGCATGGAAGTTAGCACAGTGCCCAAGGAGTAACTCCAATGGGAGTTTAAATGAGGCAGTTCCAAGGAAAGCCCTCCTGAAAGCTCTGAAGTCAGTGTACGTAGGCATTTCCAAGGTGAAAAACACATTATTTATGCTCTAGATACCTAACATGCAGAACAGCCTCTTCCTCCTATGAAATATTCTTTCATTAGACCAAGAAAACTGGTGCTATGAAATTACCCAGAGAAAAAGCTTTTGTAGCGTCACCAGAAACTCCCATCTGTCCCACATTGTTCATGTGAGCAAACTTGTGTCTTGGTTAGGCTGCACTGGATGGGTTAAGATGTCCCTGCTCTGAAATGCAGCATGCACCTACCAAGACCTAGTTACACAGAACTTTGTGGGTTTTAAATAAGATTTTAAAAAATTGTAAATATCTATGTTCCAAGCTTCTAGGCGTACAGTAGCTGCGTATTCCTCAATCAATACTTGAGTGTATGTGTATATAAATAAAACTCAGGTAATTTTGTGGATGCACTAAGGATACAGAAACAAGCTGCAGGTGAGATCCAAGCAGAAGTTTTTAAGGACATTTAGAATCATTCTGATATAGGAAGACTACTACTTTGCATGAACCAGGCTGCAGTTATTTCAACACCAATCCAGTGTGTTGACAGAGGAACGTCATTATAAAATGCTTTGGCTAGAGTGCTCCATTACTCCGCATCAATTGTCATTTCTGCTTCCTAAATGCACCTAGTAAAGGACATCCAAAACAGCTCCCCAAATTCATGCTTTTAATAATTTTTATGCATACAAAAAGGACAAAAGTACCCTAAATCTTATTAACTTGACATTTCTTACGCCTTTTTAAAAATCGTATGGTATAACAAAGAAAACACAACAGCTCTATTTGTGTGTAGCCCTACATATCTGAAATCTCACTAATTAAAATTGTAGAATTACTCTATATTTAATTTCCCACTGGATTTGAGTTTCCTCGTTCCAATTTATGATTAATGGATTGGCCACACAGGTGCCACCTTAAAGCCTACAAGAGGGTGCTATTTTTAGTTTTCCTGCCCTAGATCTGTCAATTATATCACAAGTATTTGCCACCTTTCTCAATCACTTAAGATATTCTAATAGACCAGGGAAGTTTAGCATCCAAAATAATTTTGTTAAATAATGACAACATATATTAACAATCAAAGGAAGTGATGGATAACTAAACCCTGAGTTAACACCCCAGCCTTTCACCTATGAAAAATGAGGTCGAAATTCATAACAAGAAAATCTTCGGTACACTTGATACAGATTGCTGTCAAAACAGCAATTGGTTGAGTGTTGAAGTGTCAAGGGAACAGGATCTCTTGCAAGTTCCTCCGAGGTTTGTCTAAGCAAGAAATATGGTGACCTGAGCCGCTTCTCATAATATTTCAGTGCTTTTGGCATAAGCCAGGAATTTCAAAGGCGTAAGAATATGAGTGAGCACTGGTGGGAAACGCACACTTGAAAGAAAATACTGAATGGGGCTCTTCAAAGGCCCTCCCCCCCAATTTTGTCCAATTTTGATATGATTGTTAATTTCTGCTCTCTGTGCTGGGATAGGCAAGAGTCCTGCAGACTGTGGCGTAGAAATAATACTGGAAGTGCGGTGGCCTACATTTGACTGAGAGGACTCTTTGGAGGCTGGTGACCGAGCCCCTGCCAGTGGGAGGGGAAGAGAGAATGCCTTCCTTCCAAGGATAAAATTCCCTGTTTGTCTGCAGAGCCCTTGGTGGTGATCTGTGGAGAGCTGGTTAGTCACAGAATCCTAGGGGTTGGAAGAGACCTCAGGAGGTCATCGAGTCCAACCTCCTGTTCAAAAAGAAGGACCAACCCTACAGGCAAGCCAGGACTTAAAAACCTTTAGGGATGGAGATTCCACACCTCCCTAGGGAACCCATCCCAGTGCTTCCCCACCCACCTAGGGAAACAATTTTTCCTAAGATCCAACCTAGACCCCCCCCCACTGCAACTTGAGACCATTGCTCCTTGTTCTGCCATCTGTCACCACTGAGAACAGCCTCTCTCCATCCTCTTTGGAACCTCCCTTCAGGGAGTTGAAGGCTGCTATCAAATCCCCCCTCACTCGTCTCTTCTGCAGACTAAACAAACCCAAATCCCTCAGCCTCTCCTCATAGGTCATGTGCTCCAGCCCCCTCATCATTTTTGTTGCCCTTCACTGAACTCTCCTCAGTCCCACAAAGCTGTCTTCTCCTCCGTGTTCCCAGCTGTTAAGCTCCATTAAAAGGAGTTAAAACTCCGTTCAAATACTTTCCTGCCATCACTTAATGCGTGTAAGTGGTTCCAAAGACACCCAAAGGATGCTGTGTGGTTGGGAAGGGGTGGGGACGTGGTTCTGTGGGAAGGGGAATAGCCACCAGGCATGCTCTCTCTGATGACGCTATCCATGGGAGGAAAAAGGCAGCGCACCCCTGCTCTAGTGCACAGCAGAGCATCCTGAAGAAACCTCAGCTGCCATGTCACTAGCATGAAGCTAGTGTCCACCTGTTTAGCTCTGCTGACTTCCATTTACACCCTTAGAGGATTGTGCTTGAAATCCCGACTGTGACAAAACAGCATAGTCCCCACGTATGGCCAGGGCACAGATCTTTACAAGCCACCCACATGTTTATACGGGTTCACTGTCTGAGTGCGTTAAGCAAGGAGGGAGGGGGATTTGCAAAGGCACAATGGGTATTTAGGCACATAATTCCCACGGACTGTTCTTCATGCCTCTGAAAATCTCCGGCTAACTCTGGATTAAAGGGGAATATTCTTGTAGCCGACTACTGATGTGCTAGGTCAGAAACTCCACATTTCAGAGCCTGTCGTAAGAGTCGTCACACACGCAAACCTTACTGCAACTATTTTTCTGAAGCTAAAGGTAACAAATCCCGTAGCTCCTTATACATCACTTTGTGTATCTGCCTGCAGGGCTCCCTCTGTTATGGGCTGATCTTTGATCGTGTTCTGAAAGGAACACCCTGGGACAAGGACTATGTCTTGAACAGAGCCTGACACTCTGTTGGCTCTTACCACACATTAGAATAACACGATCAGACAATCTCGTAATAGCTGCAAGTTCGTCCAGGCTTTAAAAACCATTCGAGACAAGATCCAGGAAAACGTCTGGCACCACAGGAAGGTAAACGAAGCCAGTTTTAAAATTCTGTTGCTTCCCAAAGGGAGAAATATGAGTGCAAAGCAGTGGAGCATTCATAGGAGAAGAAAAGAGGGCTTAAATATTTAAGCTGATCATATATGCACCACTGTTACTTTGGAGAAAACATTAAGCTGGCTTTTTAAGCTGTAACGCAAGGCCCTTCTTTAGAACATGCTGCTCCTATTCAGGCTAGTACTTTCCAATGCATCTCATCTCCAATCCATTTCGCAATTCTGCTTCCAATTAGAGTCAATGCTCCCAGACAGAACTTTTTCTCTTCCTCTCCATACTGCATGATGGGTCTTTTGTCAGTGATCGTTTCATACCGGGCTATTAACATTAGAGCGTGGGATGTAAAGGCTCAGTGTGTCCTAAGGCATTACACATTAATCCAGCACAGAGGAGGACACACTTGATGTGTTTTAATTTTACCCTGCAGCTTAATAGTGGAGTTGGAAATGGAAGAGGATGCTACTTGTCAGAGGAGAAGGAACATACAATACTTAATCTGTTGGTATAGCTGTGTCTACATTGGGGTGGGCAGGCTGCCGGCAGTGGGGTGGAAATTGCTCAGGAGCCTGGGTGATTTCATAGGGCCGGGGGGCCCCAGCCGTTGTCACGGTATCTCTACCTGCTCTGGGGAAAGCGTCTTTTGATCCAAAGACAGTTCAGACATGCCACACGCAGGTTCTGAGGTGGGGTTACGGGGCCCCGGAACCTGCAAGGGACATATCAAACGCATCTTTGAATCAAGTGGTGCTGCTATGGCTTTTCCCAGAGTAGTCAGGCTGGGTCGGTGCAGTGCAGCCATCCTGAGGCTCATCCGAGCAGGTGGGAGACTGGCAGGGGGTGCTTAGGGCTTCTCCAGGTGAAAGGGGGGTGTTTGTGACCCCAGGTGAGGGAATGAGGGGCAGAGGGCCCATTGATTTCTGCCTGGCGTCCCAGAATTGCTGTCAGAGGACCTGGGGGTAGGAGTTGGCATAGTGACGTTGGTTAGGCATACGGGTTTTTCATACCCCTGACTGACACAGCTATGCAGATATAAATGTGGACCAAGCCTAAAGCTATGGCGCCACTAGAAATGCTGAAGCTGCAGAGCTTCCATGTAGGGTGAGGAACCTTTTTTGGGTTGGGGGCCGCTGACCCACAGAAAAATCAGTGAGGGGCCACACACAAGTGAGAAACAAAAAACCCGACATGGCCCCCAAATGCAGGAGAAAGACGTTCTCCGCCCATTGTCTTCACACACCAGCGCCAAGGGGGCCCAGCCTAGTAGATTTTGTGGTCTCTATCCCCACAGAGAGACAGTGCACCAGCATAGGCTCCCCAATGCTGGGGGGAGGGGCAGAGCCTCGGGAGCCAGATCCTGGTAAGTGGGGGGCTGTATCGGGCCCCCGGGCCTGAGGTTTCCCACCCCTGACATAGGTACTTCCTCCAGTGAAGTAAGTGGTTCTCTGGTCACTGTAGTTATTTCTTCTCACCCTGAGGTGGCAGCTTGGTCGACAGAAGAATTCTTCCATTGACCAAGCGCTGGCCACACTAGGGGCTGGGTTGGTTTAACTAGGTGGAATTTTTCACCCTGAAGCAATGTAGCTGACTCGACCTGACTTTAGTGTAGACGTGGCCTTAGTACATACAACAGTGAACCTATTCTTACAATGATTCTTAGAGTGGCGAGGATGGCAGTACAGTGAATATGGGACCATGCCGGTATCTGAGTTCATGTCAGAGATGGGCCTCATTCTCTCTAGGGTGGTTGGACTGGAAGTCCTCTAGAAAGATGGGCCTCTGGTGTCATTCTACTGACTTAACGGAGGAACTCCAGAGTCACTCCAGTATAAATGAAAAAAAAGAATTAGGTCAGTTTTGCTTTCACGTGCTTGTGACGGTTAAAAAAAAATAAAGTTTAAGAATTCACAGAAATAGAGTCCATCAGGTGAAATTTACAAATGCAGAAACCTGCCAGATGCAGGTTTTCTTTGTTCTTAGTTACAATCAGAGTTGTTCTGACCCAGTTGTGTAGGGCACCCGAATATTTGGGGCACCACAGGATCTTACTGTCCACCCACCTGCCTCTTCTTACCCCTGTTCTGTGGCACTGCTTCCTCCAGACAGGATCTAGTTGGAAGTCTGCCAGAGCTATTAACAGAACAGCTAACCCGTGGAAGCGCCATTCAAGCGGTAATGAAGCCATTTCACAGGCCTGGCCAATGTCAGTTTCTGAAATTACTGCGTGAGTCCCACAGAACCTTCGTTTAAAATTCGTTTCTAAAAATATTTCATTAGTGTGTTGAAGATTATAAAACTGCAGCTCTAAAAATCATTGTGCCCTGCCTCTGGCTGCCATCGGGCATAGGGGAACCCATTTAATAGTACAGATTGGACCTCCGTGGTCTGGCACCCTTGGGACCCAGCTGGTCCCGAACAAGGAAGTTTGCCAGACCAGGAGAGGTCACCAGCCTTCCAGGCACCTGCTGACTCTACTTCTGGCCCCAGCCAGCTGTTCTACTGGCCCTGGCTGGATCCCTCTGCGCTGGGACTGCCAGCTGCACTGCCTGAGCCCCCTGCCACAGGGCTCCTTGAGCTGCCTAAGCTCCTGCCGCATTCCTGGCTGCACCACCGGAGCTCCCTCCGCTGGCGGGCTCCCTGCCGCGGGGCTCTTGGCCGCATTGCAGGATTCCCCGTGTCACCTCAGCCCTCTGGCGCTTGCTCCCCATGTTGCCCGAGCCCCCTATTCATCACTGGCCTCCCTGCTCCTGGGATCCCTGGTCCAGGAACATTCATGGTCCAGCAATGGACCAGAGAGTCCCGGTTTAGGGAGGTACAACCTGTACTGTGTGGGATGCCATAAATCCTAAGGACGGACCTGGCTACAATTTTAATAACTGGAAACCTACGAGACAAAAAACTGTCCTGTTGAAAAATAACCATAAGAACGTAAGAACGGCCGTACTGGGTCAGACCAAAGGTCCATCTATCCCAGTAGCCTGACAGTGGCCAGCACCAGGTGCCCCAGAGAGGGTGGACCAAAGACAACGATCAAGTGATTTGTCTCCTGCCATCCTTCTCCAGCTTCTGACAAACAGAGGCCAGGGACACCATTTCTATCCCCTGGCTAATAGCCTTTTATGGACCTAACCTCCATGAAATTATCTAGCTTCTCTTTAAACTCTGTTATAGTCCTAGCCTTCACAGCCTCCTCTGGCAAGGAGTTCCACAGGTTGACTACACACTGTGTGAAGAAGAACTTTCTTTTATTAGTTTAAACCTAGGAAAAACCTGCTACCTGTCCACGATAACTCCAAGATCTCTTTCCTGATTTGTCATAGCCAAATTAGCCCCCATCATACTGTACGTATAGTTGCTGTTATTTTTCCCGACGTGCATTACTTTACACTTATCCACATTAAATTTCATTTGCCATTTTGTTGCCCAATCACTCAGTTTGGTGAGATCGTTTTGGAGTCCCTCACAGTCTGCTTCTGTCTTGACTATCCTGAACAGTTTGGTATCATCCGCAAACTTTACCACCTCACTGCTTACCCCTTTCTCCAGATCATTCACGAATAAGTTGAACAGGATTGGCCCCAGGACTGACCTTTGGGGGATACCACTAGTTACCCTTCTCCATTCTGAAACTTTACCATTTATTCCTACCCTTTGTTTCCTGTCTTTTAACAATTCTCAGTCCATGAAAGGACCTTCCCTCTTATTCCATGACAATGTAATTTACACAAGAGCCTTTGGTGAGGGACCTTGTCAAAGGCTTTCTGAAAAATCTAAGTACTTCATCTACTGGATCCCCCTTGTCTGCATGTTTGTTAACCCCTTCGAAGAACTCTAATAGATTAGTAAGACATGATTTCCCTTTACAGAAACCATGTTGACTTTTGTCCAACAAATTACGTTCTTCTACGTGCCTCACAGTTTTATTCTTTACTATTGTTTCGACTAATTTGCCTGGTACAGAAGTTAGACCTACCGGTCTGTAATTGCCAGGATCGCCTCTAGAGCCCTTTTAAAATATTGATGTCACATTAGTTACTTTCCAGTCATTAGGTATGGAAGCCGATTTAAAGGATAGGTTACAAACCACAGATAATAGCTCAGCAATTTCCCATTTAAGTTCTTTTAGAACCCTTGGATGAATGTCATCCAGTCCCAGAGATTTGTTAACATTAAGTTTTTCTGGGACAGTTCCTCAGATTCATCACCCACAAAGGACGGTGCAGATTTGGGAATCTCACTAATGTCTTCGGCTGTGAAGACCGAAGCAAAGAAATCATTTAGTTTCTCCGCAATGGCTTTATCGTCCTTGATTGCTCCTTTTATATCTCGATTGTCTAGGGGACCCACAGGTTTTTTAGCAGGCTTCCTGCTTCTAATGTACTTAAAAAACATTTTGGTATTTCTTTTTGAGTTTTTGGCTAGCTGTTCCTCAACATCTTTTTTTGCTTTTCTTATTACATGTTTACACTTGATTTGACAGTGTTTATGTTCCTTTCTATTTATCTCACTAGGATTGGACTTCCACTTCTTAAAAGATACCTTTTTGTTCCTCACTGCTTCTTTTACATGGTGGTTAAGCCACGGTGACTCTTTTTTAGGTCTCTTGCTATGTTTTTTAATTTGGAGTATACATTTAAGTTGGGCCTCTATGTAATTCTTCTTTTTAGCATTTGTGAGGCCGGATGAAAACCACAGGTAGCCTGACAACCTACCTACCTAATGCTATATCTAATCTGTTGTACTCAATGGACGGTGATACACCAACACACTAATTGACAAGATTTTTTCCCTTCTTTTTCCCGCCCTAGCCTTTTTTTTTCTGCTATTTATTTGTACCTCTGGACCCCTTGCTCCATTCATCTGAAGAAGTGTATTGTGCCCAGGAAAACTCATGATACCAGCTACATTTTTTGTTAATCTCTGAGGGGCTGTAGAACCATTTGTTGTTTTTTAAGCTTTTTCAGTTACAGACTAACACGGCTACCCCTCTGAGACTGATAAAAATAAAGGACAATTTGATAGGCTGTTATGTTTGCAGACCAATTATTCTACTTTCTATACATTGTTTATTTCTATACAAAATACTGTGGATATGGAAGATTCAAAATAGGAAACAGCCGCACGTTTTTATTCCTTTGTAGCAAATAGGAAACAGCCGCACGTTTTTATTCCTTTGTAGCCTACTAAAGTGATTACCAGGCACAAGAATATACCTGTTGGAAGGCCTGAATCCTCCTATACTCTGACTATGTAGTAGGGATGTCAATGTGTAGTTGACTATACAATGAAATGATAAGTCTAGGCTTATCGGTTAATCTTCTCGACTACACGCCTTCTGCCCTCCCCTTGCTTCCTCTGTATCAGAGGCAACAAAGGGGGGGAACCAGGAACCAGTGCTGGGGGGAGCCGGCTTAAAAGCCGGTTCCCCCCAGCACTGACTTCCTAGTGCCACCTGTTCCCCCATGTGCTGCTGCCTCTCTCAAAGGCAGCGGGGGAGGGACAGGGGAGGCTGCCACACAACAGCCTTTGTCCGCAGCGGGTCTGAGTGTCCCCCAGGCAGAGGCTGCTCCATATCCCGCAGACCAACCTCTGTCCATGGGGAGCTTGGGCCCCCCCACAGACAAGGGCTGCTGCCACCTCATGCTGCTGCCTCTGTATCAGAGGCAGCGGTGCGGCGTAGCAGGTAGCTGGTCTGTGCAGGGGGCTGGTTTTTAAACTGGCTCCCTTCGCGGATTGACTTCTCCTGCCACCCTGCGCTGCTGCCTCTGATACACCATGACCCGAACACCATCACATGAACACAAACAAATGCAAAGACCATTTCATAATTACTGATTGGCTCAAGAATGCACAGAAATGCACGTACATCTGGCTGCTCTTTAGAGATCGTTTTTAACCAGAAATGGCTAACTGTGCCCTAGAATCCCATTCAGATGGGCACACACCTAACAAGAAACTCAGACTGCCTACAACAGGGTCCTGCATTCAACACAAGTGCTGTTTCTCATACTTACCTACAGATGCTGGCATTTCCCCCCACTGGAGAACAGTTTCCTTTGTGAAGTGCCCATATATATCAATGTAAACTCCTTCATCTTCGTAGGTGAGTAGGAGTTCCGTTCCATTGGTGTTGGGGAGGATGACAATGGCATGTGGGTGAATAGTCCCTTGGATCTGAAATAACGTTTTATTAAGATTTATATCAGGACACGGACTGCAATTTTAGTGACTATATCAATCTACATAGCTTGGCAGAGCAATAAAAAGAACAGACTCGCAGCTCACAGCAAGGAAATACCTGCTTTAAGATAGGCTGTATATTTTCTTAGCTAACCCCTGAAAAGGGCTATTATTTCCCTCACTTTTAGATATTACTGTACTAGGTTTGTATAAAAGTCACTGTTCAATTTTTCACGTTATATTTACAAGCATTACTTGGTATAAAGAAACCAAGAAGCATCTAGATAGGAGATTTACTGCCTTGTTCATGAAATGTTGGCATATAAAGTGACAGAAGGAATGTGAGCTGTACTTTAATTCAAAGATGATTTTAGAAGAGGATGGGAGATAACTTACTCGACGTCCCTGTTTTAGCAACTTAATGCTCCCATGAAGGCAGGGGTGGGGAACCTTTTTTGGGTCGTGGACAACGACCCACAGAAACATCAGTTGGCGGCTGCACACAGGTGAGAAAAAAAAAAACTCCTCACCAGCCTGGGCTCTCCAATGCTGGGGGGAGCCCCAAGTATCAGTGGCCAGATCCAGGCAAGCCGGGGCCTGCATCTGGCCCTGGACCTCGGGTTTCCTCACCCCTGCATTAAGGAATACCGACCTAGCATAACTCATGAGCTAAATCAATGATTCGTTAGCACTTCTGATGAACAATATTTATGGTAGTTTGAAAGAATCACCTGAGCTTTCTAAACGCGAACATATATTCAAGATTTCCCCCTGCTTCTCATGCACTGTCCTTAAACACAGAAAGTGCTACTTTTAATACTATTGGGTTTACATTTTACACCCACAATACTGAAATGATAAATTGCATGCGATAAAATATTCATACAGTGGTATGGGACGCAGATATTCTCTCTCGCAACAGCCAACACACTTGCCAAGTGAGGAAGGATTTATACGAAGCATATAACCGTGGAAGTGGGTTTTATGGAAAGTACTTTCAGACAAAACACAAAATGATAACTAAGCATTTCTAAAAACACTAACAGGGTCTTTTTTTTTTTTTAAACTAAACAATGAAATATCCTTGCAAGCAGCATTTTCACAGGAAGGGACAGACAAGTGCAGCATCATTTTTCACAAGCCAATAACACACTTATCTTTCTTTCTCAACCCCATACATTTATACACGCTGCAACGCCACGACAAACAGAAAAGAAGCACGGAAGCTGTACTTGCCGAACTGAATACACTCAGGCCAACCACTTGAGTCCGTGTCTCCGCAACTACTATCCGTAAGACTAACACAGGTATCCAGAGTCGGAGAGCAATTTTAATGCGTTGCCTTGGTATTCTCATGAGCAATTGAAGCAGAGGCGAGAGAGAGAAGGAACAGGGAGAAGAGGGCACAGAAAGCAAGCGTGTCTCAATTCAGTCTGTAAGATTAAAGTAAGTCTGTGCTGCCAGCACTAAAAAACCTCCTTGTGATAATTATCATCTATCAGACAGTCCCTAAAATAACAAAATACACCAACAGATACAACCCACAGTAGCAGCACATTTATTTCCGACCCAACACTCTTAAGGGAAAACGTATTTTTAGCACAGGCTGACTTATGGTGGGAGAGAGCACACAAATGGAGTAACAGCTCTTCTACAGGTGCCCCATATTCAGGGCATTCACCTGGGAAATCTCTTTCCTGATGTACATCATTATAGCTAGCACATGTTGCAAAGATGAATCTTTGAAAAGGATTCACCTCTTCTCTTGCATTTCATCTACTGTGCTAATTATGCTAATTAGCTCTTTGACAAGAAATCATTTGCCATGCTTAGCCACCAAATTAAACATATGGTGGGCAGGCACACCTGCTTAGACTCATAAACGAGTGTTAACTTTGAACAGAGCCAGAACCAGTGAAGCTTATAGCTGTTTGATAAACGAAACCATCCTGTAACACATATATAGAAACAATAACATGAGCCTTTCGCAAGTGGATCAATAGAAATCATTTTCAATTCGATACGTACATTAGTTACGTTTTAATGTAAATGAGTTTAACATCACTGTGGCTAGTAGAATTATGGCACTGCCATAGTTTGGTGGATGCTGCTTGTTTGGGTGCCTAGAAATTGGGCTGAATTCAGCTGGGCTTCCAGAGATAAGATGCCATAGGGGCGGGTTTCTCTGTATTGTAAAATGGGGTGTGCATGACATATAAAAAGAGGAAAAAATTCGGAGCACGGACTATTACGTTTAGCTCTGGAATCCGAGTTCTCCAAAGTGAATGGGATTTGTTTTGGCCCATTATGTAGTTCATTCCCAGTCCTGCACAGAAATCCATAATCATAGGCCTGTCTCTGCAGAGTCCTACTGTGTGGCGCTTCTACAATGTTTGAACACTAACATTTTGTCAGCTAGCCTAGGACGTGTTCTCTAGATCCAGATCTAATCACCATTCACTTACGGCCCTCAGGAATAAATAAAGAAACGACTGAATGATTGCAGCTTTAGGAAGTAACATCTTACATGAGTTGGCAAGTACAGGTCATACACAGACCCAGAGTCCACATCGATAGCGTGAAATCCCACTAGCGAGCCATAGATCACTTTTAATCTTTGTCCATTTTCAACTGTCAGATCAACTGACAATGGTTTGTGATGAAGCGAAGTGAATGACTGGGAAGAGAAAAGTCAGATACAATTATAAGCACATTACGAATACAGTAACTGCTGACTGAGTTTTACACATTTACAACTATGATCTTTTTCAATTGTTACCAAAACTCAAAACCCCGGATGATTAAATGTATGATTTATCCCATTTACACTACAGCCCTTTTTCCTTTGTCACCATGGAATCTTATTATCCTTTTCCCACCTAAAGCTGCAAGTGCAAAACAACAGCAGCGGAAGATGTGAGGATAAACACACCCAGACCTCAAAAGATACTGCAGCTGTTAAAATATTCATAGGCAGCACTTGATATCCTGACCCTGTGTTGTTATAAATTAGTACAGTCAGTGATATATTAATTCTATACTGAAAACAAAGGAATTACTATTTCTAATGTATCTTGCGAAAAGCCAGTTTACTGACAATACATAACTACACCAGACACAGGGTCAAATTCTCTGCTCAGTTATACTTGTAATCCATGTGATTCTATAACTAAGGGCAGAATTTGGCTTTATAGCTAATATCTGCTTATCTAATGCAGGTGATTAATCTCACTTCAGTCTGCTGCATAAATCAAACAAAATTTGGTCCATTATCTGAACCATGCCATCCTCCAGTACTTCAGCATTCTTGTTTCATTTCTCTATTAATCAAAGATCTGCATTTGTGGTTTCCTGGCTCAGAGGAAACTTCTGCTGCAGCCAACTTTCTACTGTTTATTTTTGTATTACTCCCCCAGATTGGATGAAATCCAAAAGTTTGTTCAGCCTCTGTCACAATTATCTCTAGTTCAAGGAAAGGTTTAGATGTTACTTCTCTCATACGTGAAAATTTTGTAACCCTGAAGCTGAATTATACAGTTGTGCATGGTAGCCAGCAGTCATATTTCTGGGCTCAATGTAATTAATTTAGGTTGACATCTCCAGAACTGCTCAGCACTGACTGTATTCTGCTCCTTCTTATTGACTTCAAGGTTGAGATTTTAGGATTGAAGAACCCTAAGGAAATCAGGTCTCCTATTGACTTGCATAAAGTGCTGAATTCCTTTTGGTGATCTAACCCCTGAACCTTCCTGCCCCCTGATTTTTAAAGGGTATTAGATCAATACTGAGAACATCTGAAAAACCAATTCTTAGGCATTTCCTTTCCCCCTTACTTTTGGCACAGTTCATTTCCTTATGTGTCCAAACACATGTTTTAGACAAGACATTGCAAAAAATGGTTGATTGGTAGCAAAAGCATATCTGCAATGTTTAAGAAACAATCTGACACGTGGCATTTGCATGGTGAGCATGGCACGCCCCCCAGTTTGGGAACCCATGATCTAAATAAAAAAAGTTCACTCATTCACTCCTAAATTAAATAAACGTTACACAAAGCAACAAGGAGCAGGCAGTGGGGAATAAAGCAGTGGGTGTTTCAGATACAGCTAAACCAAGATGAGGTCTGTCTTACCTTAAAAGCCATAAATTTGTGATAGGGCTTTGGAGCCCAAGCGTACACCTCCACGGAACTTTTCAAAGCAATAACAAGAAATTTGATTCTCTCATATTTCACTATAATACAAAAGGAACAGTTATTTAGGTTTCAGGTGGGCCCATATGAATCAAAGACACTTCAAATTCAGAATCTGATGCCCTCAATCACACCCAATAATTTCAATTGGACTGTTTTTGGAGTAAGTTACTGTTCACTGAGTAATGGTGTTAGAAGTTGGTCTTTGATATAAAACACTAGGAAAGACTCTCTTTTACTTTGAACCTATAGTTCAATGACTTTCAATTTCACAGCCAATGCTTGATATTATTAATATTTATAATCTATTTATCACCCAAATTTGTGCTCGCTAACTTATACACAATCAAGATAGGTCAGTGCCCTAAAAAGGTCCTGTTCTTGCAAGCACTTTTGCATGTGATTAAGTTACTCGCATACACAACTGTATACAAAGTTGGGGCCTATGCAGTCACTATGCAGACACAAGAGAGGAAAGAAGCAATCCAAAAATTATGGTTTTATGGAGGTCTAAACTTGGTCCTATGCCATTATCTGCTGTTCAAAATTCTTCACAAAAGTGGTATTTGAAAGTTGGGTAAACTGAGGTACAGAAATGCCTGTGCAGTTTTTACAATCAATTTGTTAATAGCGTTCGGTGAGTAGAAATCAAAGGGTATGTCTACACTACCCCCCTAGTTCGAACTAGGGGGGTAATGTATGCATACCGAACTTGCTAATGAAGCCCGGGATTTGAATTTCCCGGGCTTCATTAGCATAAAGCCGGCGCCGCCATTTTTAAAAGCCGGCTAGTGCGAACCCCGTGCCGCGTGTAGAGGCGTACAGATAGTTCGGATTAGGAAGCCTAATCCGAACTATCTAGTCCGTGCCGCGTGTAGCCGCGCGGCACGGGGTTCGCACTAGCCGGCTTTTAAAAATGGCGGCGCCGGCTTTATGCTAATGAAGCCCGGGAAATTCAAATCCCGGACTTCATTAGCAAGTTCGGTATGCATACATTACCCCCCTAGTTCGAACTAGGGGGGTAGTGTAGACATACCCAAAGCTATTTAACTCAATGTATACATGTCACAAGGTAATCTTCTGTTCCTGGATTGTACAAGAAACTCTAAAGTCAGATTTCTGGCAGGAATCCTTGATAGCTATAATAGTAATTCCTTGCCGATTATTGGAGTCATTCCGCTACTTTCAATGGGCACTGAACTTGGCCGTTATATAGCACCTTTATTGTACAAATCTCAAAACACTATACAAAAATTAATGAATTAGCCTTCACACTGACCCTCTCAACTAAGCAAGTATATTATCCCCATTCTCAGAGGTGCTCAAGGCTCTATTTTTGCTTTATGGCTATGGCCATAGAACCCATCACCACTTCTGTACGCTTTGGGTTATGTTTCTTGGCTTAGCGCTGGTATTGCAGAAGTGCCTGGAGGCTCCAGGCCCATCTTGCGAGGTGCTGCACAAACACATAACAAAAAGCCTGTCATGATGGTCTCAATCATCCACTTTTGCCAATCCACTTTTGTTTCTCCCCAGCGAGATGGTCTCAAATGGCTGCTAGCAGCTGGGGAAATCAGACAAACAGCTGTGCAAACTTCTCCATAGACAATTGCTTTCTGAAAGGATTTGCTGTCGAACAACAAACCCCCAACTGGCAGTAGTGAGTGAGGGTATCAAGCACATGTTGGAGTCTCTTCTAAGGTACCAAAGGAGGGACAGTGGTTTGCGGAATTCCTTCGCAGAGCTCTAAGGTTTTATTCTCCTCGCAGCGTGCATGTCGGCAATTAAATCCCCAAGTGGCAATGGCCTCCCTACGTATCACGCTCCATGAGCATTTCAGAGACGAGCAATTTATTTGAGTTAGTTAAACTCACGTTGGGATATGAACAGTAAATGCAAAGCTGTGCACTGAAAACTAAGGCTTTTTAAAAAAATTTGGGCCTGTTTTATTTTAATTCTGCCAGAGCTGAGCATTTTCCTCAGAAATAGAACAGACCACCAGGGTGTTGCGTTGCTACACACTTCTGCCTCATTTTACATTCAGTGTCTGTGGGGCAAAGCACTACCAGGTTCTTGGGGGGAAAAAAAAGAGGCAGGTGTTACACAAGTTAGCGAAGGATCATTTCTGTGGGAGTAAGGATGTGCTCAGCACATGCTGCTCGAACAGGACAGTGTTGCATTTGTACAACACAGAATGGCAGCTCGGTGAAGGGGCAGGCTTGGATGAGGATAGTATATAGATGGGAAAGGCCAAGCGAGGTAGAGATAATAAAAACCAGCCTTTTCTGACTTTTTACAGGGAACGTGAACATAAGGGCAAAGGTCAGAAAACACAAGGATTTGCAAATAGTGAAATAATAGTTGCCGCTCATCCAAAGTAGCAAACCAATAGAGAAAATCCCCCGTTTATCTGACTACAGAGAGGAATACATTGCATTTTGCTTGAAGGTCAAAGTTGAGAAACCAGTTTAAAAGGGCTGCCGTCAGCAATGTTGGCACAATTCCTGCAAACATGATCGTGTTTTGGTAACGTGGAAATGTCACAGTGCAAAGAGGCTTTTTGTCTGAGGTTTGCAGGGATTTCTCCAGATGTTAGAATTTCTCTGGCTCAGTCTTTTGTGTGACCATTTTGTCAAATTACTTAAGTTATTTTCTCTCTCACGCCCAGCCTCCCAGAAGCTGCAAACAAGTACACTTTTTTTTTAAATAAAACCTAAAAGTGAGGCATTAAAGTTGAAATAAATGCAGTTGCACTATAAATCACAAAGAAAATAACTACAGGTTCATACATATCTATTAAGCTTCCTCTCTCTGATTCTATCTTAAACTCTGCCAATTTTAAAGCACTGCATTGTAAAAGCAAAGTAATAAAACAGAGTGTAAGGCAAAGACCTCCCCATTCCAACCGCCCACTCACCTATTATTTTGTTATATTGCTTGGGAAAACTCAGCTGTAATAGAACATCTTTTAATACAGTCAAATCTATTTTATGCTCTACTACAGCATAAAATGACTCACTGAAATATCTTAAGTGCTAAAGAAATAATGACAGTCACATAGGCTGGTGTTCATCTTCAAACTTACTCTATTCAGAAGCTGAATAAAAGCAAGATGAGATTTCAGCGCCTGTCATCACAACTGCATTTTATTGTATATTTAAGTACAGCTTTGATATATCTATATATCTAAATCTATATCTATATATTGTACAAGCCCCATACAGAGACAGGGACAGATAGTGGGTCACCCATCCCGATCAATCTCCTGCAGGCTTCCCATTGATACTATTTCCCTGCAGGTACTCGGGTACTGGTATGGTGGAGGTGAAAAATATCACTAACAATGAGGTGGCCAGCCAAGGGCAGAATGCTGAACGCACTGGCTGAGTGGCAGAAGCATCCTACCTTTCCGTTCGGACAGGCTTGGCAGCAAACAGCAGGATGGCCTGCTGGCAGGGGCTGCAAAGGGAGGAGCAATGTGGCAATCAAGGGAGAGGGGTGTCCGTCATGTATCTCATGCAAGATCTGAAGAAAGCTCAAAGACGACCAAATAAAGGTGAAGGAAAATGCGGGCAGTGTGTGTGATCAGATGGGGAAAGGAGGGCTGCCTGGGAAAGAGCCAAATGAAACTCACCGACTTTGTAGTGCACGCAGCCCTCCAGGTCTCCCACGGACATCCAGCCTTGCCGCTTCTCCACCTCCGGGTCATTGCGCAAGATCTTGTTCCTCAGCCAGGATAAATAATACACCCTCAGCTTATTCTTTTTCCCTGATGTGTGCAGACCGGAAAAAGAGGCATTCAGAGGGTTAATTCAGAGCAGTGCCGAGCCTCCGGTAGCCAGGCTCTGGGATTGTTAGGACTTGTGTCATTTCAGCTAAGTCGTGTGAGAAATGAGGCCAGCAGCGCAGGAGAGGAGACCCCCTTGCGGTGTCCATATCCCCTATAGGACTGTGCACTGGTTGTAGGGTGGCCCTTGCGCACCTGGGTTTGTTTTTCCCTCTCCCCCATTTTCATACTTCACAAAAAGATTTTGATGGATACAGGGGAGGGGGTCACTTGATGGTTCCCTGTTTCTGTTCTCTCCCCCTGGGACACCTGGTATTGGCCACTGTCGGCAGACAGGACACTGGGCTAGATGGACCTTTGGCCTGACCCTGTATGGCCGGTCTTATGTTTTCCCGTACACCCACAGAATGGCTGCCCCTGAACCCAGGCAGGATGGGAGAGGAGAACACCTGCCACCTGCCACGCCAATCTGGCTGGAAAAGCCATTCTGGATGGGAGAGCTTCTTCAGTTCCAATTAACTGTCAGTTGTCATTATAGGCACCTATTTCTTTTTTGGGGGGAGGGGCATTCCACCAGGCCTGGAGGGGCCAAGGTGACGAAGGTTGCACCTGATGGAGGCAAGAGGGAGCAGGCCGCTAACTGGAAATGGGCTCAGCTGGGCAGAAACAAGAGAGGCCTGTACAAGGCCCAGAGACTGAGTGCAGCAAGGGGCTAGAAGGAAGTAGTTTACAGCCACTGCCTGGGAAGAGGGAGGTTTGACTGGCAAACCCAGAAAGAGAAGGAAGCCAGATAAGCAGGAAGAAGCCCAGGGAAACAGCAGCAGAGGGGTAGGATCCCTTAGCATAGGAGGCTTGGCTTGGGACCTGGTGGAGGCAGAGGGCTTAGGTTCCCCTAGCAGCGTGTTGGTCACCCCAGATGGACAGTTGGTCCGGAAGGACTTGGATTTCCCTGGAAGGGGAGGAACTTAGTGACCTGGCTGGAGGGCCAAGTCACAAACAGAAGCTGCCGTTCTGTGGGTGACAGACTGAGAGGGTCTGCACGGTCAAAGAGGTGATGGGTAGATACACTGCCAGAGGAGGGTAGTGCCAAGAGCGAATCCCCTAGAGCCACCGGGAGAGGCTGCCAGCAGTGAACAAACTCCATGACTGGGAGGTTTTTACTTCATCATTCCCTATCTCAGGAAGTCTCTTACATGTTGGCTGTGTCTACACTGGCCCCTTTTCCGAAAGGGGCATGCTAATTTTAAACTTCGTAATAGGGAAATCCGCGGGGGATTTAAATATCCCCTGCGGGATTTAAATAAAGATGTCTGCCGCTTTTTTCCAGCTTGTAGAAAAGCCGGAAAAGAGCGTCTAGACTGGCCCGATCCTCCGGAATAAAGCCCTTTTCCGGAGGATCTCTTATTCCTACCTTCAGGAATAAGGAATAAGAGATCCTTCAGGTAGGAATAAGAGATCCTCCGGAAAAGGGCTTTATTCCGGAGGATCGGGCCAGTCTAGACGCTCTTTTCCGGCTTTTCTACAAGCCGGAAGAAAGCGGCGGACATCTTTATTTAAATCCCGCAGGGGATATTTAAATCCCCCGCGGATTTCCCTATTACGAAGTTTAAAATTAGCATGCCCCTTTCGGAAAAGGGGCCAGTGTAGACACAGCCATTGTGTTTAGACCGATAGAAGGCAATAGCAACCTAGATTCAAGAAAAAGGCTCATGTGGAAAGTCAGACCAAGAGAAGCTGGGAAACACAGGTGTCGGCTATGCCCAATGCATGGTGTCCAGCTTATGTATAAACACAAGGCATTCAAATTGCCCCATCAAAGGCCTGATCCTGTGAGATTCTGAGCATCCTCAGCTGCCCCGACCATCCATGAGGGTGGACTCTTGCAGAGGGGACTGCACATGATTGGTTTTCCCTCTCGTGAGCCACGAAGTGATGAGATTTAACGATGTTTTTAATGGGAATCTGCTTAGAGTGATGCTCAGATGTTGTATAAACAATTAACCACATGCAAACGACCTAGCAACAACAAAATGATGGGAACCGGTCCGTTTTAATGATCCAATACGCTTTTATATCACCCACATTCATTTTACACATCAAGCATGGAATGATATACCCCAGGTCACCTCTGAATCTGGAATGAGAATGCAAATATTGAAGATCCAAAAATTACTTTCCTATTAACTAAAATAATTGTCCTGCTGCATCCTACAAGAGGAAAGTCTATAGCCTAATTCATAACCTAATTCTTCTTTATAATTGCTTCCAGCCCGACAGTGAGGTCAGGCACTTTTAAAAGGCTGAACCAACCTGATACGGTAATTAGCACATTGAGTCCTTCCAGAACATCCATTTGCTGGAATCGTCTCCTTGTGATCAGCGAGTAAACCCTTCCTTGTCCACTTCGATCCAGCAGCCACAGCCCATTCTCTGTCCCCACCAGTAAATTCACTCCTGTTAATACATAAACACCGCTGTAAATCTTCTACTGAATCACAGCCCGTTTCCGCGTTCCTTGCTTTTCTACAATGGATTCTGCTTTGGACTTTCTTAACTGGCTCGAGACATCTTTGCTGACACTATGGAGATGCTCTCTTGAAAAGTGAATTACAAAATTCTCATCACTTCTAAATACAACACGACCTCAAATTCCAGCAAAGCACTTAGATACACACAGGGCTGGTCCTAACCAACTGGCGGCCCTGGGGGAGGGAGCTGGGGAGTAACCAGGGAAACCTGGGGGGAGGATTTGGGAGGTCGGGCTGAAATGCGGTCGCAACCCACCCTTCTGTCGGAGGCCCCTTGAAAATGGTGGCCCCGGGTGACCACTTGGCTCGCCCACCCCTAAGACCAACTCTGGGTACACATTCACTTTAAGCATGAGCAGTCCCATTGGATTCAGCATGGATCGAAATGACCAGGGAAATGCTTTTTTGAATTCAAACTGAATGTAGAATTGAATATCACAACACCTCCAACTCCGCTAATGTTCCCTGTGTTACGTAAGAGGTCAGACAGTCAAACTAGACAATCTAATGGTCCCTTTCCGTCCTTAAAACCTCTGAACCCCCTCCAGTCTCAAATGCAGTGAGGGCTAACAGTCCCAAACACGGGGCACAACAGAAAGGAACAAATGATGCTAGGAAGCGGATTGTTCAGGAGTGACATTTTCCGAGTTTCATCAAGACGCTTTCGAATGCCAAATTAATGGAGTGAATCCATCTGAAATCTACTTATTCCCAATGAAGTGAAAGCTCCAGTGGGTTGCTGACATGAACTGGCACCCACGGGATGGCGATTTAGTTTGGCTGGCATGATTGGTTGGATTCCTAATCAGTATGTTGTAGTGGAAATAAAGTGGCAGAAGGTATCAGACTGCATAAACCCATCGCTTATACTGGCAATGCTCTGACAAGGACCTGGCATTGTTCAGTCTCAGTGTACATACAATTACAGACTTTGCTAAGCTGCTCTGTTCTTCATTTAAAATCTTGGCTTCCTTTGAACATACATTACACAAAACTGAAGCTGTAAGCTGGGAATCTGCATTTCCTTTGGATAATGTTTCCCCTGCTTTATTCATTTATTTTGTTTTTCATCCGAGACTCAAATGGACTGCAGGTAAATATTGTGTCAGCTCTATAGAGCTCATCTCCCTGCTTCTTATAAAACAGATGGATGATTAAACCAGTTCCAGAGCTAAGACACCAAGGGTGTGTCTAGACTACATGCCTCCGTCGACAGAGGCATGTAGATTAGACAGATCGGCAGAGGGAAATGAAGCCGCGATTAAAATAATCGCGGCTTCATTTAAATTTAAATGGCTGCCCCGCTCTGCCGATCAGCTGTTTGTCGGCAGATCGGGGCAGTCTGGATGCGCCGCGTCGACAAAGAAGCCTTTCTTGATCGGCACAGGTAAACCTGGTTTCACGAGGCATACCTGTGCCGATCAAGAAAGGCTTCTTTGTCGACGCGGCGCATCCAGACTGCCCTGGTCTGCCGACAAACAGCTGATCGGCAGAGCGGGGCAGCCATTTAAATTTAAATGAAGCCGCGATTATTTTAATCGCGGCTTCATTTCCCTCTGCCGATCTGTCTAATCTACATGCCTCCGTCGATGGAGGCATGTAGTTTAGACGTACCCCAAGAAATGGGACCACGCCCACAAAGGGGCTAAACCGGAGTAGCTCCATGGGGGTCACTGCTAGGGATGTCAGCAGATAGTCGAGTACGCAATTTATTGGTTAATCTTATTGACCACACACACACCCCTTGCTGCCTCTGTATCAGAGGCAGCAAGTGGGGAGGGAGGAGCCGGTGTCCGTAAGGAGATGGCTTTAAGCAGGCTCCCCCCAAGCACTGGATCTGCCTGCCCCTCTCCACTGCTGCCTCTGATAGAGAGGCAGCAGCATGGAGAGTGAATGGGGCAGGCGGGAGCCAATACATGCAGAGAACAGGCTTTCAAGGTAGCTCCCTGCACGTATTGGCTCCCACAGACCCGCCTGCCCCTCCTTGCTGCCTTCTACAGAGGCAGCAAGGGGGGCAAGGAGGAGCCGGTGCTGGGGTGAGCCAGTTTAAAAGCCGGTTCCCCCAGCACCAGCTCCACGGTGTTGCCTCCCCCTTGCTCTTGCCTCTATGAGAAGCACCAGTGGAAGGCGGGGGACGGGGTTGGGCAGGGGACACTGTCGTGAAGCAGCCTCTGTCCGTGGGGGTTCCAAGCTCCCTGCAGACAGAGGCTGCTCCGCATCCCACGGAGCAGCCTCTGTCTGCAGCAAGCCTGGGCCTGCCAGGGACAGAGACTGCTTTATGGGGAGGTCTGAGCTCCCCATAGACAGAGGCTGCTCTGTGGGATGCAGAGCAGCCTCTGTTTGTGGGGAGCTCGGACCCCCCACGGACAGGGGCTGCTGCCACCCTGCACTGTCAGCGGCGGATTTAGGGCAGGGCGAGCGGGGCGGCTGCCCTGGGCCCCGCGCTTCCCGAGGCCCCGTGCATGTGCCGTATCAAAGGAGGGGCCCGGCAAAATTTCACTGCCCAGGGCCCCGCGGTGCTCCCTGGGCCCTGCGGCACTCTCGTCTGCCCCTGTGCACTGCTATCTCTATATCAGAGGCAGCAGCATAGGCTGGCAGGCAGCTGGCCTGCATACGGATCTGGTTTTTAAACTGGCTCCCCTCGTGGACCAGCTCTTGCCTGCCACTCCATGCTGCTGCCTCTGATAGGGGGCTGGGGGCTCCCCGGGAGTGGGGCCGGCCTTGGGGACCATCGAATAGTCATGTAACGGATAATATTTTATGCAGTTACACAACTATTCAATTACACAATATCTAACATCCCTAATCAATACAGCCATGCTGAGTTATGGCCGGTGGGTGTTCTCTGCAACAGGCTGATCCTGCAAGGTGCTGAGAACCTCCTGAGAAATCCGTAGACGTCGAGGGAGTTCAGCCTCTGATAGAATTCATGTCTTGATCAGTTTTAGATTCTAGGGAAGAGTCCCATGGAAAGACTCTATGGACTATGTAGCGTACGTGAGGGGATGGCTTAACCTAGGGGTTCTCAACCAGGTATCCTTGGGAGCGCCCAGAGGTCTTCTAGGAGGTACTACAACTCATGTACTTATTTGCCTAGTTTTACAATGGGCTACATAAAAAGCACTGGCAAAGTCAGTACAAACTACAATTTCATACAAAGACTTGTTCATTCTGATCTATGGACTACACACTGCAATATAAGAACATTTACATTCAAGTTGATTTATGTTTATAATTATGTGGTAAAAGTGAGGAAGTCAGCAGTTTCTCAGTCTCAGTGGGCTGCGACACTTTGGGTGTTTTATGTCTGATTTTGTAAGCAAGTCGTTTTTAAGTGAGGCGAAACTTGGCAGGGCGCAAGACAAATCCGACTTCTGAAAGGGGCGCAGTAGCCGGAGCAGTTTCAGAGACATTGGCTTAATCCACTCAGCTTCAGGTGTGGCATTTTTTCCACTCCCCAGCACCTGAGGGATAATTTGGCAAAGCGTGGCACAGTCAATCGAACACTCCATTCAGTTTTTGACACTTCCTATGTGGGAATCTTTCTGGAAAGTCTTAAAAACCCAAGTCCTGCTGCTGAAGGACAGTTTGAGCTCTTGGCTCTTTCAGTGAGCAAGATTTTAACTCTGTGGCTTTACCAAGATGTCCTCTCACCCTGCTGCACAGAATGTTTTGCAATGGTCATTCATTGGGCTGTCACTTTCCACCTGTAAGGTGGCTTCATCTGAGTGCTGCTGTAAGCAAATCAGTTAATTTGGGATGATATGCGATGAGAGATGCAATCAAAATCTCAGCATAGTTTATACCAGGGCTACTCAATTTTGGAAGCCCCGGAGGCCACAATGATACTCACAGCACATGCCGAGGGCCGCAACTTAAGTGTGGTTGCATAGCCATGCAAATATATGCAAATAGCTTCTTTCATACTGATGGGCACGAATACAAAGGTTATGGCAAGACTACACAACACACAGGCCCCATTGAAGTCAGTTCTGCTGATATTAATAAAATGCAATATTTCCTCGATTTCCACCCGTATGACAGCACTTTGAATGAGTCCAGGAATTTAACTACTAAAGCGCGTATCAACAGAAGACCATGATATTGACTCGCCATTGTGAAGCGTGTTCCCAGTGGAGGCCGTGTTCAAAGTATCCCACTCATAGGCCGCATGCTGAGCCCTGCATAAACCCAAACTGCACCACGGACTGCAAACAAACAGGCTGCAGGCAGCCCATGGGCTGCGTGTTGAGTAGCCCTGGCCTATACTGTCAGTAATGGGCGGTCGCTCTGTTTTCTTAGGAAACATTTATTTCTAAGCTTACCCCACAGAGCAGCACACAGGATCTCAGAATTGAATTTCTTCTTGTACTTGCGAATTTCTGGACTGTCACTCTGTGGCCGGATATTTGTCGGGTTGACATTGACAACAGAGCCTTTCCTTGCATTCTGTCTCCTAACTGGCTCTAGTTTGGGGCTAGATGCTAGAAGAGAAGACAGAGGGAGTCATGAAAGATGTAAAGTATCAGAGGGGTAGCCGTGTTAGTCTGAATCTGCAAAAGCGGCGAGGAGTCCTTGTGGCACCTTATAGACTAACTGAAGTGTAGGAGCATAAGCTTTCGTGGGCAAAGACCCACTTCGTCAGATGCATGTAGTGGAAATTTCCAGAGGCAGGTATAAATATGCAGGCCGGGATCAGGCTGGAGATGACGAGGTGGATCCAATCAAGGAGGATGAGGCCCACTTCTAGCAGCTGATCTGGAGGTGTGAATTCCAAGAGAGCAGAAACTGCAAAGAGAAACTGCTGAGCTACAGTTCATCTTCAAGATTGACACAATCAACTCTGGATTAAACAAAGACTGTGAATGGCTTGCTAACTACAAAAGCAGCTTCTGCTCTCTGGGAATTCACACCTCCAGATCAGCTACTAGAAGTGGGCCTCATCCTCCTTGATTGGATCCACCTCGTCATCTCCAGCCTGATCCTGGCCTGCATATTTATACCTGCCTCTGGAAATTTCCACTACATGCATCTGACGAAGTGGGTCTTTGCCACGAAAGCTTATGCTCCTACACTTCAGTTAGTCTATAAAGTGCCACAGGACTCCTCGCCGCTTATGAAAGATGTAAGTGTTCGGTCACACCTCACACATGCCTTGTTTATTGCAATTTGAAGACAACTCTAGAGAGCTCTCAGTTCCAACACCTAGGGAATAATTTCTGCAAAACTTAACGTAGCATGAGGTAGAACCATATGTCTGCACAGTTTCTGATGTATTCATGAATATGCATCGGGCTAACACAATAACAGAGAAATGCACACTTCATCAGGAACACGGGCAGAAGCAGTGCAAACAAATCCAACGCTCTTAGCATGGATTTGGAGTTTCAAGAAGTCACCAGAAAATTCTTGGAAATTAACATTGGAATTCAAGCTGGTGTTTTGCAAGAGAGCCAGGCAGGATGCATTTTACGAGAAGAGCAGGCACACTCACGAGAGTTACAAGTAGGTCCAACTGGACTGCTGGGAGGTGAGATTTGTAGTAGTCTGGGATCTATGAACGGAGTAAAGGATGTTGTAGATGATGAACTGCCCTTTGAAGGCGTACTTTCAGCACTGGATGTCTACAATGAAAAATAATCTCGGTTTTCACTTAGGAAATGGATAGCAGGGAACAGATATTATGTATTACTGTTGGTATCTAGAAAACTCTCTGAGGTTTACATGAAACTGTACATGACATAATTCGATATGAACAACCATTCTGAAGCGCAAGTTTGTGGTACGAATTGAACTACAATGCAGGAAGCGTAAGCAAAGAGTCATGACAAGACCCAGCATAGAAATGAAGTAATTAGGCCCGGGGGGGGGGGGGGGGGCGGGGAGGAGGAGGGGAATGAGAGTCACAGGCCCCATGCTCTTAGATCACTGCCTGCAGTCTGATTTGAAGTAGGACATTATTCAAACCTCTCTGCGGCAAGGAGGATGTTGCCGCAGCCAGGACTGTTTTAAAGTCCTGTCTCTTGAGTTAGCACTACTTTGCACCTGTCCTGTGATCCCTCACTGGCAGGGTTGGGGATGTTCCTGATTTGCACCCTAGGCAGAGCAGAGAGAGGACGAGGAGCTGAGGTAGGACCCTCAGACAGGGCTGAAGACAGCAATGAGCACCATGGGAAAAGAAGGGTGTACTAATGGAGTGCAAGGAACCCCTGAATGTTATTTGGGGGGGGGGGAAGGAGAGAGTAGGGGAATAGGGAGAGGAGGAATGGATGGACAAACACGAGAGGTAGTAGGGATAGGATTGGGGGCCCAAGATTTTCTACTGACCCCTGGATCATGCCTCTCTGAGAAGCCAGGGGGCCAAAGATCTCTCTAGAGGAGACTTGTTTTTTTAAAAAAGAGAGGTAAGATAACCATATTTCGGAATATAGGACACCCGGGGGGGGGGGGGGGGCTGCTGGTGCTTTAGCCCCACAAGAGGAAGAGGGGAGCTGCCAGCACTCAGAGCTTTAGCCCCACTGAGCTGGAGAGGAGCCGCTGGTGCTCAGGGCTTCGAGTGCCAGCCCCACTGCAGGGATGACGATCCGTCCCACAGCAGGCAGGGTGGGGAAGGCAGGAGAGCCGCAGGGGCTTCAGCAGCTGAAGCCTTGAGTGTTGGCAGCTCCCCCCTGCCCCCTGCAGGGGAAATATGGGACAATGTGCCCATTTTTTAAAAATAGTTGGGACTTTGGGAGGAGGCCTTCAGTGAGGGGCTGTCCTGGTAAAAACGGGATGGATGGATGTTCTGTTAGTCTCTAAGGTGCTACTAGACTATCTGTTGTTTTTTAAGTTTTTCCAGTTACAGACTAACACAGCTACTCCTGTGAAACCCTAAAGAGAGGTGATCCATGGGATTAAAAGCCCTTCCCCATTTTGCCCCTATGTTGGGGGTAAGGAAGGGACTGGAGAGAATCTAATGCAGGGGTGGCCAACCCATTTAACAAAGAAAGCCGAAACAGCGGCAGAAAAAATGCAAAGAGCCACACCAAAATGGTCAAGCCAAAAAAAAAAAAAAAAAAAAAAAAGGAGGCTGCCCCTTTAAGGAACAAGCAAACTTGCAAACTTAGGCTTTAGGCTTTTTGGCCATATCAGGTGCCATTTTGGGCACCATTTTGAATTGCCAACCTGGTGAGCACAGGGGAACCGGAGGCTGGGGGGGGAGGGCAGGGAAGGGGGGAAGCTGTTGGGGGGAGGGGGAGAGCTCAGGAGATCTAATGAATGCAGTTTGAAAAGCTACACCTTATGACTTACGGATTTATTCTGAGCTCCTTGACTATTTTGGGTAACTTTTTGCTGGTTTGCTGAGGAGTCTGAAATTTGGCTTTGCTGTAGGAGATCAGGCAGGAGATAGTTCTGGTTCTGTATGCTCCAGAGTCCTTCCTTGGTGCTACAGCTTTGTTTCCCTGCAATATGATTCTGCACATGAAAACAGATTGGGAAGTTACATGCGCTGGAACATACTTTTGTTTCATTGTGTAACCCTGGGTAGGTAGGGCAGGCAGAGTTCAGTGCGTGGTACCTCAGTTGAAGAAAACTAGCATGTGGCATAAATGACGACCGGACACAAATGACGACCCTTACACTACACTGACAACGCACTGACATGCTGAGGTCTGGCAAGCATTTCAATAATTTCAATAATGCACCTTTAATTAGTAAATCTTCACACCCCCAAATGGTAGGTATCGATGTCATCCAGGTAGGGAAAAAATGAGGCACAGAAACAAACTGTGCTTAGACCACTACGGGAGTCAGCGTCAGAGCGGGAATCAGAACGCATGAGTTCTGGGAGTACCTCAACCCTGTTCACAGCCCATACCTCATTACTGTCCTCGTCATTAAAGCTTTCACTTCCTGTAGCTGTAAGAGTTTATTACAAAATAATTGGATTTGGTAAAGAGACGGGGAAAGACTGGGAAGGTGAAGATCAGCCTTACCAACACAGTGCATCTTTGGGCTTCCTTAGTAGGATCATACACGTCGGGATAGGGAAATACATGTCAACTCAGTGGGTTGTAAGACACCATCTATAGATGGGGTAGGGTAGAGGGCAATGGCCAAGTGTCATGGAAAACGACTAAATGTAGAGTGAGGAGGGTTGGCCAGGGAGGAAGAGATGGACCTGAGGGGGTTACTGAGACCCTGGCGTGTGTTCTAGATGGTCAATGGAGCACAGAAGTATCTGTGGAGGATCAAGGGGAAGATGCTATCTGAGGCCCATCGATGCTGGGATATAGGAAACAACGGGATGCTAAGTGTTACATTAGAAATTCCTTATTGATTTATCCCAAAGCAAAAGAAAAAAAAAAAGGAATGCTGGCTGAATCAGAAGCTGTAGTCTGTGGTTTGCTGGCCAATAAACAACCTAGTGAAGTAAACTAAGCCTTTGTGAACTCTGCCAATATGTCTGAAGACATGCAGAGAATTCTAAATAGAAGCTGTTTGGCTTTTAAAAGCCAAGGAACGAACTGCAAATTAAAGGGACGCCCAGAAGCATTTTTCCTTTTCTTTTTAACGGACTCTTAGGCTAATCTTCTGGGGTGTATTAAGAGCGTAGTATATAAGACATGGGATGTAATAGTCTCATTCTACTTGGCCATGGTGAGATCTCAGCTGAAGTACCGCGCCCATTTCTGGGTGTCCCAGTTTAGGGAAGATGTGGGCAAACTGGGGACAGCCCAGAGAAGGGCAAGAATAATGGCCAAAGGTGCCTGACTTGAGGAAAAATAAAAAAAAATACGTTTAATCTTGAGAAACGATGACTTATGGGGCACCTGATAACTGTCTTCAAACACGTGAAGGGCTGCTGTAAAGAACATGGTGAGCAACTGCTCTCCAAGGCTATTGAAGATAGCACAAGGAGTAATGGGCTTATATCAGCAGCAAAGGAGATTTAGGTTAGATATTCGGAAAAACGAATTACAAAGGCAGTTAAACACTGGACTAGACTACCAAGGGAGGTTGTGGAATGCCCATCATTGGGAATTTTTAAAACAGGTTGGACTAACACCTGTGAGGGGCAGGGGAGGCTTACTTGGCCCTGCCACAGAGGGCTAGACAGGGGGACTTCTTGAGGTCCCTTCCAGCCCTACATTTCTCTGCTTTGTAATCTTGCCTCTGATGCAGGGTTCTGTCTACACTAACAATGTTGTCAGTACTTTTGTCGATCAAGGCTGTGAAAAAACACACTCTCGTGGTCGGCATAAGTTTAACTGGAGAACGTGCTTGTGCAGAGAGCAGTATTTCGGCAAGAGAGGCTCTCTTGCTGATAACAGTAGCGGTATTGTTGTGTCGCTCCAAGGTCCATAGTGTAGCCACAGCTCAAGAGGTCTTTCCCTACTGACTTGCTGCTTTTTCCACTGGGGAACCAACATTTGATTCCTTCCCAAGAGAGGAAGCAAGAAATTGCGATGGAGGCTCAGAAACCAGGGCTGAGATCTAGGTACCTGAGCACTATTCCTGGCTCTGACACAGTCTGTCTGCATGACCATGGGCAGGACTCATTTTCCCCAGCCTTGAAATGAGAATAAATTCATTAATGTTTGTCAGGGCTTCTAGGCCTGAGGAGAACAGGTGCTCCTCAAGAACAAAGCAGTAGTATTATTAATCCAATTTGGTGTTTTCAAGGAAATGAGAGAGAGAATGGTTCTACAGATAGTCCCCGACTTACGAACGAGTTACATACCAAACACTTGGTTGTAACTCGATCTGTTTGTAAGTGGGACCCCATTCATTTAAATGTGACTGTGCTGTTCATAAACACGGATCGTGTTTGTAACTCGGGGACCAGCTTAATGGGAGGTTGGTCGTAAGGACGAACGGTCGTTAGTCAATGCGTTTGTAACACAGGGACGCTTTTTTTTTTTTCGTGATTGCTTTTTTTTTTTTTTCGTGTTCCAGGAACATCCTCTGCTCTGGGAACAGTGTACTTGTTAATGCAATTACATCTGAGCCAGCAGATGGAGTACAAGAGCACAACATACTGGTTTCCTGGGGGCCCTTTATGACTTCCTTAAATTCCTCGGAAGGAAGGTATTTTTCACTGGGTAATGATTTTAAAAGTGAGAGGATATTTCTCCTAAGTTATAAACATTACGAAAAGGGTCAAAAACCTGGCCCCACATTCTGTAGTCTGTACTATGTAAGTCTTAACAAATCTGTTGATTTGAAAAACGACGATATTCACAGTAAGACAGGCAAATAAGGAGGCACCATTTTGTACCTAACCATAAGCGGGTTTGTAGGAGACACAAACCTGAAAGGGTTTAAAATCTTTTCCAGATTTGTAGCTGTAATTTGGAATTGGACATCAGAACATTGCAGTAAAATGACTGAATGCTGTTCAGAAAAAACGGAAAGGATGTTGATCATGTACATTAGCAACGACAGGCAATTTGACTCCCCACACCTTCCCTCCACCCCCACCTTCAAATGGCCAAATTACCTTCTGTTCTATCACAATGCTTTGGGGTTTCAGTTCAATTCCATCTGGAACTCTTGTCCTTGAGAAATCTGCCATTCCATTACTGAGCAGTTGCCTGGTAACAAACTCCAATTAATGAGCAGACCAAATCCAGGTAAAAACAAAACACATATTCTAAAACAAACCAAAGCTGCTGAATTAACAGTAGTTAGTACACTTTGATATTTTTTCTCAGGAGAAAGATGATTGGCTTGTGTACATATCTGCATAGACTTTATGCTAAAATGGTCAGTAAGGACGACTTATAAAGTAGGACAGCCCTCCCCCAGCCCTCCCCCCCACAAATACCAATGGATTACTTTATTCTTTCCCCATTGACCCTAATATCATTTTTTCAGACACCACTTCAATTAGGTAGTTGATATTTGGTCTATGGAGTAGTCACTTCAGACAGGCTGTATTTTGCCCACTCCCTTATCCCCACAAGAAGATAGCTCCCGCCCTAGTGAATTTCTGTCCAAAGGCTGCAATTATTATTACATAAATCTGAAACGAAGTAACAAATGCACACAATGTGTATTTGCACAGCAAAGTTGTCCCTGGCAGATCAGCCCCACCATATGCCGCCCTTTAATTCCACTGTAGTTCACTGACCTAAAAGACACAGAGAAGATCTCTAGGCATCAAGAAACCTTCCGTCCCATCCAGGCCTAGACACAAGGCCTGGTCTACAAGTCTTAAACCTGTGCCCCATACAGAGCCGTCACTGAGCCTATCCCTACAAGCCTCTACTAGTGGATGTTAATGTTCCACGGCAACCATTAAATGGTTAGAAATGGTGTCCCTAGCCTCTGTTTGTCTGGAAATGGGTAACATGGGAGAGAGCACGTGAGGATTAACTGTTGAGTTCCCTCCCTCTGGGACATCTGGTATTGGCCACTGTCGTCAGACAGGACACTGGGCTAGGTAGACTGTTGGTCTGACCCAATATGGCCGTTCTTATGTTCTTAACTTAACAAGACAGAGAAGAAAAAGTTTTTAACTCAACTCCTATGGGAAAGGAATCTTTACCCAGGTCCTGAAAAGATTCATTACTGGCTGCCAATTTCATTTTGAGCATTAGTCTCTCTTCTACCCAATTAGCATCAATCAGGATATATTTCCCTGCAGATCTAGGATTTAATTGAAATTATGTTCAATTGACATTGGTCTATTAGCCAATAGGTGAGATGATACTTTTGATGGCACCAAACTTCCAGATACAACTCCATGCATATGAAAGCATGGGGTCATAATGTTAATTCCCTTTTACAAAAGGTCCCATAATTCTCAGACGCAGAGAACTATGGAGTTAAAATGACAGAGACGAGAAAGTTTAGAATTATTACTGCTCGACAGGGCCACAAAACTCTAAAATCCAAATAAGTTAAATGTTATTCAGTGAAGCAATAATGCTTTTTTGGGGTTAGCGGAGGTTTACAGTGAACTCTAAGCTACAACTGATAAAACCTTTCTTTTCTGACAGATCACAGTAGGGAAGTCTGGAAGAGAACCACACAAGGAAAATAAGGCCTTTTAGAAAACAAAACCCAACAAGCTAGAAAGTTTTCAACATTCCCCCCCCCCCGGCGCTTTGAAAGCTGAAACACACAAATCAGGAGCACAGATAGGACAAAGTAGATGGGTGTGCTCCTGGCTATAGGCCAAAGAACTAGCTTACCAGATATGCCATAAATCTGTGAATCTCTTTCTGTATGTTGAGAAAATGATGTTTGTAAATAGATCAGATCAGAAGCAGTCCTTTACCAGAGAGCTCTGTGGTACTACGAGGCACGTTGCAAACATGCCGCAACATGAACTGAATAGATGGTTTTTTGTAAACAAATCAGAAGGACTGTTCATTGATGCTTGAAAGATTAGGTTTGTAGCTGTAAACAACATGGATCACTGGTTGAGCTCTTCCCTCTCACTTTTCACTTCTCTTCACTCTTCCCTTTCATTTGGAAGAGCAAATCATGCACAAGCAATTATTTGCCAGCAAAATTTGCATTTTAAATGAGGGGTAACCACTGCAGCTCTCACTCACAAAAACAGCAACAGAGAACTAGAAAATGAAAGGAGAATACACAACTTTGAGATCAGCTTGATGAAAGCGTGCACATCTGAGCCGTACCACCTGGTCACTGTGGCAAAGTTGCGATCTCAAAAATATAACTGGCCTCATTTTTAGTTGGTGTAAACGAGCGGCTCTGATGTCAATCCAGCTGTGCGCATTTACACCAACTCCTCTTTTGAGAGAGTTAAAAAAAAATGAGCAAGAAAAGAAGAAAGCTTACCTGGTGTGAATCATCTCGTCATCGTCACTGCTGACCAGTTCATCGCTGGACGAAGAATATTCTGTTGCCGTGGAGAACGAGTTGGCACCGTCTTTCCCCTTGGCAAAGAAGGCTGGACTCTGAATAAAGAAAACTCAGTTGCATTTTCCCATTGAAGAATTCACTGCAAAAGCCCCATGAGCAGTCATCTCCATCCATTTCCAGTTTGCAAATAGTTACTGCAACTTTTAACGAAATGTATTATGCAGATAACGCTTCTGCACTATCCAACCCTGGCCCCAGGTAGCTCACAAAAAATAACGAGCCAAAGGAAAATGACTGAATTACTGTAGCAATGGCATGTGGTTAATTTTAACCAAGCCGTTAATTTCAGGCTCAAACATCTAACCACAGTTTAGCAGCGTGAATGTTCGCTAGCAGTAAAGGCACCTTTCAGCCGATTGCAGCTCTATAAAAATGCTACTTTTGAATTTTGGGGGTTCAAGTTTAGGGTTAAGCTCAATTATATTTAAGGGACGGGCTCGCAGATCTGTGTAGAATATGCTTGTATAGGAAACCTCTCATTTTTGGGTGGGAATGGTGTGGGTAGGGATGATGTCCCTGGCCTCTGTTTGTCAGAAGCTGGAAATGGATGATGGAGGAGAGATCACATGAGAATTTCCTGTTCTGTTCACTCCCTCTGGGGCAGTTGGCATTGGCCACTGTTGGAAGACAGGACACTGGACTAGACGTACCCTTGGTCTGACCAAAGATGGCCATTCTTATGTTCAATTTATATGCACATTCCCTGGGGCTGCTTGAACAGAGATGGTGCTTCAGGGAGCTTTGGCCCAGCTGTCTACTTGGGTCAATGGCAAAATGCCATCATTTAGCCCTCAACTGGACTCTTTGACCTCTACTGAGTCTGCTAAAGCGGACACCTTAGTGTTTTGATAATATGGTTACAAGTCTCCTGGGAATGACTTGAGACCACCATTTATCCAGCCATGATACATCCGTGGCCCCCATCACTACAGTGCCTAAGCACCAGAGAATCTGTAATGTATTCATCCTGATACACCCCTATGAGATGGGGACGTGCAACTATCCCCTTTTTTAGCGATGGGAAGCAACTATTCCTACAAGGATGCAAACCTGGTTCTCTATTGCTCAATTACTGGTCTACTGTCTAGTTATGCATTCCTCCAAGCCATCTAAGTCTTTCCCTGCAACTTTTCAGGCATGATCACTTGCTCAGGGCATTGTTAGTGCCTGTTCTCCGAACCACGGACAAACATTATACTTTACAAGGCTGAATTAATAAAAAAAGAAAAGAAAAAGAAACACTGGCCACACTTTATATTAAAGGCACATTTATACACAGCTGCTAAAGAGGAAATGCATTATTAAGCACATTACAGCCATGAGAGGTAGGGGGCTAGAGGGCTATAAAGACAGCCGTAGATTGGGTTACGATGGATTATAAACTCTGCCTGTGGGCAGCCTGTTGACTTGGTGGACTCTGTAACAATTGGGCAACCATTAGTTAAAACATTACACATTTTTACAAATGTTCCCTTCCTAGACAGCGTGACCAGTGTCACAGTGTTGGCAGGAAAGAACCTACTGAAAACTGGGCAGGGTGAGGAGCATTTTCAGACTTCTGGCACTGTGGTAGCCGGTTCTGGGACGGTGGGTTCTCTGCCTTGGACGATCCTGGGAAAAGTTGTAGAGAGAAGCATTAAGGACACGGCACATACACCGACACATAAGGCAACTTAAATCTCAGCTCCTTGCTTACTAACTTGCTATGGCTACATCTACACAAAGGAGCGCTTCGGTATCCCGAAATAGCTATTCTGCATCTTAAGAGCAAGCCTGTTCTATCGAAATATAACGGGCTCGCTTTTCCGACATCCCTGTAAGCCTCATTGCACGAGGGATAAGGGACGTTTTGGAATAGCGCCTTATTTTGAAATCTGGCACTGGGTAGACAGCACCAAATGTCGAAATAAGCTACGGGATTTGCGGAGCACAAATCGCGTCTCTTATTTCAAGGCAAAGGTGCTGTGTAGACGCACCCTACGTGACCTGTCCTATTGCTGTCAGTGGGACTGCTTGCAGAGTAAGGCATTGCTCAGTGAGTAAGGAGGCTGCATCTGGATTCATTAACCCAGAGTTATTTGTGCACTTACATCACTTTATTACAATCACTAAATGGCTTTAAGCATTTTCTAAAGTTGTGTTGATCCAGAACTCATTACTCACCTGCCAGGGGAGAGGAACCTTTTTTGTGTCGGGGGCCGCTGACCCACAGAAAAATAGTCGGGGGGCGCACACAAGTGAGAAACAAAAACAAAAAAACCCTCCAAACCAAACCCCAAACCCCACCAACCCTCACTGGCGTGGCCCCTGGCTGAGAAGGAGAAAGATGCTCCCCATGTTCCCCTCGCACACCAGAGCCTGGGGGCCCAGCCTAGTAGATTTTGTGTGCTGCAGCCCCACAATAGGGTGGGGGGTGGGGCTGGAGTGCCAGTGCAGGCTCCCCAGTGCTGGAGGAGTGGCTCTGAGCCTTGGGGGCTAGATCCAGACAAGCTGAGGGTCACATCCAGCTCCTGGGCCGGAGGTTCCCCGCCCCTGGCTTAAAGCAACTATGCTGCAATATTAATTTAAGTGTATTTATAGCCCTTAACATCTAATTCCTTTGCTTTAGAGTTGGCAAAACTGAACTTTTTCCTGAACAACACACCTCAGAACTAGTTGTCATTCAATTACACTTAAGAATCCAAAGAGCCAATTTGAACCACAGGGGGTATTTTGTATTCTTTTCATGGCCCATAAGGTTTTCGTTTCCCCTTACCAGAACAGCTCAGGTGTTACACAGCATACAGAGACTGCAAAGCCCAGCTGGGCTGCTGCATGATTGTGTATTGCTAACCTATTATTTAAACATAAAATGAATAAAGAAAACCAACCAAACAAAAAATCCCGCAAAAACCAACCAAACAAAAAAACCCTAAGGCTGAATCATTTGAGAGCGTGGTTTGGATGTTTCTTGAAACAAAGTTTCCTACATCTTATGACTATTTAAAGCAAAGTTTGCTTGAATGTGTGACTGTAATAAACAGAAAAAACGGAGCGAAAAACTGACTGTGAGCATATTCCCAGATGGAAAAACGTAATAAACCATCTCCATTGTCAAGTGCTTGCACGTTAACACAAATATAAAAATAAAACAGTTCTTTAAATTCCGTATTATGAATTGTATGTTTAAGAAGCTCATTGCCAAGGTAAACACCAAATGATTTCCCCTGCGTTAGTAATCATTTACACCAGGGGTGAGCAAGAGAGCCTCTGTGGGCTGGATGCCCTGTGCTCCCCAGGCCAATCAGGGCCCGGGGACAAAGGAGTGCACGAAGACCCACCCCCACCAGAGACATGTGATGCTTAGAGTGAACCATCAGCTGAATAGCTGGCGGTTCACTCTATGCAAGGTGCACCCCTTGCAGGCCAGAGAGCAAGTGACTTTGCGTGCTCCCCCTGCCCCTAAGCCCCGATTGACGTGATAACTCCTCGTGCCACCAGGAACAGCTGGTGGTTCTCTCGGGAGGGGGCGGGGCAAAGACTTCACGCGCTCCCTCACACCCAGGCCAATCAGGGTCTGTGGCCAGGGGAGCATGGCAGTGTTCTGGCCCCGCCCCTTCTGCCTGAGGCCCCGCCCCTTCCAGGCTCCCCATCTAGCCCGTTAAACATTTGTGAAGTGTCCTTCTAAAATTATTGCCCACCCCTGGTTTACACAGTGCGAAGTGGGGGTCAAATGCTACCATATTGCAGAGAGGTACACAAGGTGCAAAGAAGTGACCAGCCGTGCTGAATATATGTAACTGGTACTCTGACCGCAAGGCAACGCAATGCTTATAATTAAATGTTTCTTTAAAGAAGACAAGGTGGCTGAGGTAATATCTTTTACTGGTCAGCCTTCTGTAGGTGGAAGTGACGAGCTTTCGTGCTAATTGAAGAAGAGCCCTCTAACTCAAAAGCCGGACCCACAAAAGTTGGTTTTAAGAAAACTTATTACCACACCCGCCTGGTCTCTCTAGTATCCTGTGACCAACGCAGCTACAAAACCACTCATGAAAATACATTTTGGAGTAAGTAGAGAGGAGTAATGCTGTCTCCTACCCCTTCTGTGCCCCCTGCCTGCTGGTGCTTCGAGCTACATATTTAAAAGCAATCTGAGTTTGTACGGCCATGTATTTGCACAAAACTAGCATCACCCCAGCAAGTGAAGTGCATAACAAGTTATAATGCAAAGCTTAGAACCCACCACACATTTTGATTATTCTACATGCGGTTGCCTCAATCTAATAATTTGCTTTTGGCCCTTTTTTGACTACATTTTTCAATAAATTATAATATATCAAAAGAATGTTTCATAAGATGCTGAATGGGGAATCTCATATCTTCCCCAGCCAAAACAATAATAGAGTGCAGAAATGTTAATGCATAACAGCTGCTAAACTGCATCATCTCATTAGATAGCAATCCAATAAAGTAGTAAAGGTCATGAAGAAACACTCTGGTGAGTTACCATTAGTGTAGGATTCGTTCAGTGGACTCCTAAGAGCAGATCTACCAAATTTCAACAGTCCCAGTGAATAAAGAGAAGATGGTTTTGTTTTTCACCTCCTAATTGAGACAGTGTATTGCATGTTCCATTTGGGAACAAGCTCACAGTCAGTTTTGCACTCAAAAAAGGAACAGTTTCTATTTTAACTCCGTGCTTGGAGCACAGATCGCAGATCCAGAAAGCTATCAAAAATCATGTCACTAAGAGACAGGCAGTAAACACAACTATAAATGTGTATGCAAGATTTCGACATCCTGGACGCAGCATGTACCAGATTTCAAAGCACAGGAATGTTACATATTTTAACCGATAAATTGTTGACCTAAGAATCACCTGAGGTTGATCTCTTGCTGAGATGAGCTCCTATCTCCCCTTGCCTGCTTCCAGGAGAGCTGCTGCTGTTGCTGCTTAGTTTCAGAGCATGTCCCCCGGGGGATGCCTGGTGCACGTTGCTAAACACAAAGTCAAAAATTGTATCAGAGTATTTTGCATTTCTGTTGCTCGGCTTCAAGGCAGGGATGTTAAGCAGCATGTCATTCATTAATCGTGTAGTCGACAAAAATGTTGTCGACTACACGAGTAATCGATAAGGATAAGCAGTGAAAGCACTCAGTCCCAGCTCACGCCGGGTCCCGGCATCAATCCCGCTGCTGCTCTGCATTATTAGGGGACTGGGGAGCCGGTGTGCAGTCAGACTGGCTCAGTCCATTAACAAAGCAGAGCCGAGCTGAGACTTGGCATGAGCTGGGACTGAGCCAGCCCGCTTAGGTGCTGGTTCCCTGGTCCACTGATAAGGCAGAGCCACAACAGGGATTTATGCTGGGACCCAGTGTGAGCTAGGATGAAGCCAATCTGCCTGCGCACCGGCTCCCCATCTAGCCCGTTAAAAAAATGTACTTGCAGAGCCATGGGAGGGGGGGGGGAGGGGAGAGGGGGGAGGGAAAAGGGGGATAGCGGGATAGGGGGAGAAGAATGAGTATAGACGAGAGTGTTAACTGATAAACTCCCACTTATCTGTTAATCGTTTAGTTGACTACACTATTGCATCCCTACTTCAAAGCACTTACAGATGTTACTGAATCCAGCCTCAGAACACCCGCTGGGAGGTCGGTATTACTACCCGCCTTTACAAACGGGGAACAGGAAGATAACGGGACTTGCCTACAGTCCAAATGAAGACACTGGAATTCCGGACTCCAAAACACTGACTTCCCTATTAGCCTTTATCTCCTTTTTGCACTGCAGTCTATTACTCTTAAAGAGAGCACATTTAGTGATGAAGCTATTGGCAGAGACTGCACATGACTTACTTGCTTCTATGCAGCGGCAGGAACAGAAAGTAGGAGCACCCGTGTCAAAACCCACCAATCTGCACTCTCTGCAGGAGTGTGAATGAGGGCATCACATGCAGGGCAGTGGAGAATCGGGTTCACTGAGTAGCATTCATTGTGCCCAAACTACTGGACCAAATAAGAGTACTCGCCGCAGTCAGCGTTATGCCTGGCCTAAGAATTTGCAGATCAGGCCCTTACGTATTAGCGGCGCAGTTGGGACCGATAACGGGACAAAAAGAAAATTATGCTGATGCCAAAAGAGAAGCGGAGCCACAAGCAGGTTTTACCTGTGCTCAGTATCACACGTGTAAACTGCTAAGAGAAGCCTGTGGATGGTTTAGAAGCTTCTTTAAGGTTCAAGGTCAGAGCATTGGGTTGGGTGTTTTGTGGGTAAGTTGGCTCAAAAGGGAATGATTGTAACTACCATTAAATGAAGTATAAACCGACACTGACAGTAGAGTTTGTGCAGTTAAGGCTTTAATTTTAATGAGTTGGCTTCTGTTTTCCTGCTGATAATAAATCACCATTCATTTAAGCACAAAACACAGAGGGGCTTACCTTGAAGGACATTTTTGATGGCCAAGATGATCCCTGCTGTAAAATTTGGAGGTTGTCCTTTCTGGAACCTTAAAAGATTTAACCAAAAGTTTCAGTTCCCTGCTCTGCTATCATATATTCAATTAATAATCCCAGTGCATGGACTGCATCAATACAAGACAGACCGAAGCACAGAGAAGAAAAATGGTCCAATTGGACATTATGGAAAGGTGTCCTTTTATTGGAAACTACATTGTTGGGTCAGGTTTTGTAGTGGATTGGGGAAACACACACACACACACGCGCGGACACACGCGCGCACACACACACACACACACACTTTGAATTATGTGAACTAATAACCTACCTCTGCATTGTAACTAGATTCTTCAAAGCTGGGGAGGGTGGGAAGAAAAGAGGGAAGAAACAAAATAGCTAGTCTAAGTGGGTGTCTACACTGGCGCGTTCTTGTGCGAAAACGGTTGCTCTTGCGCAAAAACATGCCGACTGTCTACACGGGCCGCGTGTTCTTGTGCAAGTAAACTGACGTTGAACTGTAGAAAATCAGGGCTTCTTCGCAAGAACTCTGACACTCCCTCTCAAGAAGAAGCCCTCTTGTGCAAGAGGTCTTCCAGAAGAGGCCAGTGTAGACAGGCAACATGAATATCTTGCACAAGAAGCCCTATGGTTAAAATGGTCATCAGAGCTTTCTTGCGCAAAAGCACATGGCAGTGTAGACACTCTCTTGTGGAAGACTTTTTGCGCAAGAACTCTTCCGCAAAAGAGTTCTTGCGCAAGAAGCTGCCAGTGTAGATGTAAGTAAGTATCTATACAGACTCTCTATATAACACATGTACTGACAAATGTAGATTGTGCTCATTTAGACCAGATATTATTATATTTACTCAAATGCATGTTTTTACAACATTACCCTTTCCAGATGAAATAGATCTCTTCAGCCACATACCCAATTTTTAAACACCTGGGTGACTTTACTAATACCCTGTCAGTCTATGTGAACACATTTGTAAAGATGAAGCACTGAGAAGGGAGCGACAGAATTACACAGTGAAATCCTGGCTTCATTGAAGCCAATAGGAGTTCTGCCAAGATTTCTCACACAATCCCTTCCATCATTGCATGGGGTTTAATCTGCAATAGCCATTCCCATCAATTGTGATTAATCTGTAGAGTAAGACATGGATAGTGAGACGGAAAAATAAACAAACACAACATGAGTCTAATTCTCCCCTTGATGCCGATCTATCTGCCATGTGCTCACCAATGTGGTATCAAGGCACATGTGTAAGTTCTGGTATCATGCATGGAGCTGAAGGACCAGGAGTCCCATTGACTTCAGTGGAGCTGAAATAGGCTCTACTAACAGTGGCCAGCTAGAACATACACCCCTTCTGTTTCCAGTACCTTTGGAGGCTGCTCTTCACTCCAGAACACATCATCCTGTCCTAGGCTCATTGGTGTTCCCACCATGTCTGACAGTGAACTGCTGTGGCAAATGTCTCTACTAGTCCGGAGGTTTTCACTCTTTGAAAAAAATGAAGTTTATGTCAAACACAAGACACAGGCCAGTAGAACAGTTCTACAAACGCTATCCCCACCAGCACACTATTGGTGTAGCCAGGTATTTGGCAAAGCAGACATATTGCACTAAAGAAGGACTTCTGGTGCATTAATACAGTCTTATTTATTTTCACCATTGTAAAGGAAATTATAGTCAGGATGTTGGATACCAAGATTTCATGAGAATGGGTACTGTAAAGTATGTTGCCAGTAAAAAACAGCTTATACTTCACATAGATCCCTCAAAAAGAAAAACCCATAGAAAGCTAATATTTCATTAGTAATACATGGGCAACTATTTAACTGGATGGTGTAAAACACATGCTGCAAATCAGATTCCAAAATGAGTATTTCATGCAAGAATTAATTTCAATTATGCATGTTACATATAAAGCAGTCAAATACCCCTATTTTCAGAGTTAAGTATTACAAACATGTTTCCCAAAATGTAACTAACAGATTTTCCCAAGAGCTTTAACTAAAGAGGACACCGAGCCATGAATCAGATCTGACACTAAAATTTCACCAAGCCTAAGGGGGAATTGGATTAAGGGGTGCTAATTTGTCTTTGTAAAAACACCCTAATAAAAGCATGTTGCTTTATCTGACCAGCAGCTAGCCTAATCTGGCAGGAAAATATTCTCTCACATGCTCTTCATTCCAAACACATTAACACTTGAAAAAAAAAAAGATGTTAAAAACTTAAGCTTTCCAAAGAACCAAATACCCAGCACTTGCTAACTTAAGGATTCTGCCTAAGAAAAAATTCTTATGAATTCGAATAAAAAACTATTCATCTAGCTCTGCCCGGTGTAACGAGACTCATCCGCGGTGTGAAAGAAGCCAAACGAGCCAACTGATAAAGTGAGGCTTGTCTCTGAAAAGAGCAAGCATCTCAGGCTGAAGAAAAGAATACAGGAAAGCACACAGCAACGATGCTGTTTGAGCTGGGCCCATCCAGAGGAATTTCTACTTAGCAATCCATTTGGCGTTGCTGGCAATATCAGAGAGAGGCCTACAGCAACTCTCTCTCATGCTGTTATTCTGTCAGATCTCACATGCTAAGCATGACAGGAGCTCTCAGGAGAACATCTAGGTACTGCAGGAATATTAGTTATTCATTAGTTGACATTCTTCCCTCTGAATCAGGACTGGAGCAATGCCCAAGCACACGAACATCTTGCTGCCTCCTTTCAAATGCAACATAAAACCGGGCTCCCTGGCAGTCCTAAGAGACACCATTGCCATTTTTTTAATAAGAATAAAATGACTAAACCTGCCGTGTCCTAACCAAATTACACGCTGCCTGCTTAACGTCCTTTGTGCATTGAGTGGGAACGTCTTGTCCCAAATTGCTACAGCGTGTTGCTCTGTTCAAACAGCTGCTGTGGTTCATTCCAGAGGTAGCTGCAGGTCAGTGAGGAGTGAAGTTTCTTTACAAATTTTCTCTATAAAAAAAAAACTTCCTAGTGGTACTTCACTCATTAACTGAAGTCTGGAAAGTGTTTTTAAAATCCTCACTAGAGACTCTAAACAGAGGTGATTATTGACTTAATATTTCCTTAATTATCAGAACAATATTGTAATTTATATACGAATGCAAGTAAACAAATCACCAAGAACTGGGCACAGCAACTCAGTAACTTAACATATTATGATTCTGAAGTCTTTATAACCCAGCCTGAACTAATTACGTTATGGGAATAATAGATCCTCATTAAAATTCCTTAACAAATATTGAAAGGAAGAAAGAATTGCATAAAAGAAAAGGAAAATAAGCAAATCCCATTTTATACTCCCTAGGCCGGGAACGGAAAACCAGATGCAAGAGTCAGTCTTATCTATTTCATGTGGTTAGAGTTTCAAGATGCTTTCAAAATGGGTTTATAACAAGCATGTCATCAATACACTTCTTCCAGGGCCTGATGCAACAAGCACTTAAGTGTCAGCCTAAACTGAAGCATCTGAATAGCTCTGCTGAAAGCCAAGGGACTACTCCCGTGTTTCAAATTAGTACATGCCTAGCTGCTCTGCTGAATCAGGGCCCCAATGACTGGACAAATCCAAACCACGTGCTCTGAAGATTAAATCTACCCCTAGCGTTCAGGTCCCACTTACGACACTCCGGACCCACGGATGTCTACAGGAGTTTTGCCTCTGACTTCAGTGGTGTCAGAATTACATTCTATCAATGCAAAAGCAGCAGAGGTATCGGTGAGAACTCTAATCCCTCCCTGTGATGTCTTCTGCAAACCAGCACCTAACAAAACTTAAGTAGGATTTATGTTGACTCTGTGGGCACCACGCTAAGCCGGGGTGGGCAAATACCGGCCCGTGGGCTGGATCCAGTCCCACGGGGTTAGCAGCCCCCGGCGGCTCCCCTGCTATATTTACCTGCGCTTCGGCAGGTTCAGGCGATCGCAGCTCCCGTTGGCCACAGATCACCGTTTCCGGCCAATGGGCACTGCGGGAAGTGGTATCCCAGTCCACGCCACTTGTGAATTGGGACCGAAGGGGTCGCAACACACACAGCAGCAGAGCCAGAGGAGAGCACAAGACAGCCTGGATTGCTTGGCGGGACAGCCATAACACTGTGGCCAGCATCCACGTGCAATCCTGGGTACAGTCCACATCTTGTCATAGGATGGCATGAAGAAGGAGTTTTTTAAAATTCCGAGCTTGGATCAGTTAATGATTTACTGCCTAGCTGATGATTTCAATATAGCCAGCCTTCTGGTTCTAATTTAGCCGCATTAATAGCATTCTATAAATTTTAACGTATACAACTGAGCCGCTATGTCCAACAAATTCTTATGGGTGCATCACAAAGCCAATGAAAACTGAGTTAATCACCGACTGATGTGCTAAATTCTCCTATTAACCAGGCTGTGGGAGACAGGGAGAGGGGAAATCTGAGACATTTTAAAAATAATTCTCAGGCATCCTGAAGTTCTAAAGATGTCCCAGAGGGATTCACTCGGAGTGATCAGGGATAACCAGGGGGCTTGACTAACCACAGCTTTTCACCGTATCACATACAAAGTGCTTGCCCATCAGGTGGAAAATGTAACCATTAGGAACTAGTAATGTTTTGCACCTGCATTACACGGGTACAGGTTGAAACTCTGTAATCTGGACTTCCCTCGTCCGGCAACACCCCTGGTCCGGCATCATGGGGATGACCCCGTCGGGCCAGGAGTGTTGCCAAACTAGGGGGTCAAGAGAGAGGAGCCCTGGATGGCAATGGAGCTGTCCAGAGCACGGAGCTCCAGGCGGCAGCGGGGCTGCTGGGGATAGCCCCTGGAAGTGGAGAAGCTGCCACGCAGAGCAAGGGGCTCCAGGCGACAGCAGAGCCTCTGGGCAGAGCGTGGAGTCCTGGGCAGCTGTGGGGCTGCTGAGGGGGTCGGGGGTTGGGAGCGCAGAGCCCTCCTCTTCCGCAGCAGAGCCACAGAGCAAAAGCAGGCCCCCAGGTGGCAGCAGAGCAGTAGGGGATGGAGGGAAAGCGGAGCCTCTCCTCTTTCCCATGGGGAGACTGGGGTGGCCAAGGAGGAAAAGTGGAACCCCTGGTGCATTGACCTCCCCTGGTCCAGCAAATTCCCTGCCCCGGCACCAGTCAGGTCCCGAGAGGTTCAACCTGTATATGGCTTCCCAAGGTGCACTTGCAAACGAGGCTCCCTGAATCTTACTGGCTGAGATGTGATTCCTTTTTCGGAGCATTCGGACAGGGGTTCAGCAGACCAGTGAGGGTCACTCGATCTCAGAGGGTCTAAGCTAATGGATTTAAAAATTCATTCTGTGTCCCTATTTCGACCCTTTCAAAGCCTGGGTCGTGGTGCTACCACACACACATCTGAGATGAATTCCGTTTTCATGCATTAGTTTTGCAGTTTACCTTTAAGTCAATACAAGTTGAACCTCTCTAATCTGGCACCCTCAGGACCTGACTGGTGCTGAACCTGAGAGTTTGCTGAACCACGGGAGGTCAATATTGTCTAGCAGCGTCACCAACACTTCCCCTGCTTACTGGGCTCTTAGAAGACACGGAGGGGTTAATTCGAGCTAATTCACAGCACAGCACACAGAGAGCCAGGACTGGTGGCTGTAAATAAACAAACTTCAGGGGACTACGGGAAACTTGGCCACACCCATGAGAAGTGGACGTCCAGCTAAATAAAATCATTCTGGAGTTGCTGGACTAGGAAGGTTCAATCTGTGGAGTGTTTTTTAAACATGCAAACTGCTCCCTATCATGAATTTGACCAGTATATGTCTCAGTCTTTTGTGCTCAGGAGCGGCTGGCAACTGGCGCCCTAGGTGAAACATGCGATCCGCGCCCCCACCTCCAAAGTCCTTAACGGCCATTTATCTTGGTGCCCTAGGTGACCGCCTAGTTCGCCTGTATGGACGGGCAGATGATTTACTGGTCCTGGAACTATCTTGCACCACATCCACACATGGCAAGAATGAGAAAAACAAAAACACTGCTTCATTCCACCTTGCCCCCAAATGCTAAGTTACGTTGCGTACGTTCATAGGAGTCACAAAAGGAATGAAAACTTAAAACTCTCGTTTTCTTTTCAAGACTATCTGCACATCTAAAAGGTTTTGTTGTGGCCATTTCAAGAGAAGGATTCGAATGCAGTATGTTTCCAAATAGTGCTTTTTGAAAATCCCATGTACCAGTAATTTCTGACTTGGATACTGACGCATTTAAGTCAACCTGCAGTTTTAGCACTGTTACATTAGTACCCTGTGTCTAACAGTGGAGATTTGAGCAACTTTTTATGTTAGTGACAAAGGCACCTGGGGCAGAGGCTGTTAGGATAGGAGTTAAAAATAGGAATATAGATGGAGGGTCATGTGAAAAAGCAAGGAAAACATCAAAAGCACCATGGAAGAGTTACAGGCTAAGCAATGGCTCTTGGCCAAGGAAAATCAAGCAGAGTGTAGGAGAGGGGAGGAGAAAGAGGATGAACTGTACTGGGCCAAAGCTGGTCTCACATTAAGACCGACTGACCGACCCCCCTCCACCACACACACACGGGAAAGCTAGGGTCTGAAGCAGGAATGGCAAGTGACAGCAAGAGCAATAGAAGCAAGAGGTATGTGATACAACTTATGATAGACAAAAAATGGTTCTGGATATTGTGAAATCATCTGCAGTACTGAAAACTGCATCTTCTTTAGGCCCTTAGAACAGAGGTCCTGAGCTTGGGAAAAACCTATAGGCAAGTATGGAGTCCCAGTTAATGGAACTATAGTATCTTCTAGGGGCGTGTCTACAGTTACTGGAAGATCGACACTCTGGAGGTTGATCTTCTGGTGTTTGATTTAGCGGGTCTAGTATAGACCCCTAAATCGAATGCTACAGGCAGCTCCCGCCAGCATCCAGTACTCCTCCTTTTGAAAAGAGTAAGGGAAGCCAGCGGGAGCCTGTGCTTTCATCGGCCTCCCACTATGTGGATGCCATCAAGGCCCAGCTTAAGGTAAGCCAACTCCAGCTATGTAAAATGCGTGGCTCGAGTTGCGTACCTTAAGCCGATCTTTCTGGTGCAGTGTAGACTAGGCCTAAGTGTGAAGGTGTAAGGCTTGGCTCCCTGGAATCTTTAGTGGCTGTATCAGGCTGCTAGGAAAAATCCCCCGCTTCCTCCAGGGTGAGGCAAATCTTTGGCCAGTGACAGAAGAACACGGAGGGAACTCAGCAAGAGGAACTCCACAGACCTGCCAGGCGCTGCATGGGAGCAAAATCCGACTCTACGTTGATAACTATTCCGCAATCCACCCCTGTGAGCTTTCAGAATATTTCACGAGGTTGGCAAGAATATTGCCAGTGTCGCAGGCCTCTGGGGCCCCTGCCCTTTTTACTTGTTCTGTAAAGTGTCGTGAACCTTTCTGACAGAATAAAACCTTTCCATAAGAAATAAAACACCAGAGTTGGCTCAGGCTTTTTGTGATACATGTAGGAGTGACGCCAGAGATCTCGGTGCAATCAGGCTCTTAGCTAGCCCTAATCTGCAATGCCTGGTATCATCCCATTTTTAATTCAGAGGAAATGATGGTATCAACAAAGTCTAAGGGTGGTAGCCATCTAGCCCCATGTCAGGAGGGGGTAGAGATGTACAGGCCTTTCCCCTCCTCTGCAGAGACTGCCATGGACTTAGAATCCTAGAACACTAGAACCAGAAGGGACCTCGAGGGGTCATCAAGTCCAGTCCCCTGCCCTCACGGCAGGACCAAGCACCATCTAGATCCTCTCTGGTATATGTCTTGTCTAACCAGCCCTTAAATATCTCCAGTGATGGAGATTCCACAACTTCCTAAGCGAGGCCCATGCTCTATATCCTGCGAATGGAAGAAAGATATTCTACCTGTGCAAGAACAGCTCTTTGCAAAGCTGGGGTGCAAGGACTAGAACTACTGCCAGAGCCTAGTCTGGCATGTGGCGTGGCTTCGTGGTCATGAACGGCTACCCGGTGGAGAGGAGCCTTCACCCCTTCATTTTTCTTCTTTCTGTCCTCGGCCTGAAAACAAGAACATACAAAGAAAAAATCAGATGCAGCCTCCATCCTGCCATCAGCTCCGGGTGGGCACTGTGTGATGCTTGTGCTGAATCCTGTTGACTTTGAAGGGACTCCGTGTGGGTGAAAACTCCAGCCATGTTGCTGAGTGCACGGTCGAGCCTGATACATTCGCCCTCCTCTGAGCCTCACCTTTTGCATTAAGCTTCCAATCTGCAGCAACACTCACGTCAGCGTGGCCCTGCCAAGCAAAAGCCTCATCTGGTAGGTGCTTGGATTGCAATTTGTTTTCCTTCATGCTGCCCAAGGTATTATTAGTTGGGATCTCAGAGCAGGCGGGACAACATGATTTTAAAATCTATGTTGAATTCCCCCCCCCCCTTTTTTTTGTGCTGCAGCAATATGTGGTCTGCTGCGCCCATTCCTTCTGCCTCTGGTGGATAGTCACCTAATCCAATAAAGTAGACATTACCACAGGTGGTTCTCAGCAATAAAATGCTTTATAGCATTTTATATTGTTTGGAATGTTAACCACACCACCTACATTGGCAGATGAAAATGCCCTAAACTGTACAAAGATCCTTTCATTTCCAAAGGCCCTGCTCACTACAAAATTGCTTTTCCCACAGTTCTGACCCTACAGCTCTGTTTCACTCAACAGGACTAATTTGTTCTCTAGTGTAAACTTTCTGTCTTTCCTCTTATTTAGCAGTGTAGGAACAGTCTCACAGAGCTACCCCGAGATTAATGCGACACCATCCCTAGCTATCTGTGTCTAGATTTTTATTTTCTTTAGTTCTGTATTTTGATGCCCTTCTCACAGTATCTGGGGCTGTGTCTACACTGGCATGAATTTCCGGAACTGCTTAAAACGGAATACTATTCCGTTTTCAGTTTTTCCGGAAAAGGAGCGTCTACATTGGCAGGCTGCTTTTCCGGAAAAGCCCTTTTTCCGGAAAAGCGTCTGTGGCCAATGTAGACGCGCTTTTCCGGAAAAGAGCCCCGATTGCCATTTTCGCGATCGGGGCTTTTTTCCGGAAAAGACTACTGGGCTGTCTACACTGGTCCTTTTCCAGAACAGTGTTCCGGAATAAGGACTTATGCCCGAGCGGGAGCAGAATAGTTTTTCCGGAATAGCAGCTGATTTTGTACAGTAGAGCGTCATTGCTTTTCCGGAAATTCAAGGACCAGTGTAGACAGCTCGCAGCTTATTCTGGAAAAGCGGCTGATTTTCTGGAATAAGTGGCCCAGTGTAGACACAGCCTGGGTGTTCAAGCTTGTGTTAAGAAGGGCATCAAGAATTTCATTAAAACTGTTCTGAACATATTCTAAGAGCCTGTTGATGAATTATGACGGAGAACGATTCCCACTAGTCTCCCAGCTCTGACCTGGAAAAGGGACTTTATTAAAAACAAACTTCCAAATTATACTGAGAACTTTGGGTGAAATTCTGGCCCCATGCTGTCAATAGGAGTGGACTAGGTTTTCATCCTTTGTATCCCCCTATCAATAAAGGACAAGTCCCTCACCTTTCTCCGCAGTTACAAGCAAGGAAACATTAATTATTAATATACTCTGGCCAGAAGGGGAATAAGAATTCAGTCATGACCCGTAGCTGATTCCACGACAGTCCAACCCTTTTTACAGCTACGTTAACAATGAATTTTCCAGAGTAGCTTCTGGGGTCATGAAGAGCAATTTTTTTTAGTTTTCTCACAGCTGCAGAGACACTGAGGCTTGAGGAAGCGTGTGTGTCACGGTCATTTAACTAAGTCTCCTAAAAAGTACAGGTTGGACCTCCCTAGTCGGCACCCTTGGGACCTGACTGGTCCCAAATGAGGGATTTTGCCAGACCAGCGAAGATTCAATCTGGCCCCTCTGCTGATGGACTCTCCTGGGGTCCATCAGCAGACCTGGCCGGGCTCCCCTCGGGGCTCCACGCCCAAATCTGATTCCTCTGCTAGCTAGACTGGCTCCTGTCCTGGCTGCCAGCTCCAGAAGCTGACTCCATTCTCTCAGCCGGGCTTTGCTTCTAGCACCACCCGCCATGCCGCCAGCTCCCTGCCTCCTGTGCTGGCTCTGCTCCTCTCCTAACCAGAGCTCTCTGGTCCTGCAACATCCATAATCCTGCCAGACCACGCATGTTCCCAGACCAGAGAAGTCCCGGACCACGGAGGTCCAACCTGTACTAATGGACCTAACATGAGATGGGTACAGAACGAGCTCTGGAAAAGGATCACTATATCCAGGTTTGTTGTGGTTTAGAAGGCAGCAGCTCTTTGGATAAAACAGCCTGCGAGAGATCGATACAACTGATAAGTTCAACAAGCCCTACATTTTAGAGATGGTCAAAACATTTTGAGGTTTTCAAAATGACGACACCCAACAGAGTTGCTCTGAAAAGCAGCGACAACAAGGAGGCCCTTGGCACCTTACAGACTGATTTGGGCATCAGCTTTCATGGGGAAAACCCGCTTTGTCAGATGCAGCGGACTCCTCGTTGATTTTGCAGACACAGACTAATACAGCTACTCTCCTGAGAATTGAAAAGGAACTGACTTCCCCCCCCCCAAAAATCTGACTGTGACGGGGAAGGCGTTCCCTGCACTGACAGCCGCAGCCCTACAGAGGCGCACAGCAGCGGGGCGCCCCGGGGAAGCCGGCCATCCGGCGGCCGGGGTGCGGAGCGGGTGCGCAGCCGAGCGGGGAACCGCGGCTGCAGATGCACCGCCCGCAGCGGGCAATAGGACCCTGGGGGACGTGGGCGGCGGCAGCACGGCAGGGGAGGACGCACCCAGCACGCCGGGTCAAAAGGGCGGCAGCAAGGGGAGAAAAGGGGGAGAGAGCCAGGAGGGGACGGGGACTGGGGGCGTTCTCTCCTTCCCCGCAGATGGCCCCAGCGGAGCAGCAGCCGGAGGGCTCCGGCCGGAGCAACCGAGCACCGCAGACCCGCCCAGGGACGAGAGACCCAGGTCCGGCGGCTCGGGGACTCTTACTGGAAGTGGAGCCCCGCGAACACCGCACCCGAGGAGCCCGTGTGAGGACATTCCGGCCCCGGCGTCTCGTGAGTGCGATCTGGGAACGAACTCCCAGGAGGACAACAAGCCGGTGGCTCGGCGCCTGGCAGGAGGGGACAAGGACTGGGGGTGCAAGAGGCGAGGGGTGACGGTGAGCCACCTCGCCACACTGACCAAAAAAAAAAAAAAAGTGACCAGCTCCACTGGTTTTATTTAGCAGGGAGACCATGCAATTATCCTCCAACAAGTCTTGAGAAAAATAGTTATGTACAAATATGATTAAGTATAATCTGTTGCCAAAAAAAGAACACATCAATGGCTGCAGCATGGTACTGTGAACATGAGACAATTAGTCCTTGTGAAGAAATGTGCATATTTTTCTGATTTCCTTTGTCTTTTTTTCTATGAGCTGCATATTTTCAGATGAGTCTTGCTATGTACAGCTGGTAATGTCAGGATTCAATATTTAGCTTAAGATGCAACAGTAACCATGTGAACTAAATTCTACAATCCATTTTATTCTAGTACAAAGAGGTCATTTATGGAACACATGCCAAAACCAGATGACTATTTGAGCTGACATTTTGCTGTGCATTTGTCCCTGGGCTATCTCACAAGCAGAAAGTTACATACACTCCACACAGCTACGTTTCTTCTTCCACCTTCAAGGAAGTTTAGCACAGACACAACATTTTTATTGACTCTTGTAGGTCTGTATTTAGTAAATAGCTCGCTTTTCTCTTTGTGGGCCAACCTGCTGACGCAGCCTTGGCTAGACTTCCAAAACTAACACTGACTTCCAAAAGAGCTAATTCAGATTTGACTATTTATTTATTTACTTACTTAATACAGTAAATCTCTTGGAGAGCAAACTTTTTTTGGTAATAACTTGTACTTCACATGGAATTATGCATCTTCTGTATTCACTAACAGCAACACTAATAGCATGCTTAGGTCTTTCGCTTCCCTAAACTGATTTCATATCACGGCTTGGGTGGTTTTTTTTTTTGCAGTATTAAAGTATCATTTCAACATTCTAGCAAACTAGTTCATGTAATTCATCATCAACGGAGGACATTCCACCTTGTGAACATCTGCCAACCTCATAGTCTGATACTCATCTAAATACTAGAGCAAGTATGATGCTTTTTAGTGCACGTGCCCATACACACAAACAGGGTTCATCTACACTGCAGGGCTTAACTTGAAATAAGTGATGCAAATTGAGTGATGTCAATTGCGTAGCTTATTTCAAAAGAGCTTATTTCGAAATTGGGAGCATCTACACAGCACTTATTTCAAAATAGAGCCCTCTTCCTCCTACTTCCCTTACTCCTCGTACCATGAGGGTTACAAGAGTCGGAGTAAGAAATCCTCCAGTTTGACACTATTTTGACACTATTTTGAAATAACTGCCTGCTGTGTAGACACAGTCTAAGTTATTTGGAATGGTGTTGCAGTGTAAACGTACTCAATAGAGAGCTTCACCCAGGACTAGATTCTGCGAAGTGCTAGGCAAACTGTTCCCATTCCAGCAAAGCATGTCAGTACACACCTACTTTAAGCCACATGGGAGTTCCATTGGCTTAACATTGTGGGATGATATATACAGTTAAAGGAAGCAAAGGAGCCTGCAGCTATGACTCCATGGAAAGATGAGCTCATACAAAATACCAGTAAGATAAACCATTTGGTTGGCAAAAGCCTTTTTGAATGAGCAAAAAACTGAAACAAGACACTGTCTAAAGTAAGTCACTGACTACATGATCGTGCATTATCCAGCACATCTGAACTAATTAGATAGAGACGAGATGGAGGAGGGCGATATCTTTTGTGGGAGCGACTACTGTTGATTTAACAGACAAGCATTTGAGTGACACACTGGTCTTTTTTCAGGTCTGGAAGAGCGCTGTGTAGCTCAGGAACTTGTAATGCCAGCAACAGAAACAGGCCCAATTAAAGATATTGCTTCACCCACACAGTCTCTCTAATATTCTGGGACCAACATGTTTACAACCGCACTGCAGATAACTAAAGATGTTTAAGAGCAATGAACTGTGAAGCACGTCACAATGCTTGTTCATTGGCAATAGGAGTCTACAGACTTGTGCTTGGATTTAAATGACACAGGAAGAAAGCTGGTGAATCTGAACTAGTCTTGGAGACTCATGGTATGTCTACACTACCCTCCTAGTTCGAACTAGGAGGGTAATGTAGGCATACCGCACTTGCAAATGAAGCCCGGGATTTGAATTTCCTGGGCTTCATTTGCATAAACTGGGCGCCGCCATTTTTAAATCCCTGCTCGTTCGAACCCTGTGCCGCACGGCTACACGCGGCACGAACTAAGTAGTTCGGACTAGGCTTCCTAGGTTCGTGCCGCGTGTAGCCGCGCGACACAGGGTTCGAACGAGCAGGGATTTAAAAATGGCGGCGCCCAGTTTATGCAAATGAAGCCCGGGAAATTCAAATCCCGGGCTTCATTTGCAAGTGCGGTATGCCTACATTACCCTCCTAGTTCGAACTAGGAGGGTAGTGTAGACATACCCTCAGAGGGGGAGCCGCGTTTGTCTGTAACTGGAAAAACTTTAAAAAACAACAAATGGCCTGGCCTTAGAGACAAACAAAACATGTAGGTGGGATCAGGAGCTTTCATGGGCACAACCCACTTCTTCAGACGCATGGAGTATTTCAGAGAGGCAGCCGTGTTACAGCAAAAACAACAATGAGACTGGCGGCACTCTAAAGACTCACGAATTGCAGCCGCTGAACCACACCACATCTCACATGTCACGAGTTTCATACATCCCTAGCTGGAAGGCAAGGAAATGACAGCGAGAAAAACCGGGTGGCTTACGTGGCACTGTGGAACGTGGGCCACACCAGCTGTGTGAAAGGATCTAACTAGTCTTCTCCACTCGGCCAAATCTACTTTGATTTGGAGTAGAAATAACGGAGACCAAACCTGTTCTCTACAGAGAGGTGGTAGCTCTCGAGGCTTCCCTGTGATATATAGCGCATGGGAACACACACACCTTTTAGCTAGATCCGGGTTAAGGGTTACCCAAGAAACCGTCAATTTTCTTCCCCTGAGTTACCCGAGCAGCAGCGTAACAATCTGAGACGTGGGTACCTCTTTGCTTGTACAGCTTGGCAGAGGTGGTGCCGCTGAACTCGAGCTCTTTGGAAGCTCTTTCTTCTTTTGCCTGTGGTCGTGCTGCAGAGACAGCAGTTGGGTCTGATCTTTGGGCAGAGTCCGATGTAACTTCTTACTGGGTTGCACGTCTTCCGCCTTCTTCTGCAAACAAGCAGATGTTAACACTTTCATTTAAAAAAAAATCCAATTAGTAGTCAGCGTATGCGAGCTGAATTTCAGTAGGAGGCGGGTACCTTATGCCCTTTGGTCCCCTTTGAAAATAGCTGGAATCCTGGCTCGGACGAAACCTTATATAAACCATAACTTCCTGTATTTGCATTTAAAGGAAGCATACACTGAAATAATAACAAAAAAGCCCTTCTGCCAGCAACACAGCGTTCTCTTACTATTCTTCATTGGTGCATTTCTAATACTCTCATGACTTTTCCGAAAACCAGAGACTTTATTAACCTTCATCGTTTTGAAGGATTCCATGTTTCCAGTTCAATATAAAGCAATTCACCTGTTAAAACCCAGTGATCATGCTAGATGTGGCTTCTTTTATAAGACTACGTGGTGAGAAAGAGAGCTGGGGTTGGCTATATTCAGAAAGAAAATATGGGAGCTAGGGATTTACATTAAGGTTTGGCTGGTGTGTGTTGGAAGCATATAGTATAAATACTTTTATTCAAGTCAAAAGTAACTGATGGGGATTACTTTAATTTTATACTGTATAGCATGCATGTTCACTAACTTATGTACAAAGATTCCCAGATGTACGCCAGATTTGGCATACACCTCCCTCTCTTGGGTTTTCATGCTGGGGAAGACATGTGAGAGCTGGGGGATTTCTGTATGATTCCTGACCTATAGGAATGAGACGCCATTAATGAACCGAGAAAGACTTCAGCCAGACATAAGAAGCCACAAGTTGTATCAGCAGAGCTCGATGATCGCGGCGAAAGCCAATCGCCAGCTCCGCACTGCGAAAGCGCGAGACCCGCACTGCACATGCGCGGACCGCCGGTGAACGGGGCAACCGGCTGAAATCTACTCACCACGGGCAAGTAGATAAGCGTATCTGTCAAGCCCTGTGTATAGTAAATCCTAATGTCGTACCTGCTTTCTTTCTAGTTTTCTCTGCCCATCCCCCTTGCACATTTCCTCGTCCACAATTCTGGGGTCATCTTCATACTTCTCATCTCTCCGCTGAACTGCCTTAATCTCTGGCCATTGCTGCTCACATTCTTGCTGCTTTCGGAGCTCTTGTTCTCTCTTCTGATGCTGAATAAGGGTCAGGAAATAACATTGTATTTTAAAACTGTACTTCTTCACTTAGGGTATTTCTACATGCACACTTATTTCAAAATAAATTATTCCTGTTAGAAATAGTTAGAAATAAACTACACTGCAGGGGAGTCTACACTGCAGGGAAGCCTCAAAATGAGTCCAAGGCAGGCTTCCCTAATGTAGATGTGCTATATTGATTGAGAGCCCCAGGGAGCACCGGGGAGGAATAACTTAGAATGGCCGTGGTGAGGGGCTATTTCAAAATAGCAGCAGTGGAGCATCTACACACGCCTTATTTCAAAATAGCTATTTCTGAATAGGTGTTATTTGTCATAGAATGAGGTTCACAGATTTCAGAACAAGCCGTCCATTATTTCGAAATAACGGAATGGCTGTGTAGACGCTTGCATTGTTTTTTCAAAATAACGCTAGTTATCTTGAAATAACGATGCAGTGTAGATGCACCCTTACAGATTATTAGTAAGAGGTGCAATTAGCTATACACTTTTACTCATAATAATGAGACATTGCCAACACAGAAGACCAAAACACCTAAGTTTCTGGAGTATAATCTGTGGGGACGGGGCTAGGGACACTTATGGATTCTAATATAACCCAACAGAAGCTGATGGCTGTACTTGCTATTAAAATAACTATAGCGCTTCTGGCATTAAATCCTGGCCCCACTGAAGTCAATGGCAGTTTTGCCATTAACAGTAACGGGATCAGAATTTAATCACCAACAAGCCACAGTTTTCCAATCTTTATTTCAGCCCATGGCATTTTGCTAGGGAAGAGTTATCTGGAGTGCCTAGATTTTGTTGGAGCAATTCTGTGTTTCACAAGCATCAGCAGTGTACTGCTCGCCAGGCCTGTAATGCGTCACAGGCCCATGAAAAGACATGCCTCTGATTTAGCACCAGGAAAGCAGAGGCGAGAAGGTGTCAATCCTATCACAGATGCCAGCAGTTTGGGCTCCCAAGTAAAGGCTTGAACTTGGACTATGCACAAGGGTAATGGAATAAGAATTCCGCCTCTGTTTTGCCTGCTCATTCCAGAAGTCAAGCCAGAGCCTGCTACTTCCCAGAGCCCGTAGGCAGGAGTTAGCAGGAAGTGGGGAGAACCTTCTCATCTCCATGATGAGAAGCCACAAATTTTATAGGGTTAAAGATTCCAAATCAGCTGGCGAGGAGAGTTTAATTTCGCCTCTTTTCCCTACCAAGACCTATTCTTGCAATTGGCACAGTTTCATGTGTCACTGATGGATATACGAGGGTTACAAATACAAGCCATTTCCTACATCCTCCAGCCTCTTCCTCTGCTCTTTCTGTTGCTCGATTCGTTTCTGTCGCTCTGCCAGCAGCTGCTTTTTGTATTTCTCCTGGTCCTTCAGTGGCGGCTGCTGTCGATGAGGGTCAGACCGATTTTTGTTCTCCTGTTGCAGCCTCAGAAATTCACGGCGGAGCGTCGATTCACCGGGGAGATTAACTATAGAGCTGAAACAAAAGGGAAGTTTCTGTAAGACTCACTGTAACATTAAAGCTGCAGAGCAAGTACAAAATGTCACCAGGAAAGGGCTTGCGGCCTTTGCTAACACATGTAAATGTTTCAATAAATCATTCTCTGTATGCTGGCCACGCTTCGGTATTTACAATGCTACAAAATCCAGACTGAAGCTGATCATCTGCTTCCTAGTTTGAGACATTCTCTCCTTGCTGCTAGGGAATTACGAAAACATATTGCAGACACCACACACTCAACATTTAGATGCAACAGCTACAAACCAATTATTGCTAAGGGGGTACCACAGACGATTAGGGGGTTAAGCTATGGTAAGAAAACCCATCTAGCTGAGGAGAGATGTCTGATGAACATGGTTGGTTAGTCCAATTTTACACACAGCTAATAAAATTAACCTTGGTTCTCCTTCATCTTCATCCAGTTCATCATCTTCTTCCTCACTTCCAGTGTAGTCATACTCTGTTTCCTCTAAAAAAGAAAGCAATACAAACCCAGATAAGGCGTACGTTACCTCCCACTACTAACCTAAGAAATGGTTCTATAAAATGACATCACATGACTGTAGGATGTCAGAACTCAGTGAAACCAAGGGGAGGTTTATTTTGACTTCAGTGGATTTTGGATCAGATCTGAAGAGTCTTAACAGGGAAAAGAGAGACGTCCGAATGGAGATCTTGTAGAAGGAGGAGATGGTTCAGGAGATTACAAATGGGTTACCAAGTTTCTCAATGTGAGGTCACCCATTCAAACCCAGCTCAGCTGGCCTGGGAAAGTCAATAGGCACTGGGAAAATAATTTGAAAGTTGCCACCACTGAGTGGTCTGCATGCAATGGGTTTCCTGGATCGAGTCTGCGTTTCGTAAGCCAGCGTCCACATTGGAACCAATTCAAAGAAGTCCACCAATGGTGGCAATATCAGCAGAAGAGTGCCTCAGAACAGGAGTTGAGGCACATTAGCAGAAGGGTGTTTGGAAATGTGCACTGCTGTTGCCCGCCATGCTACCTACACCCGTCTTGTGGACGAACAGAGGCCTTCAGACTATCTGCCCCTGAACTCATATGAAAAATAAAAATAATGAAGAACAAAAGAGAAATGTCTTGTTGACTGGTTAATTTGAGCTTTAGTAGAGGAAGCTCACATAGAAGCAAAATTGTAACTCTGAAGTTCTTTCCAACTTATATCAAGAAGGCAGTCCGTTGAAGGCATAATATCACCACAACAAGATCAACATCTTTTGTTACAGCTGGGCACAATGTGAAAGTGGGTCTCTGCAATGTTTTTATAGCCACCAAGGGCATGTCTACACTAGGAAAGTGTTTCAAAATAACTAAATATGAAATAATAACTCCAGAAATAACAAAATCGAAATAGAATGTCCCCACTACGGGAGAACCTTGAAATTAGTCTGAGGCAGGTTCCGTTATGGCGGATGTGCTACCTCAACTTAGAGCCCCAGGAAGCACTGGAGGGTCGTTATTTTGAAATAGCACCTGCAACGTGTCCACACTACTGAAATATTCAAAAGAACTATTTCAAAATAAGCGCTATTCCCTCAGGAAAGCAGGAGTACAGATTTGGAAATTATCAGCCCCTTCTTTAGAAATAACGAGCTTGGTAGCGAGGACGCTCTGCTTATTATTTCTAAACAAGGGAGGTTATTTCGAAATAACTCCCTAGTGGAGACCAGGGCTATGTGTACAACAAATAATAATTCCACAACATTGCTTACCATAAGTAGAATTCCTTCCCCGTTCTTCTACTCCCCCCGATATAATTTTCAAGCATTTCTGTCATTATTATCATTCGCTTTTTCACAAGGGGCAGATGTGTAATCTTCTAATCAGCTGTTTTCCTACTCATGTTTGCTACTGTTCAAAATGCCTTAATCGTCAGATGACAGGTGCTATAGAATGCATTATTATTATTTCAATAAGTAAATTACACCTTGCAACAGACGTTTCATTTCAGACACGAAACATCTCATTGTGTCAAACCAATGCTTAGACTTTATACAGCACTTTTAACTTTCACTACATTTTACAAACATGCTTTCATCTTCAACTAATTTTCACAATGCTCTTGTGAGATATAAAATATCCAAATGGAGGCAGAGAGGTACAGATGCTGAGTGGCCACTAGACCCTGGTTCTTACTCTATGCTGCATAGCCAATATTGTACAACATATGGTTATTTGTTCAAAATCAAACCTTTGTTCCAAACCAGATTCTTTTCTAAATTTTGCTCTAGAGAACAAAGTTGGAGTTTAAGTTGTTACAAACTCAGATTCTTGGTTTTGGACAAATGAGGAAGTTGGAAGCCCAAGAAGGAGTAAATCAATTAAATCGATTCATTGATCTCTTCTAGCCTCTGTTTGGTGGGAATGGGCGAAAGAGGATGGATTACTTGATTACCTGTCCTGTTCGTTCCCTCTGACAGCACACGGTGTTAGCCACTGTTGGAAGACAGGGCACTGGGCTAGGTGGACTTTTGATCTGACCCAGTGTGGCTGTACTTACATGTGATTTAGTCAGTTGGGGCCCAGACTTTCAAAAGAGCTCAGGTTCTGGAAATAAAGACGGAGCCTAGCTGGAAATAAAGATGTTGATCTTGCTGGGGTCAAATTAAAACTTCAAAGAACTGCCTCGGTGATAAAACAGGCATAGCCTGGCGGGCAAGGGCAGTGCAAGCTTCCAAACACCCACCCATCATGTGCTGTAAAGCCTGTTTTGAAACACCTTTCTGCTACTGTTGCTACTGTTGTTGGACTTCTTTTAATTGGGTCCAATGGGGATGCCTGCTTCCTGAAAAGCAGACTCTTGTAGAGACATTTACACCCTGATTTTAATGCACCGGGCTCCTCTGAAAACCTGGAGGCGTGATTTCATGGGAGGTGATTTCTCTTGAAAATCTGGGTCCAGTTGTAAGTGCTGAACCCTCCTCAAGTCTCACCCTGCAATCAGCCCCATGCAGACATGCACCGCGGCTGAAACCCTGGCACCGCTGAACACATCTGCAAGGCTCTCTGTCTTCAAAGGGGACAGAATTTGACTGTCTGCACAGTGCACTGCTGCCTTCCATAGGGCTCTGTGCAAGAGGAGGGCCTATGTTTGCATTATTTGTCACCTTACCTTTCTCTCCCCTTTTCTTCCTGGTCCTGTCCAGGTGGTCTTTCAGCATGATGCGCACGTGCCGCTCATTCTGCATGTCTCGAATAAAGGAATGCTTAAGCAAAGTCTCAGTAGAGGGACGATGCAAGTAATTTTTAACGAGGCAACTTTCAACAAAATTAAGAAATTTCTTGGACCTGGGGAGGGAGGGGAAAAAGCAACCACAAACAAAATCAGATGGGAAAAAGAATCCATTTAAATTTACACAACACTTTTCCCCCTGCAGGATCCCAAGGAGCTGCATTTGCAGTTTGCGTTTGGCCAGCACTGATGCACAGCCTCGTCTGGGGTGGAATACAGCAGGGCTATGTTTACACTGCTCCCGTTTTGTGCAAAAAATATGCAATTGAGGCGAAGCGTGAAATATTGCTGTGCCTCATTTGCATAATTAACGAGGCTCCGTTTTTGCGCAAGAGGCTTTTGCGCAAAAAGGAGTCATCTACATGGCTCCTTTTTGCACAAAAAAAACTCTTTTGCGCAAGAGCCGTTCTTCTGCATTTTTTTCAGAAAGAATGGTTCTTGTGCAAGAGGGGGGTTTTGCACAAAAGCCTCTTGCGCAAAAACGGAGCCTCATTAATTATGCAAAGGAGGCGCAGTGATAGTCCACGCTTCGCCTCATTTGCATATTTTTGGTGCAAAATGGGGGCCGTGTAGACATAGCCCAGGAGTTTTTATCAGTGTATCACAATATGAAAGTTTAGGACACGGAGCAAGGAATTCTAGATAAATTCTGTTACTGTGAAGTCACATCAGTATTACTAAAGGAAGAATTTCTTCCCCTATATCAGGGGTGGGCAATAATGTTTAGTGGGGGGAGGCACTCTAAGATTTTGGAAAGTGGTCAAGGGCCACACTTTTCTGTGGAGGGAGTGTGGGGTCCAGGGTGGAGGTTGGGTGCAGAAAGGCACACAGGGTCAGGGACTGAGATGCAGGACTGCACAGTGTGAGGTCTGAGAGGGAGTTTGGATGAAGGAGGGGGTTGTGATCTGGGTGCAGGAGAGGATTCTGGCCTGGGGGAGGGGTGTTGGAAGGGGTACAGGATCTGGGAGGGAGTTGTGACCGGAGCAGGGAGAGTGTAGAGGATTTGGATGGTGGCTTGGGGAAGTGAGCCGGGGTGCAGGAGGGGCAGGAGTCCCAGAGGCAGGCTCCTAAACATCTCCCGGCCAGCAGCCCTGCAGCACCCCCAACGCAGGCTGGGCTCCCTGCCTGCTGCAGCCCCAGGTCGCTTCTAAACTGCGGGCTGCGCCCTCCATGTGGCTCTCAGCTCTGGGAAGTGGGAGAGGCTTGCTGCCCCCATCCTGAGGCCAATCTCTTATCTCCGATTGGCTGTTTTTTTCCGGCCAATAGGAGCGGAGAGATTGGCTGGGGTCAGTTCCTATTGGCTGGTTGTTTCCAGCCAATAGGAGATGAAGATTGGGCTAGGGCCAGGGAGATCACACAAAGTCTCCCCGTCCCTCTAAAGCAGAGAGCCACATGGCGCAGCCCTGTTCTTAAAACAGTGGCTGCTGGGTGCCCGAGGGTCCCGGCAGGGTGTCGGTGGGCCAGATCCAGAGATGTAACTTGCCCACCCCTGCCCTATATCCAGTTGAAACAACAGGGGAAATATACAGAGGCAGTAATTACTACACCGGATTTGGGCTAGAATATAAGACTATCACTGCGACTCTTTCAAAAAGTCCCATGGCCTCCTTTATGACCATATGTGGCAAAGACTGTATGTCTCCCTACTAAACCCAAGCTAGGGAACATGTTCACGGCTGATGTATCTGGACACAATGCCGCCTGCTGGCCCACCAACACTACTTGGGTTTTCCTTAGAGGTCTTCTGCCAAATACTGACCAAAGCAAGCCCATGTAGGTTACGTCTACATTGGATCTCAGCCACCAGTGAAAGCCCTTAGCACAGGTACAGCTTACACCAATGCAGCGCAACGGGTACTGGAGCAGCTCAGCTGGGTTTCAAATTGGGACAATTTGCCCCAGGGCCGACATTGCTTCTCCAGTAGAAATGTGTCTGCACTCTGAGCACATCTCAGTAGCAGAGGAGATCATATCAGCAGCAGAAATACCAGCGTAGACCAGACCTCACACTGTAAGATTTGATAAGATCACAGTCTGGGAGCTGTAGACATCAAAGCGCAAACAGGAGCCCGAGGCTGCTAAAACATATTTATAAAATATCTTTACCATTTTCTGGATTTCAGCTTTGGGGGCGGGTTTCGTGGAATGAGGAAGAGCGCTCTCATGGGATGCATATCACAGAGGGCTACAAAGGAAAACACAAGCGATTGAAGAGTGCACTAAAGCAGAGCCGTCCGTCTCCTGTACTTCGACCCTTCAGACACACTCCCAGCGAGGGGTGTGTGTGTGTGGGGGGGCTGTTTCTGATCTGAGAAGTCGCTGCCTCTTAAAATTATTCCTGTTCTAAAAGGAGGGAAGGGTCCTTCCCAGAAGTGGAGGAAAATCTCTGCAGCACAAGAGGGCTAGGGGTGGGCCAGGCCATACACTGCAAAATAAAGATGCAGGGAGGGATGAAGTGAAAGGAAGGACTCCATTGTAAAACAAAGGGCAAAGAATGCACCTTATTGGGAAAATCAAACTCTGGCACAAATTGTGTATCTGTTCTAATGTGCCTCATGTACAGCTGAGATAAACAATAGACTGAATGGTTACAAGCCTCCTAGCTCTGTAGCGTGTGGCATAAGAGAAAGGAAGAGGAAAAACCTGGCACGAGAATCGACAAATTGCTCCGCTGGGGCATACGGGCTCAGAACATATTTTGGTTACACTATATTTCAGGCCTCTCTGTACCCACTTATTAGACCCATCTGTGCTTCCTGAGCAGATCCCAGCGTTGCGTATGCTGGTTTTTCTCGATACACCCGCTCTGGTTTTTGTTGTACCGAGGCAACGCCGAACACCACACTAGCAAGTAAATACTGTCCTGTCCCATGAAGTCCACCCTGCACATTTCACTTAACACTCCCAATGTGTCAGGTTTGGTGCGGGTGGCAGGCTTCCCACGCAAAATGCTGCTGCAGGCGGAGAGACTCGGATGGGAACAATCAGGCCTCATGACACTCACATACCTGAGGTAAGTCAGAAGTTACTCTGTGGTTACATCTACTATGAGTTAGAGAGGCGATTCCTCTGCTTACTTCCACCTTCTCCTGCGAGCTCTTACAGAGCTAGTGTGAGCATGTGAGCATCAACAGCAGCAGACGGGCAGCAGCAGCAGAGACATGGCTTAGCTGTGCGGAGTACAAACCTGCCTGAAATAGGTGGGCACACCGCTGGCACGGCTAAGCCGTGCCTCAGCTGCTGATACTCGTGCGGCTGTAGTTGCACGGCTATTCCCACTCATGCTAACTTGAAGAGAGCTGGTGCAAATACCCCTACAAGAGCAGGGGAAAAACAACCCTTGCATGTAACGTAATGCTATTAGAGGCAATGGAATCACACCCGTGTAGAACGGGTGAGAGAAGAATCAGGCTCTATTGTCTCATTGTTTCCTTGTGTTCTGACATCTGTCCCTTTGGCTCCACAAATTGTCTCTTGTCGGATAGTTGGGTTGTAAGCTGCTTGGAGGCAGGGACCATCTTTTTGTTCTGGGCACCCAACGCAACAGAATTCCGGTCCAGGACTGGGGTTCCTTGGTGCTACCCAAGTAACAAAACTACACTATTCCCTAAAACGTGCCTACTAAAATTAGCCCGTGTGAAAATACAACAAACACAACGGAATTGAGGAAATGTGGGGCAAAAGGAGAAGGTTGGTACCATAAGAAATATCCTCTAAGACTCACGTGCCTGACGACTAAGCTCTAGCTAGCCTGGTGCACGGCTTGCAAAATGCTTTAGAACGCTGCTTGCCCTCCCTCTCCTCAACAGCTGACCAGCTACATTCAAAACCAGCATGGAGGGGAGCTCTGCCTGGCTTGTATCTTGAGTGGGTGATAAACACAACCCAGGCACTGTAGGATAGGCCAGATCCTAGGCTGCAAATAGGATCCCCTCCAGCCCGTCCAGCAATGACCAAGCACCCCTGTTGTATTCACACCCCTCTGCTGAAGAACATCCCACATGCCTTCCGCTCCTAGGCACCCACCCAGCCTATTGCACAAGAGCTACGTACCAGGAATCTGCATCTAAACAGCAGTCTACAGCTGCTATCTTATATCAGGAGTGTCTGACGCTGGTAGATAATATTCAAAGAAATTTCAAGGCCAGAAGCATGTGGACGGGTTGTTGTGATGCCATGTGGCTGCAGGAGTGTCTAGAGGGGCAAGAAAATGGCAAGGGAGGGGAGATGTTGGACGCTAATCGGAATTGTGACTGACGTGGGGCTGGAGTATTTTTGCTGTTCTGCTGGGGTGGGGGAGAGATTTCACTCCACAGATCTCAAAAATTGTTCAGGTGTGTGTGTGTGGGGGGGGAGGGGATTAGTGTTAGGGAATGGTGTAATTACTGTGAAACTCAGGAGTGGGCAAGGCACTAATCCCAGACCAAAATTATACCCCTACGTAGCCCCATTCTCCACGACACGGCCTCTCCTACAGCCACTTCTGCCAGTGCAGCTGGGAGCGAAACACTCCCAGTCACATCTGACTGGGCTTCGTTTCAGTGGCCTTTTCACTTTGCATGACTGCCCGAGGCGCAGTGCGATGGAGAATTGATGGGTCCTTGATGGAAAGGCCAACAAGGTGGATGAGCCCACTGAGATACTGTGAAGGTGTCTCGCTCTTCTTTGACACTGGCGCCTATCCCCTGTAGGAATCCTGCATCTGGACCTATAGGATGAAGGGGAACCCCTCATCATTTTTAAGGGACGTTTTTCTCTAGAGAAGTCCCAGAACTAAAACTGTCCCACTTTTATACTGTAGCTTTGATCACTCTTGCTCATCTATATCCATGTGCATGGATCACTGACCTCTGCTCTAGAAGAAAGCATTTGGCTTCCCTATCTTCCCCAAGGCAGGCAAGGAATGAAAAAAGGAGGAGAGAATCAAAAGAACAAAGGGTGATCAAAGAAGCATGGACAGGAAACGAGTCAATCACTAACGATTTGAAAAGGGGCAGTCCGAACTGAACCCAGCCTACACGTCATCGGCAAGCATGAGATAATTTCACCTAGCAGGACAGAATGTGTCCATGAAGTTTAGGCTAGCTATTTAACAAAGGACAATATCCAATCACTTACGAGGAGCTCCTTCTGCCATTTCTATAGCTGTGATTCCCAGAGACCACAAGTCACTCTGTAGGGAAAGAAACCGTGAACAATGTCACTTGTAGGGTTAAAAGAACCATAATGCGCATTAGAGTTCCCTTTCTTGAGGGCGACACCCTAATCTTCCCTCCCATTCCCAGCTGGGTTGTAGGAAATGTGCTAATGGTCGGAAGCGTTCCATTTCCCAAGCAGCTGGGAACAGCTGATTTGTCATTCGAAAGTTCCAAAATTTAGAATGTGAAGCCCCGGTCCAGAGTCTCTCCTTGGTTACGGAGAAGGTGCACAGGTGAGACCCCACTGGGCCAGCTACTGCTTTCCCCCACTGCTGGCTGGAGGGAGACTGCAGCCAGGCCAGTCCATGAAGAAGTTACCAGCCAGTAGGAAGAAAAGTAGAACTAAGCATTCAGATTTAGACAGAATTATAAACTTAGTTCCGTTAGGTCAGACTGGAATCTCCTTTATAAATATCACACAGCATCATAAACCCAGTGCAGAAAGGCCAAATTTGGATCACAAAGCTGTAAATCAGGAGTAGTACTACGGACTTTTAGGATGACACCAGGCTTCCACTGGCAGTGAGGTGCAACACTTCTCTCTTTTGCGGGTGTATGTACCCAGGCAGATACATTTCTCCAAATACATGTATGGGCCATCTTGATGATTATTGCATAAAAGAGACACACCCTGAACTCTTACAGCACTTTGTTATGCAGAAAATGCGACAAAATGCAGGCAGAAGGCAAATCCTTGGAGACGTGGAGCAAAAGTCCTTCGCAGACAGCTACTGATGTCTGATTTGGCCCTAGGCCAACGCTTCACGATGCACACCGTGCCACACCAACCCACAGTGCGTTGCATTGCAGACTGAGGGTTGGATCCGGAGGGCAACTCTGAATTTCAGCAGCACCGGAGAGGGTTCAGGATCAGGTCCTGCCTCACTTAACCCATGACAGAAAGCAAGAAAAGGGAGGCCCTTCAGAAAAATTGCTAAACGAATGGTCACCCACAAAGTACAGTCAGTCTCTGGGGGTGATGGGACATGCACCTAAGCTTCAGATAAGCTATGGCTGATGTGTAGGCGTGTATAGAGAAATCACGTGTAGGGATATAAAATCCCGGTTAATCAGTTAACCGGTTAAACGTTACGGTTCACCGGTTAACAGTTAAATGGGATCCCACGGGTGATGGGCCCCACTGGTGCACTGCGCTTAACTAGGCTGGAGCAGCCCCCCAACCTGCATCGGGAGGGGGTGTGCTCCAGTCCAGCTGGGCTGCCAGTTCACCAGTAACTGGTAAGCATCACCCGGTAAGAATGATGCTTACCGGTTAACCCGCTGACATCCCTAATCAGGCTAGCAAGGTAAGAAGGGCTGCATTTTGGGTGGGGCGCATTTGGTTTTTTTTCAGAGGAGGACCCGTGAGAAGTCATGCGCATAGCAGAACAGCTTCCTGCTTTTCACTCGCCGTATCAGCGATGTTTATAAATACTTGCCCCTGCCTCCCCTGCTGAAGAACACCACTGTCTGAATCAGCACTTTGGAAACCCCCAGTTCATCAGCGCTGGCCTTCAGTCTGTGAAATCTGGCTGGAGCCAGGGCCATAGGGGCAGCAGAGGAACAGCATAAGTTATTCAGCCACACAAACTGGGGAACCCCTTCAGCGATCGGCAGAAAACCGACTCAATGGGAATAGAATTGAGAGCACAGACGGCAGCCAGCAGATAAACTTCTTGAGACTCTGGGATAAGGATTAAATAGTATGAAAAAAAAAAGTCCAAGAGTCTCTCTCATGCTAAGATGCCTTTAAATGGGTAAAAGGCCATTTTTCAACTGTGGCAAAGCAGAGTCAATCCGAATCATACCCTTTGACTCAATAAAAAACAGAGGTAATAGTATGAGCTTTGAATAGGCCACATCAGGAGTAACAGCTGTAATCTGAATCACCCTTGTGTTACACAGCTGTTATAAGGACCAGCTACACAAAAGGAGGCAACTAGTCCAACACAAGGACTTACAGATACCATCTACATGTTTTGTTAGTCTTTAAAGTGCTACCAGACTATTTATTGCTTTTTAAGTTTTTACAGATACCAGTCACTCTGGACAATTTCCAAAGAAGGCTTCCTGTGTGGCATGCACAGATATCTACGTGACGACAGTGGTGTAAGCAATTCAGCCAGTGGTGGGCAAACAATATCATGCGCCTCTTTAGAGCCAAATCAGCATATTATAATAGTATGGGGGGCAGCCAGAGAATTTCCTGATAGCTATTATTTGGTATCCAAATTGCAGCGTGCTCAGCTGGCCTCAGAAGAATAACAAATACTTTATGTCTTTGGTGTCTCTGAAGAGGATATTTGGCTCTTGGTTGTACAGGGATACGAATGAGTTGAGAGGAAAACAACAGAATAGTTATAAAGGATAAAGCCCAAATATTCACTCCAACTTATTCACCCCAGAGTGTGATTGCAGTGCGTAGTTAATGATCTGTTCTGGAGTGAGGAGTTTTTTGTTGTTCTAAACTAATAATTATACATGCGATATTACTGTAAAATTACCCAGGGACTGTGCAATAAGCATCAAGGAAAATAATTTGCTATCACAGAGGTAAGAGGCCATGTTCATGATACACAGCTTCTTAATCAGCCTTTTCAGGCCTTTCCACCCTAGCCATAGTCAGCAACTTTTTCTTGTTTTGAGAGAAAAAGGGATACGTTTGTATATTTCATTTGAAACCTCTTTGCCTTCATATCAGACGTTAACGGCTCACAAAGAAAAATTCATATTGAAACTCTTCTTATTTTTCTGGTCACAAACCACATATTAAAAATACAGCTCTTTGCCCAATTGTAGTTTGAAGGGAGGGAGACGCCTTTTTTTCAACTCTTTTGGTGAAGTACTTGAAAAGAATGTCAATAGCAAAGCCTCCTTTACTTTACTATTCAGTCTAAGTTCCCAGCAACACTCACTCTGTAATCGTAAGTTGAGTCTGGGTTCTCCTCGCAAGCTATGACTTCGGGCGCCATCCAATAAGGAGTTCCAATGAACGTATTTCTTCTCCCAATCGTCCTATCCAGTTGAGCGCTTACCCCAAAATCCACTGCAAAGTTAAGCAAGTGCAAAGTAATGAGCCAAGTGCTGAATTAATATGACAAAATGTCTAATGGGTTATGGCCTTTGCTTGGAAAGCAAACTTCAGGGTTGCAATGCATCACCGATTTGTGCTCTCCTAACACAAAGTTTGCAACAGAGGTGCTGCGAATTAACTGCTGTCTGCTATCTAGATCACAGGCCAAAAATAAAATGTGAAAGTAACATGATCAAAAATCCATGCTAAGTTTGCCAGAATGGCTACTATACAGATGTGTTCTCATGATAACAATAAACACCGAACTTTTACCTAATGCTTTTCATTGCTGTCAAAGTGCTTTATATTATGATACTATGGAATTTTAACATACTTGGACTAGGCACCACACTGGAAAGAGGTAAAGATTTTCAAATGGTATTTTAATTTAAAACAAAAACCCCACAAATAAATGTTCAGGTATGACCGGGAGACTTCTTATCCAGTTTTAATAACCAGCAGTAATACTAGGTCAGCACTTTGCTGCAGAAATGGATTGCTTTGTTCTGAATGGTTTCACAGACTTTTTTGCTGCACTCCTATCTCAGAATGTGCTGGAAGAGTGCACTATTTTATTCATCTGTTAAATGCATTTGGAGGAATAAGTTGGGCCATGCTCTTCTAGGATAATGGGCAGTAGCATCTCAACGTGATTTTTTAAATTGTATTGTCAAATATCATTGTGCAGATAATAAATAGGACCCACAGTCAGTAAGCATGTGTTCGTATCAATAAAAAAAACCCTGCACAATATGTGATCAATTGGGAAGAGGGTATTAATAAAGTTTACTCTATGTTACTCACAGAATAGCTACAGTAGTACTCAAGTAATGTAAGCCACAGAGGAAAAAGAGATTAGGCAGGGTGCATCCCTGTTATTACCAATTGCACCAATGAGCAGGTTTTCATGCTCGACTCCAGCTAAGCAAATTATTTGCATACAACATCTGGTACATCTATTGATAAACAGGCCTCATAGAACCATACTGCAACATGGAATTATTGTAAGCTTATCTAACAACAGGTGGGAGTCTATTCTTTACATCGTGAATTCTGCATGTTGGATGTGAAATTCTGTAAGTCTTTTATATAAAACTTATGTGGTTGAGTGACACTGGATCTCTGAAATCTAAGTTTTCCAGCTTCCTGGCCTTTAGACACAGCTAAATTTCTCTGGAAATATTTTCGTTTTGCTTTTGTACTTTAAAGAAATGTTTCATTGCTGTCCGCTCACATAAAATACAGAGTACTCGCTTTATTTTTTTAATAGGTGAAAAGACCCAGTTACGTTGTTAGGATTGAAACAAGGCAGCAAGCAAAACAAAACAAAAAAAGGCCTTGCTAATTTCAAGAAGTACAACAGGAGCGTTTGCCAAACGGAAAATAAAATAAAATAAAATAAAATAAAATATACCAACCCACGTGAGAAATCCCACCTCCACTGCAAGCAGTGGCAAAATTCCCACTGACTTCAGCAGAGCCAGGATTTCGCCACATAACTCAGAGCTTCCACATGCCTCAGAGCGAAGCAGATTTCCACCTGCTAAGAATCTCATCCAATAGCTACACAGGATCATTTTTATTTTATTTTTGAGCTCTGGGAGAGTTTGCAATGAAAAAGAGAAAAACAAAAGAAAATCCTACGTGAGTAAGCCCTGTGTTTGATGTGCTCTCTTTAAATGTTGCCTGTGAGGTCCTTCAAAATAAATTCCTAACTTGCTTTCTGAGCTACGGACATTGTTTACTTTACAGAACTAACAATGGGCAATAATGACATATCCTTGGATGTGGAAATGCGAAGGCCCTCAAACACTCTTGGGTGGAAACTCTTGGTGCAGAATGACTTTCTCACTGTGACTTTTAGACATGGCAACCACCAGCTTCCCCAGGGCTGGAGCTGGAGCCAACTGGATGTAGGCCTCATTAAAGCTCCCTAGCCCCCTTCTACTAGAAAGATGGCTTAGTGGAGTTTATTGCTCAAAGCTCATTTTTCTAAAGTGTTTTGGCCAAAGAAGAGCTCCGTGTAAGCTCAAAAGCTCATCTCTCTCAGCAGCAGAAGCTGGCCCAGTAACAGACAGTACCTCGGCCAACTTGTCTGGGCAGACAGGACAAGGGTAACTTTCTACATTGTGAATTTGGTACTTATGCGCAGGGACTATTAAACAGGTTCTGAATTTGACTCTACTGGGATGGGTGTATTTCAGATGAGGACAGCAAGTTGCACCCACAGAGGCTGTAAAGATCTGTGGGATCCTTCTATATGAAAGATAGCATATAAATGTAAGTCTTTACAATTATACTTAATATAGTTTTTACTCTTGGGTTATTAAATGTCCTTTCCAGCTTAACATGGAAACCTCAGCATCTCTTTAACTAACAGGTTTCTAGAAAAAAATAAAATAAAAAGAGAGAAAAACTTACCTAGTTTTACTTCGGCATTTTCAGTTAAGAGAACGTTCTGTCCTTTAATATCTCGGTGAATAACGTGATTAGTGTGAAGGTGTGCCAAGCCCTACAAGAAAACAACATTGTTCTAGCGTTTCTCTTTATAGCTTGGGAATTTTTTGTTCTATGAAGTTCTTTTGCTTTCTTCTGGCCATATTAAAGGAGAAAAGGGACTACAATTTACCATCTAAAATTCTTTAGCTGTGATTGGCAGCAACATGTTCATTGACACAGTTTTAGCAATAACAGAAGAAAGCAACCAGGGGCTTGATTTTCTTCTCACTCCAGCATGCCTGACAGCAGGAGAACATCTTTGATGCCAAGAGAAAAGAGAGGCCCCCAAACTGCACATTGCAATTTCAGAAGCGGAGGGATGCCTATTTACAGCATGTATCAAAAGCACACAAAAAAGGAAACTGGATTGTGAACAATAAAGCGTTTGTGCAGCACGCCGAGTGCTGTGCATGGACTGTGCGGAGAACAAGAGACTGGTCGCAAAGGGTTAAATCCCGCATTGAGCCAGATTCCCACAGACTGTAGGGACTGAGGGTCCCATCGCTACCTGAGACTACTTTTAGTTTCAAAATAGTAGTTAAACGAGGCTAGAAATAATGGAATATATTGAACTAATGCAGACAAGAAGCAAAAGGCTCCCCCTCCCCTAACATTTGCCCTCTCTCATAGGAATGGCTAGAAACACAAGGGCCTTCTGACACAATCTAAAGTTTCCTTGCTCCCCATGCCAACACGTCACTCTCCACACATGCTCTTCTTCAGCTTTCCTAGGGAAATGGGTGCAGCGGTTCCCATTTGCCCTGCACTCAGGTGTGCATTTATCATCTTAAGCTGCAGTATTTAAATGTAAAGGGGACTTGTAAAGCCAGATTTTCTAATGGGGATTAGGGATGTAATCCGCTAACCAGCGGGCTGGGTCCAGATCGTCCCGCAGCACAGCTAGGTGGGCCAGGTGCAGCAGGCTGGACCCAGCCCAAGCAGGCCTCCTGCCTCGGTGGGCTCAACCCAGCCTGGCTAGAGCAGCCCGCCACAAGGCAGGCCTGGCCAGGCTGGAGCAGACCCCCGCCTTCAGGATCTCGGTGAAGCGGTTAACGTATGCTTATTTGACCGGTTAACTGGTTAAATGGGATTTTACATCCCTTATGGGGATGCAAAGGCTGTGGAAGTACAATGGCATCCAGGTCAACAAATTTACATGGGCATCCCCCGTTCTCCGGGCAACCTGCGTTTGCACAAGAAGCGTCAGCACCTGCCTACATGATGTCTCACAGACACCCATTTGACTGGATGGATGGGAGGTTTTTACATTCAAAATGTGGCCTTCCACAACCCCACATGAAGGCAGTACAGAGATAGCGGAAAAGCAAGGTACCGATAGCAAGCTGAGGGCCTTGACAACAAGATTTCCAAGTGATCGGGGAGCTACCCCACTCCTGGAAACAGTAATTCCCAAGAAGGGAAGGGAAGGGAAGGGAAGGGAAGGGAAGGGAAGGGAAGGGAAGGGAAGGGAAGATCCCAGTGACTCGTGGATTTGACATTCACTCATAGCTGCAGCGCAGTCTCACATCCAAAAGGGCTATTTGATATTCTACTGAACAACCCTGATCTGCCACTACTCAAACAAGAGACGTCAGACCTTGGAAGCCTTAATGTACTATTTTAACATAGGCTATTTGAAGGGCAGTCCCCATAATAAATGCTTCTCTAACGGTTATTTTGAAAAGCACAAAACTCCACAGCAAGATGTTAGAGCAATGTCTTGCTAATGTAGTTATTAGATGCTTGGATGTTAGAACAACTGGATCTCACATGTTTTTAACCTGGCTTACTGTGTAACCATTGGTACTAGGCTTGCAAAAATCAGTTAGAAATTGGTTTGGGTTCTGTACTCCCCAAGAGAGAAAAATGGCAAAGAATGAAAATTGGGCCCAGGAAGTAACTTGGGACATCCTCTTTTATTGACACTAAAGCCGCGCTGGTGCCATGTTTTACAGTTACTACAGGAAACTTTTCCCTGTCAAGTAGGGGAAAAGAGTCAACATGTTTTTTGTAAAGGGAAATTATGCCTCACAAATCTACTAGAATTCTTTCAGGGTGTCAACAAGCATGTGGACAAGGGAGATCCAGGGGATAATAGTCTACTTTTGCCTTGTCTATATTTACATGGAGATTGATCTTTTGGGGGTTGATTTAGCAGGTCTAGTAAGGACCTGTTTAATTGAATGCTGATGGGGTCCCCATCAATCCTAGTACTGTATAGGGTCGTGAAATGTAAGAGAATTCAGCAGGAGAGTTTCTCCCGTCAACCTCCTACAGTGGATATGCCAGAGAAATTAAATATAAAAGGTACATCGACTTCAGCTATGCAATTGGTTACTATTCTGTTCATTCCCTCTGGTCTGACCCAGTATGGCCATTCTTATGAAAGTAGCAAGGAACAAACCCTGTTAGCAATACTCACCCTGAGAACCTCTCTGCAGATATATGCAATCCAGTCCTCCTTGAAACAGTTACCTTTTGTCTTCTTTACCAAATCTGTTACAGAGCCAGCTCCACAATATTCCATCACCAACTGCAGGGAGGCAAATATAGTACATGCGCTCAAACACAGCTTCCCACTTAAATACACTGTACAAGTTCTGGTCTACCAGAGTGAGGCTTACCTATAAATGTGCAGTGCTGTACTCTACCTCTAAGAACTGTAAATGTGGAGCAAATGTTCATTTTCTGAACAATGAACCTGGCTTCTCACTTATTACATGTTTTTCCTTACTAGAGCTGGTTGGAAAATTGCAGGGCAGAGGAAGAATTTTGAGAACATTTAGAATATTATTTTGTTTCAAAGTTTTCAGAAAGAACAGATTTTGAAAAAAATCACTACAGATGTTTTTAGTGCATATTTTCGGTATTTATTTTCCCTTCTTGTCTCCATTTTAACTCCCCTTTTTTGCTTTTTTCCATTTTGCCACTGGAAAAAGGAGAACAAATAAAACGATAAGAGGAGGCACAAAAGAGGGGAAGGAATGTAAAATGGAAAATCAAAAATTAAAAGAATAGTTTTTCAATTAACATTTTCAATAGGGGAAAAAAGGATTTATGTGTTTTGGAAAAAAGGACATTTATCTACACGACTATTTTGTGTTTTGACTACCTAGCAGTCTTAAAGGAACCATGCCACCATGAAATGTATCAAGTCTCACTTGTGCCCCTTCAATTCACACCGCAACCACAGGTGGGGCAGACACACAGGCCAAAATCTCCCTCAGAAACAGTCCTCAAAGCCAAAAGCTGAGTCTCACTGACAGCTACGCACACCGGATCTCCCAAGGAAGATCTGCTCCCCTATGGAAATCCGATGAACACAGATGGGATTCAACACTTACCCACAGCTGGTCATCCTGGCCTGCAGGACTCTGCTTCACAAATGCTCCGTAATACGTTGCAATATTCCGGTGATGAGAGTATTTCTTTAACATATTGATTTCCAGTTTGATTTCTTCCTCCTCATTCTGTAGCAAGAGAGAGCAGAACACAGTGGTAACAATGCACTGACTGTTGCTTTGTTCACACAGCCCTGGGTTCTTTGACATCAAGGCCCTCCTACAATCACAGAAGCAAGCTTTAAAAACAGAAGAATGAAGAGCACCCCACTAGCGATTGAACCCGATACCTAAATCACGAGCTGCTATAGCTTGAGCTAAACAGCAACACCTGTTCTAATTGCAGCTGTAGCAAACCCGTATCTTGTGTGGACTGAGAATTCATGGGGACTTATGGCTCACTCATCAGTGGGTTACCTATACAGTAATTTAGTCATGGAGAAATTAACCCCTTCTGAGAAAAATAAAATACTTCTACAAACATTTCATATTTAAAGTGGGCTTTCCATATTTTAAAGCATAGGAGAGACAGCAGCAAATCCATGCTCCTGATATCCCCGAGGAATTGAATATCCTCCTTGTACTGCTGCTAGGGAAATTGAAACCGAGAGAGGGGAAGTGGCTTGTCCAGATTAGAACTCTGTTCTTTTCTCCTCATCTTGGGATTAGTCAAGTTGACTACAGAATTGCCTACAGAAAACGGGATAGCAGTCAGGGAACTGGAGAGCAGACATCACTGCCTATCATGCTGAGGAGTACTGTCTCCATGTGCTCCCGTTTGTCTGTTGTATTTACCGGGTGTACTTTGTTTTATGCTTTGGTTGTAAACTGTGGCATAGGCCATCTTTTGGTTCTTTCTTTGTACAGCCCCTAGCACAATGGCGTTCTGATCTCCGGCGGAGAGATGCTACCACTCCACAAACAACAACCAATACAACGAATTAGGATTGATTTAATTGGTAGCAGCTAGCGGCATCCTCCCTGCGATTATCCTTCTTGAAGAATAGAAATCTCTGCTCTACTGGAGAATCCAAGGCTCCTTTAGAACTCGCCAGCTGGGATGTCTCTGACTGGCAGACTTCGTTATGGACTCAGCGGTCTGCCTTAGCATTCTCAAGAGATGGGGTGTGCTTCCAAGTTAAATGCATGTGGATTTAGCTGCCTGCTTGTCCATGATGGGAACATCACAACTACATACTCATGATGCTGAGGATCTGCCTGTCCATATCAGCTAAATGGAACCAAACAAGGCTGATAATTAGTTTACCTTTTGTTGCAAAACATCGTGGCAGTTAGCACTGGTGAAAAAAATAAATGGTCCGTTGGAAGAGAAAAATGGCTGGCACTCAGAGGACATTTTTCTGTCCTTTCCCACAATTTTCCAGCAGCATTGCCATGAAAGCATTCCATGAACTGTGAGCATGAATGCTTCACAAAAACGGTGACATTGTTCTATACCTGCTGTACGCGGGGAAAGGGGGATAGACCTGGAGGAATGATAGGCTGGAATCAAACCCCCTTAAAAAGTCCTAGAAATGGGCCATCTCCAAGTTTGAAATACTGAAAACCATTCCCGACAGACACAGAGCGGCCATGTGGTTACCCAGGGACATTAATCCAGAAGAGAAATTTTGCCAGACCATAAATACAGAGAAATAATTGTCTTAAGCTTGAGGAAATGAGGAGTGTAAAATAACTTCACTGCAAGCAAAATCAAGTTTAAAGTATGAAAGCAGCCCTTCTGCTGAATGCATGGCTCTCAAGCTGCATGTAGTACCCCAAGTACTTCATCTCTCCCATACTGGCAATAGAAAAGAAAGGGAGAACCCTCAACTCTGGATTTGAGCATGCATAGGGCACAATATAACGCAACTAAGGAGGGTGAAGAGGAGCTGGGCATAGGCTGTTGTAGGCTGTGACAAAGCGGGGGTTGTATTCGCTCTGCTCGCATTGTTATCTTGCATGTGATTTTTCACTGTCCTGTGGTAACCTCACATGTGGGCCTCAGTTTCCCTGGGCACTGCCCCAGTAGTGAGATGGTGATGGGAATTTCAATGCGGCAGCCTTCCCCACTACACAATGGCTGAGGCCTTCTGTAACCTGAGCCTGGGCAGGGAAGTGTGACCAGGCCACGCTTTTGCCCGGGCCGTAGGAAAAAGGCTGGAGGCGGGGCTTGCTGAAGGGGAAATGCGCTGCTGAATGAGGATGGGGGTACAGGGCCTTGTGACTCCCCACCCCTGGGTTACACAGGCACCAGAAGGAAGTCTAGACGACTCAGGAAGAATTCCTCACAGGCAGCAAACACAGAGCACCTGCTGCACTACCCCGGAAGGTCGGACATCTCTCCCCATGCCTGGCCACTATCCTGAGCCATGTCGCAGTAAGGAAGAGAAGTTTCCACAATCAACCGAGAGTGAGGAACTGGCCAGCGCTGTGGGCTAACGGGCGCAGGTGGAGACATGGTCCTGCCCCTCCCTGCCCATGGCAAAGCTCCTTCCGAGCATCCACAAGGATGCAAGTAGGGAGCAGAGGCTTTGCTTCCTTTTGAGATCCCAGTCAGTACTGACCTAGGGATGGAAATGGTAGGTGGTGAGGGAAGTCAGAGGACCCCGATGGGCCACGTGTGGCTCCCGGGCCCGCAGGCTGCCCCCCACTGCCGTAGGTGATTCTGGGCACAGGTGCTGGGCTGGGAGACATAGATTTACAGTTCCTCGCTCTGGTGCATGGATGTTGGGAAGCTAAATATATTAGGGTACGTCTACACTACAACGTTAATTCGAACTAACGGATCCAGACTAAAAAACTAGTTCGAATTAGTGTTTTGCAAATTCGAACTAGCATGTCCACATTAAGTGGACCCTGAACCGGGCTTAAGGATGGCCGGAAGCAGTGCTGGCAGGGCATCAGATGAGCACTTAGAGCGTGGAGCTGCTGTCTCAGGCTAGCCGAGGGCTGTGCTTAAAGGGTCCCGACCCCCACCCCGGACAGACAGTTCTCAGGGGTGCCCCGCTTGCAAAGCAGTCCTGGCTTGGATTGCCCAGACTACCCACACTGGGCACACCACACCACTCGGCCATCAGCCCAGCTGCACTTGCCGCAGGCTGCCATCTGGGGAGAGGGGGCAATTGGGGGGCTACGGGAGAGCTTCCACCCCCAGAAGCCCGCAGAGCCAGCCCAGTCCTCCCCATCGGGGGCTCGTGCCCCATTCCTCCCTCACCTCCTTCCACTTACCCTTCCCTAGCCCCTCTTCTTGATGTACAAAATAAAGATAACGTGTCTTCCAAAATGGAATCTGTCTTTATTGAACAAAACTGGGGGAGACTGGGAAAAGGAGGAGGGAGAGGGGAAGAGAGAGGCTGGGAGAGGGGAGGGCAACTAAAATGATCAGGGGTTGGGAACAGGTCCCATATGAAGAGAGGCTAAAGAGACTGGGACTTTTCAGCTTAGAAAAGAGGAGACGGAGGGGGGACAGGATAGAGGTCTCTAAAAGCATGAGTGGGGTAGAGAGGGTGCACACAGAAAAGTTCTTCATTAGTTCCCATAAAGAAGGACTAGAGGACAGCAAAGCAAAGGAATGGGTAGCAGGCTTCTAACTAGTAACAGAAAGTTGTTCTTCACAAAGCAAAGAGTCAACCTGTGGAACGCCTTGCTGCAGGAGGCTGTGAAGGCTACAACTAGAACAGAGTTTAAAGAGAAGTGAGATCAAGTCATGGAGGTTGGGTCCATGGAGTGGTATTGGCCAGGGGGTAGGAGTGGTGTTCCTGCCCAAGGTTTGTGGAAGGCTGGAGAGGGATGGCACGAGACAAATGGCTTGGTCACTGTCTTCGGTCCATCCCCTCCAGGGTCCCTAGGGTTGGCCGCTGTCGGCAGACAGGCTACTGGGCTAGATGGACCTTTGGTCTGACCCAGGATGGCCATTGTAAGCTCAGGGCTCAGGGTCGTGGCTCTCAGTGGACCACCTTGATTCTCTTGCACACCTGCTCCTGGGTGGCCAGGCTGGCAGCTTTCCTGCCCTAGACGGCCACTTTCCTGTGCCTAGTGCGGAGGTCGTGGACGAGGTCCATGATGTCCGCACTAGCCCAGGCGGGTGCCAGCCTCTTGCGGTCCCGGGCTAGCTCCCGGGAGCTGCCAGCCTGATCCCGGGAAGAGGGGGAGGGCTGGGGGGCATCGGGTGGGTGGCTCGAGCCGTGCCAGGTGCAGGGTCTGCTGGCTGGGTGCTGGCAGGCTTGCACCTGGCACGGGCACCGTAGCCAGCCCGTGCCTCTTTAAGGGGTCCGGGGCCGGGAGGGGGGCAGAAGAGTTTCCCTGGTGTTGGCCAGAGTAGCCACCAGGGAAAGCTGGGGAGGGCTAGCCTCCCACTAGTTCGAATTAAGGGGCTACACACCCCTTAATTCGAACTAGCTAGTTCGAACTAGGCTTAATCCTCGTAAAATGAGGTTTTCCTAGTTCGAACTAAGCGCTCCGCTAGTTCGAATTAAGTTCGAACTAGCGGAGCGCTAGTGTAGCGCCTATGAAAGTTAGTTCGAACTAACGTCCGTTAGTTCGAACTAACTTTGTAGTGTAGACATACCCCTAGAGACTGCAAGGTGTGGAGATAATCTAGCAAAAGGGGTGATTTAAGGCCCTTTGGTAGCTGGGGATCACGGGGAAGTAGCCTCAACAGTCAGAGACATCGAGATGTTCATGATTCCAGTCACAATCATCTCTGTGTTAATATTACGAGGGGCCACATTTCCAAAGGGCCTTGAAATATGCTTGTAAGTTTTACTGGCAAGGAAAATAAACGTCGTTCTTGAGTGAGCAGGCGCCGTTGCTGTTTCCCCACACACACCGAGTTATTTCTGGAGAGTACAGGCTCCTGCGCAAGGGCTATTTTTGGAAACGTGGCCCTATCCGGCAGGTAGCATCAGCACAATACCTCTCCCTTCAGGAGGAAACAAGATGAGAGACTGGTGGACACGCTACCAGGAGAGTTTACGACTGTTGTGGCATGGACAGTCGCACTTAGATCACTGGAAAGACTGAAAACAAGAGAGTCACAGGGATTGCCTGTTGCTCTCTCCTGAGACAGAGACCCACCGAGGGAATAATTCAGTGAGAATCTGATCTCTTTGCAAACGCTTTGTTGGGTAGGTGTGCACAGATAACAGGAAGCAGGGTCTGTGCAAAGAGGCACAGAAGCACACATTCCCCTCAGCTCTCATTTAAAGCTCCCACGCCCCTCCCTGTAACCTGACACTGAAGCGCTTCCTGACAGATGTCCGCAGGATCCCACCCTGACCACAGCATCCTGCTGCTATCATAAGAAAGCCGCTCTGAACTGCGCGGTGCATGCTCCAGAGAGAACAGATTTACTCAGCCCTAAAACGGTGCCAGAGTCTTCAGAACTCAACAACTGAACTCTGTAGTCTCCAGAGAAGAATGACAGAGGCTTGTCCAGCAGGGCTATATAGCTCTTCGCTTCACATCACTTTATTATAACCGTGCTCTATTGTCCATTTACAAGTCGACCGCCTTGTGAGACGTGCCGTCAGATGTGGTTCATAGGCAGCACGTTACAGAAGATGCATTTCAATATTTTTTAAGACTTTACTTAATTGGTTTCAAACCTGTTTTTCAAGTGCAACAGTGAGTCTACACTGCACCCTAAACTCAAAATAAGATACACAATTTGCACTAAGCAAATTGTGTATCTTATTTCGAAACTATTTCGGAATAGCTTATTTTGAAATTTGGCGCGTCTACACAGTGCCAAATTTCAAAATAATGCACTATTTCAAGCCATCCCTTATCCTTCAGGCAACAAGGTTTACCGAGATGAGGGAACAGCACGCCCGTTATTTAGAAAAATATTTCGAAATAACGGGTGGCTTGTGTAGACGCAGGGTATCTATTTTGGGATACCACCGGTATCCTGAAATAGTCTTGCAATGTAGACGTACCCTCTAGGAATAGAGAAATAATATAATCACAGCTAGACCAGAAAATTATGTGACAAATACTGAAACTTTAGTAGGCAAACAATTTCTTTACACACAAGTCTTGGAGGATGAACCTAGTTCTGTCTAAAATACTTGTGTGCCCCTGTGGCAGAGTCCCCGCGGTCTGGTCGACAAATCAGTCAACAAGCCTTCTGGTGCAGTCACCCGTGCCTTTTATTGTAAACTCCCATCACCTTCTATTTACAAAGTTTACAGGGTGGATGGACGGATGGACAGACAGAGCTCGCTCCCCTGAGCCGCACCCTGGCTCCTTACTCCTTCTCTCTCCTCTGGCTTCCTTCCTCTGCCTTACAGAGCCCTCCTTTTGTGAGGCCCAGCGCTGCTTCTGATAGCCTTGCAGGCCAGGGCTTGCTCAGCTGTTTCCCCTTAGCCAGCCTACTGTGGCAGAGCTCTGGCTTAGCCAGCAGTCTGTCACAGCCCCCTATTACTGTAGTACATGAGCAGCTCACTTAATCTCACAGCATCCCTGTGACGTAACAAGGCACCAATATCCCCCTTTTACAGATGGAAAACCAGAGACCCAGAGAGACTCAGGCCTAGATCCTGAAGAGTCTTTAGGCATCCACCTCCCTTTGATTTACACCAGAGTTAGACACCCTAATACCTTTGAGGCTCTGGGCATAAGTGACATGCCCAAGGTCACACAGGAGACCCTGTGGCAGTGCAGACTTGCTCTTCCAGGCACCAGGCTGTCACCCTGCACACTGGAAACATGTCAGCCTACCATTTCACAGCTGAAAACAATAGACCGTCTGCCTGCACCAAGCCATGAACTCATCAGAGCTTTTATATGACGCTGGGCTTAAAAGGGAGAGCACCAGGGAAAACCCCAAAGGGAATTGCACCAGCTCTAAAGATTTTCGCTTGAAAGTGCTGCAGAATTATTCGAAAGACACAATCAGCGTAGCACGGAATAATTCAAACCAAAACCAACGAGACTAGTTACGGGTAAATCCTAAGGCTACATCCACACTGCAGGCTTCTTGCACAAAAACTTGTGAAGCGTCTACACTGCATGCACGTTCTTGCGCAAGTAAATTTACAGTAAAGCATCGGAACAGAGGGCTTCTTGCGCAAGATTTATTCCTTTCCCCACGAGGAATAAGCCCTCTTGTGCAAGAAGGCAGTGTGGACGGGCAACGGGGGTTTCTTGCACAAGAAACCGCTATGACTAAAATGGCCATCAGAGCTTTCTTGTGCAAGAGTGTCCACACGGCCATGGTCGCTCTTGTGCAAAAGCGCATCTCTTATGCAAAAGCACATGGCAGTGTGGACGTGCTCTTGTGCAAGACCTTTTGCACAAGAACTCTTGTTGAAAACAGTCCTTGCGCAAGAAGCTTGCAGTGTAGACGTAACGTTTGTGTGTAAAGCTGCCCAGCTCCCCAAATAGTGAGTCAGATCCATCAATACACCTCAGCGGTGCAGGGCTGCTACACTGATGCAAAACAGCTGTAAAGCAGGACTAACCAGGCCATTATGCAAACTGATGGCTGCTTTGTGTTCACAGAACCACACGCAGACACTGGTAGGAATCAGTGAATCCAGGTCTCTGGGTTATCCTTCATTTACGTTTGGTTTCCAACCGGGCACAAGCACACACTATTTAAATGTGGAGAATATCAAACTGTGTGCAGCACAATGCAGCAGGAGATCTTGTCAAGTTCCCCGTCTGGAGTTTTCCTACTGATACTCCCTGTAGTGGCGCAGAACCACTGCCTCTGGGTAAGGCCACGGGGACAACTCCCAAGCTCTGTGGACTCCTGGGGTTCAGTGGGAGGCAAAAGTCGTCCATAGAACAACTCTGTGCCATTGTTTCAGCTCTGCGTCTCTGGCAGCCCCCTACCTACCGATCCCTTTCCTGAAGGCTGGAAGCGTCAGGGGGCAGCCTTGTTAGGCTTCTTCAGCAAAATCAATGAGGAGTCTTGTGGCTCCTTAAAGACTGGTAACTCTGTGTGGGCATAAGCTTTCGTGGGCTGGGACTCACTTTGCCAGATGCAGGAGGCGGAGATGCTCACATCTGAGCGTCTGTTCTGGGTTCCCACCTTACCACAAATTCAGCCCCTTCCACGACCGAAAAACCTGTCCTCTTTGGGGACTCATTTCTGCAAAACAATGTCGCTGGCTGGACACGTCTCCACAGAGCTAGAAGTCCCAGAAGTTTACTGCTGCCATCGTTTAAAAATGTACCCCCTGCACCTGGGGTGGGGAGCCCTTTTTGGGTCGGGGACCACTGACCCACAGAAATCAGTCGGGGGTCGCATGCAAGTGAGAAGCAAAAAAAAACAAACCCCAAAACCAAAACCCCAACCCCTCACTGACATGGCCCCTGACTGAGGAGAAAGACACTCCCCACATTCCTTCTGCACATCAGAGCTTGGGGGGCAGGGCAGCCCCACAGTGGAGTAGTGGTGGGTCTAGAGCAGCAGCAGGGGTTCCCCAGTACTGGGAGGGAGCCCTAAACTTTGGGAGGCTGGATCCAGGCAAGTTAAGGCCATATCCGGCCCACGGGCCTTAGGTTCCCACCTCTGCTCTACACAGATAGAAAAGCAAAACCTTAGTACCTGTAGTTTGACCATATATATGTACACATGTATATTTTTAAAGGTACACAGCCTGTGTTTTTTTCATAATAACTTTGTACTATCCTGGCAGTGTAAGAGGGTCTTAAAGTAGGTGTGTATTACATTACACTTAATCCTGCTTTAAGTCCACTTTTCCTTAGGGTATGTCTACACGACCTGTGTTACAGGGACATCGTTACGGCACTGACACTTACTGCAGTGATGGAGGGGGGCAGTTAGGACACTAGGAGTGTTCTTCCATTAACTTAGCTACGTCTACAGTGGGGCTCAAATCAATCTAACTACGTCGCACATGGCAGGACTTTTTTCATGGCCTTGAGCGATGTCGCTAGGTTGAGCTAAGTCTTAGGCACAGACCAGATCTTAGATTGCTATGCTGACGCCCACTGCTGTAGTGTCTGCATGTGGCCAGCGTGGCATAAGAGGAATTTAGGCCTTGTTTGCATATGGAGTTATTCTGGAATAATTCTCCAGGAATAGCTATCTTGCAATCGCTCCATGTACGGATACTCATAGGCCTCGTCTATACTAGAAAAGTTTTGCTACCGTCGTGATACTGGTATAGCAGGAACAGCAAACCCCTGCCTGCCCTCCGCAGTGTAGACTGAGTTTACACTAGCAAACAGCACTTCTGTCACCACAGTTTACACCATTTTCCCAAGAGACGCAAACCACATTGGCAAAACCACTCAGATGCCAGTGCAAATGTGTCTGCACTAGAGATTACACGGGCACAGCTGTGTTGGTAAAAACCCCACATTCAGAACCGCCACAGCGATGCCAGTAAACGTTCTACCTACAGATAGGGACGCCAGCGTGTACCTGCACACATGGAATACGTTGGCCCTGGAGGGGCATAAGGGGGTTCTGTCAGGAGGACAGGAGTGTGGGCTTCAGTTAGGCAGCACTTACCTCAGCTGACGCCTGGCTAGCGGTGCAGCAGGCTAAGGCAGGCTCCTGGCCTGCCTTGGTTCTCCCGGAAGCTGCCAGCATGCCCAGCAGAGGTGTGGCTAATTGGCTCTACACAGTCAGTGCTGCCCGCAGCCGCAAGTACCACCCCCAGTTCCTTGCCGGGGGAGCTGCGGACACAGCACTGGGGGCAGGGCACCGTATGCCCTGGCCACCTCTTCTCCTACGTGCCAGAGAGAAATGCTGGCCACTTCCAGCAGCTGTATGGAGCTAAGGGAACTTGCCTTATCCCTGACAACTGGATTTTGAATGGCCCGGCCAGCAGTCCTGACTGGAGCCGCCAGAGTCCCTATGCAACCAGGCCTTCTGGATGAAAACCGGACACCTGGCAACACCTGGGACACCTGGTGCATCCCAGACCTACAATTTCAGACCAACAAGGCTTTTTTCTTTACTATCTTAATCCACTTTGGAAGTGGATTACCCTAAACCAGAAAAAGGCAGCGTCCACACATGGAATTATCCTAAAGCTATTCTGCTTTAAATTCAAATCTTATTCCGGATTAGTTTTCACGGCAGAAAGTCCCAGAGTGTGTATGTCAATCAGGCCCATAATGTGCAAGGACAGAATTGCAGGAAACTCTAGTAGGGAAGTTTTTTGGCCTTTCATGTTACGAGGCAGCAAGTTGCTGTACCAGCTGCACCTATCAGAGGAGGAACAAAAATCAATGCTTAGCAAATTCGGTAACACTATGTTCTAACTCTGACACCACTTTCTAAATGCGAGCAAGGACTGTGCCAATTAAACTGTCTACTTCTCTCATCTATCTGATAAAAAATGGCAGCATTTGCAACTCTAACATGCTCTTACTTGCTTGCTGTCAGTGCAACTACAATGCCCTAGATTTTTGCACTGCACAGAAGAATAGCTGGCGTATGAGGGGAAAGGATGTGATGAAACGGAGCAGAGGCAACACAGAGCTACAGGAAATCTTCTGTGTGCTATCGCTGGAAACAGATAATCAACTAGCAATAAGCAGGAAGAAAGTTTCTCTCTCATCATTATAGCCTAACAAAAATATACACAACCACTAACTGTGATTGCTTTGCACCCATTGTAAAAATATGACTGAAAACAATTAAACTTGCTCATATAACCATCCTTAGTACTTCAGGGGGAAAAAATCTCAACTCCCAGCAAGCGGTATGAATGCACGCAGGTCATCTTCTTCAATAGCCACCTGGCTGGTTGTTTTATATGTCCTTTTTGCTCATCACCAGACAACCGTTTTTCTCCTCACAGATGCTCACTCACCTCAGTAACATTCATAACTTTGATCGCTGCTAGTTGTCCTGTCTTAACGTGGCGGCCCTGTGAAAATAAAGGACATGCTGTAAGACAGACAGACATGCATGTAAACCATCTGAAATTGCCGATTCATAGAAACGTAGGGCTGAAAGCGATCTCAAGAGGTCCTCTTGTCTATTCCCCCACACTGAGCTAGGGATGTTAATTGAATAGTTGAGTAACCTCACAGTTTGTTGACTATTCTGTAGTCCCCAGGGGGGAGGCCAGCAGCCACTGTGCTCTGGCCCCACTCCGGAGGAGTCCCCTGCCACCCCACGCTGCTGCTTCTGTATCAGAGGTAGCAGCGCAGGGTGCCAGGCGGGGGCTGGTCTGTGTGGGGAGCCAGTTTAAAAAACCCCTCACGGGGCCTGGAGCGAGCTGAAACTGAGCCGGGCTGGCTGCCTGGCTGGCTCCTAATACATTTTAAATGAGAGCTGCAGCGGGGGTAGGTCTCACACCCGGTGCGAGCCAGGAATTAGCTGGGCTGTTGCCCAGTCTGCTAAAAAATTTACTGGAAGGAGAAGGGGTAGAAATGCACGTAGGCTACAGATAGCATTAACCTATAAGCTTTTAAAATTAATGGAGATGCCTATCTGCTAGAACTGGAAGGGACCTTGAAAGGTCATCAAGTCCAGTCCCCTGCCTTCACAGCAGGACGAAGTACCATCCTTGACAAATATTTGCCCCAAATTCCTAAATGGCCTCTGCAAGGATTGAACTCACAACCCCGGGTTTAGCAGGCCAATGTTCAAACCACTGAGCTATCCCTCCCCGTTTTGCTTACCCATTAATCGGTTAATCAACTACATTGTTACATCCCTACACTAAGCCATGATTAAGTATCTATGCAAGCAAAATATTTCAATTAATCATTGAGACATAGCAAGATTGTCTCGCTCAGTTGCGTGAAATCAATGAAGATAGCATATGTATGATGCAAAACCATTAAAATAAAATTCCCAACTGTACAGGGTCTGAGTTCTGAGTTTGAGGGGTATGTACTCTTTGTGCTGGCTCTCTCTCGGGTGAGTTTCACCCGGAATGCAGACAAGGCAAAGAATATGAAACTCCTGTTTTCAGCGTCCACGGTGGGATTAGTTTGTAGGTTTCAATACAGCTCCCAAGAGACAGGTGCTTCCAAGCTAACATTTCTTGGTCATCTTACTGCAATGTCAAGTGATTCAATGAGCACAGAATCTCAAACAACCTTTTTGTCCCTTTGTCCCTTCAGGACAGCGACATGCTGGGAAAGCAATCAGTGGGGATGCTGGCACTACTACTTTTCTGTGGTGTACCTACACATGGATAAACAGAGGACTCCAGTTTTTAGAGCTGTCAATCTGGCAACTTTTACACAGTCGTCAAAGACTACCTTCATACATTCCCTCCTCCCCTCTTTAGAAGGTTCTCTGCTGTGATATAGGGGTACGTCTAGACTACAGGCTTTTGTTGACAGAAGTTTTGTCGACAGATACTGTCGACAAAGCTTCTGTCGACAAAGAGCGTCTAGACTACATCCAGTTCTGTTGACAAAGCAAGACGCTTTATTGACGTGACAGTGTAGACACAAAGGACAGTGTTGATGCAATAACACCTTCTATCAACAGAACTCTGTCGACAAAAGGCATTATTCCTTGTAGAATGAGGTTTACAGCCATCGACAAAGCTGCTGAGTTCTGTCGACGTTATGTCGACAGAACTCAGGGGCAGTGTAGACGCAGGTATAGTTTTGTCAACAAAAGTCCACTTTTGTTGACCAAACCCTGTAGTCTAGACACACCCTAAGCTTCCACATCTCTCAATGCTACTGTAGTTATCTAAGGGGCAGGCATCAACCTGAAAAAGCTCGTGGAGGTTTTGTACTTATAGAATAATGCTCTCTTGCTGATATTGAAGATCACTTCTGTAATGTACTTTGAGACTATAACTGTTGTATGCAATGCTGAGACCTAGAAATGGAGACATGCAATAGCCTTACTTTAAAATAGACTTACACTTCTATGTTCATCAGGATAGCTAGGCCACATTGCTTAGAAGAGGGATTGAAGGGAAAGTACAATATATTGCCACACTAACCAGCACTAATCTCATAGTTGAAAATTGCTTCAAATTACACAGGTCAACATCATGTTGGTTAAACGTTCCAATTATGTTTCCCGTGGGCCAGATTTTCAGAAATAGCCTCCAGCTTTTGGAGCGCAATTTCTCTCCTGCAAATAATTGTCTGCAATTCTGTACCCACAGTTAACTGCAGTGAGTAAGCCATTGGAAATCAGGGCATCCAACATGAAATGGTATAATTTGTGGACACAATGATTTGTAGTTGCAATTTTACACCTGTAAAATTAGAAGCTGAATTGATACCCTTTACAAAAAATCAGGTCCTCTATGTTCAAAATTCGATATGAGAATTGTTTTGGATCTAAAGAATTCTGCATCTAGAAAAATGATTTCTTAATATCAGGCAGGATGTCAGAGCCACGTTCTCCTTTAAAAAAAGATAAATCAGGATTCGTTTTTGTATATTTATGAGTGCTCTCTTACCATGGTTGCACTTATGGGCCTGCAAAGCTTTTTCTCATAACAAAGAAATCCTATAATTCTAGTTTATCACTGAACTTACAGAGGAAGATAAAGCGAGGCACACCCAAAACATGTGCATGACACACGTATTAGTGTGCTTGACTGCAGGCCTTCTAGCGATGAGTGCTACTCCAGACAGATGCCAGCCTTTGGTCACTATCCATTTCAGCTGACGTCAATCATGGTTAGTAAGCTTCCTTTTAACAGCCACAGTTCCTTTGTTGGAGACCATTGTTTGCAAATGTTTCCAGGCATTGAATGTCTTGGCAATGCAGTGAGAGGGCGCTCCACAAAGTACAGTAACGCTAGACATGCCGGCACCCTGATTTAACTCGAACCCTTGGCTGAAATTGAACAGGCTGATTAATTCAGGTCTTTAGCCATTGTACCGAGCTGGCCACTGATTTCTCTAGGTGACAAGAGCTTTTAAGGCAACTGTGTACACTGCAAAAAGATGACACGTAGTTTGCCTTTGAGAATGTATAAGGGTTCTTATTATTGCTGATGAGGGATGTGATTAGGCAAGCTTCACCCTTCACGAGTGAGGTTTACGGTTCCGGTTAACTGGTAGGGGCTGGAGCAGCTCCCACCCATTGCAGAAGGGGGAGGGGTATTCCAACCCTACCAATCATCACCCTTTTAATCAAGTTAACTGGTTAAATATTATGTTTAATCAAGTTAACTAACTAAATGGGATTTTACATGCTTATTGCTAATGAGAATTTTGGAACTCTCATAGATTGAGCAAGGATTGATACGGGGGAAGAGAAAGATTTCCTTTCATTATAATGCAAAAAGTTTAGTACTAAGACAGTACTGAATGGGGTTACTGAAAATTCCACAGAATAGCTACGGAAGGAAGGCTCTGTCTTTGAGTCTGAGAACATCTGCCCAATTCACTTCTCCCTTTGAATAAAAGATGACTGTTATTTTACTGGCAGAATTACCTCCACTCCATGCAACCCTTCTGTTCTTGCTTACATTTATCACTGAAAATCAGAAATGTTAAATCCTGGAAATGTAGTTTGGAGAAAATGTGGTTCACATAAGAGTGATGAGTTCAGTGTCATTTTAAGCCTCTTGAGCTATATAATAGTTTCCTTTGTGGGCCTCATTTTGGGTCTTCATCCACTTCAGCCAACTGATACAGGTGTTCTCAGTATCATGCAATTTTAATCCCAGTCCTACACTCCTAAATCCAACAAAGTACCACTGACAGCAATTGGAGTGACAAGAATTGGAGTGTAATCTGGGGAAAGAATGCTGGATCAGACTTCCTGCTTGTAAACATTCCATTGTCTTGGTTGCAGGTGTCCATCATGTGATAAACATACAAGTCACCATGAGCTTAATTGAATCAAGTGGGGTTTATCCTATCATCCAGCTGCACAGTCAATCCCTATCGGCATAAATGCGTACGTGGTGCTGGAAGGCTATAGCCCTTGTGCAAAGTGAAATTTTACTTAGGTGAGCATGAAACTCAGTGGCAGAATGCACACCTGAAGCTGTGTCTAGATTACAGAGTTCTTCCGGAAAAAAGATACGCAAATTGCAAACCGCAATTTGCATTGCAAACCGCAATTTGCATATCTTTTTCCACTTTTTTTTTTTGAGAGAGACTTTTCAGACATATGGCCCATCTACGCTGGGCCAAATGTCAGAAAAAGACCCCTTTTCGGAACATCCCTTCTTCCTCGTAAAATGAGGTTTACAGGGATGCTGAAAAAACACGGCTGCTCACCAGAAAAAAAAAAATTCGGAAGAGCAGACATGTTCCTTGGACGCGGCAGAGATTTTCCGGGATACCAGAGGTATCCCGGAAAAACTCTGCAGTCTAGACATACCCTAAATCTAACAAACACTTTGAGTCAGACCAATTGTCCACCAAGCCCTGTACCCCGTCTTTTGACATGGGCCAGTGCCAAATGCGTCAGAGGGAATGAACAGAGTAGAGCTATTTTGAGTGATCCATACCCTGTTTTCCAGCACTAGCTGGAAATTGAGGGACAACTGGAGTATGAGGTTGCACCTTTGACCAACTTGGCTAAGAGCCATGGATGGACCTAGCTTCCATTAACTTGTCACATTTTTTTTTGAACTCAAGTTATATTTTTGGCCTTCACAATATGGCACGTTGTGGTGAAGCAATAGGAAAATGGGATTTGAGTCTTGTTTATATTAAAGGAGCCATAAAATGGGCATAAATTTAATTTTCTGGCCCTTGCATCCACTTTTAGGGTATTTTAAACTGCCACAGTTATAAAAAAAGAGAGTCCTTAGTATATATGAGACTCCAGCTCCATGTCTTGACATAGACAGAAAAGCGGAGAGTAAATGAGTTTTAAGCCATTTTTGCAGATTCACTCTTGTTCTCAACATATTGGTGGTCCCATTCTCTCTTTAGGCTATATCATGTGTGGGGTTTTTTTGGCTTGGATTTGTGGGAAAAAATCTCAGACCTGCCAAAGTTGTGAAGAAAAGGGTAACAAACCCTATTTATTTATTGCATTCCACCCTCGTAAACTGGAGAGGCAGAATAGAGAGACTGCTTTAGCAAGGTCGGCCACATGTTATGAAACTTTTTTCATGTAGTCATGAGATACCAACTGTAGTGCTATTTATGGTGAAATGGGGTTGTGTGGGTGTGATTTGCGGCATTCTTTCTTGGAATAAATAAATAATGGCTCTACCTCCTAAACTCCTTAACGTGGCAGGTTAAGCGGCCTCCTTCATTCATAGCATAGCCTATGTAATAATCCTAATATATGATGGGATTACATGTGTGACAAAATATATATGCTCCATGTGAACCTACGCCACCCTCATCTGAATGCTCACAAATAGGCCTTTCCCATCAAATACAATTCAAGCGACAGTACAACAGCCATTCCACACTTAACAGCTCGCACACACAACCTCTGTCGCCTAAAAGGCAAGAGCAGAGCAGACATTGCAATTCTTCCACACTTGACTCCAAACATCCATTTGGACATTTTCCCGAGAGGGGTCCAAGGGAATTCTCCTCAATGCCTTATCTGATGAGTAATGGCCCCAAGCTCTCAACACTAGCTGCAAACAAGAGTCCCAGCATGGGACTTGAACCCAGAACCTCCCAACTATAAGGGAAGCATGTTACCACTGGGGCTATGTCTAGGCTACAAGCCTCTTTCGAAAGAGAGCGTCTAGACTGCAACCACTTCTTTCGAAAAAGCGAGCCGCTCTTTTAAAAGAGAGCACCCAGGCAGTCTGGATGTTCTCTTTTGAAGAAGCCCTGTTTGCATTCAAGAACGCCTTTTCTTGAAAGAGCACTTTTGTATAATGAGGTTTATCACAGTCGAAAAAACCGCCGCGTTCTTTCGATTTAATTTCGAAACAATGTGGCAGCATTCTAGACGCAGGGGAAGTTTTTTCGAAAAAAGGCCACATTTAAAAAAAAAAAAAAACCCTGTAGTCTAGGCCAGTGGTCCCCAACGCAGTGCCCGCGGGCACCATGGTGCCCACCGGGGCATTTATGTGCACCTGCCGAGTGATCAGGTCTGGCCCAAGCCATTCTTGCGCCCTGGGCGCATGGCACATGTGTGGCCCCTCCCCCGGGTATGTGGCGCATGCGCAGCCCCGCCCCCAGGCGTGTGGCGCATGCGCGGCACCGCCCTCAGACACACAGTACATGTGCAGCCCCTCCCCCAAGCTGGCAGCCCTAAAAGGTTGGGGACCACTGGTCTAGACACACCCTGGAGTGGCTCTTTTAAAAGGTTTGAAGCAGCTTTAATTCAGCCTGGTTAAATTCCTGAGTGTAGTTTTTCACAGACTGCTCACATAATGGGTGTGCAATTTAGCCGGGAGGCTTACCAGAAGCCGCATGCTAACGTTGTTCCAGTGTCTCGAAAAGGCTATGGGCCTTTCTGGCAGAACAGCAGTGGTAATACAAATATAATCATTGCTCTCTTGTTCTAAGTTGACTTTTCAACTGTGGCAAGTTTCTTTTTCCTTGCAAGCTTTACAAGTGGTTTTCAGCCTCTCCAGCCCCACCCTGAAGTTCTCACTCAAGCAGCCTTCCTGAGTAAGACTGAGTAAAGACTTCAGGGTTTGGCTTTTTTGTTTTGCTTTTTTCACCAATAACTCTCAGAGGTTATGCAGAGTTCATGGGAAATCTTGTTCACTGCTGCTTCTCTAGCAGCCACAAGGTCTGTTTCGGTAAAGCCTGGCAAAACTGGTATCTCTCTGAAGAGATGCTGTTTTTGGTTTTTTTGCTGAAAGCCCACATCAGCCATCCACTGGTTGTTTTAGCTGTTTCACTGCTGAGTAATATCAGCCAGTGTGTTTATGCTCTCTAGGTTGTCTGAACAACCCAGTCATCAAATTCTGCGCACTTCACTTATGTGAGTAGTCCCACAGTGAGTAAGACAACCAGAATTAGTCTCCTAAATTGCTTTGAAAACAGCTTTCAACAGCAGGAAAGGGTTAAAGGACTTCCTCACCTCACCCCACTTACTACATATGCTACCAAACGGTTATTTTCTAAAGCCATTTGACTGCAGAGTGTTCAATAGGTGCCTGAGGCTTCTGGGTGGCAGTGTCCTTTGTTAAGCTGGTCTATTATCTCAGGATTTGGGCTCAGCAGAAAAGAGTTGAAAGTTGGCAGTGTCTGTGTGGGATTGGCTCCATGTAGTTAAGAGATCTGACTAAGGACTGTCCTCACCTTCCGGGAGATTGATCCTGCAGAGATCCATCTCCCGGGATTCGATTAAGCAGGTCTAGTAAGGACCTGCTCAATTGACCACTGATGTCACCCCTGTAGACTTTGGTCCCCCACTGCATTGCAAGGAGTAATGCATCAGCCATAGTGGAGCTCAGCTTTGCCACACCCAGCCCCAAAGTGCCTCTTTCCACCAGGGGTGGGAAGCAGGAGATCTTAGGGCTAAGTCCAGGTTCTGAGGGTGACCCTGGACAAGTCATTTCACTTCTGTTTCCTCCATGTATGTTCTCTACTGAGATGGTAAGTTCTTCAAGACTGACTGGCTGTCCCGATCAGTGCACTCTAGGCACTACTGTACTACTGGGTCAAGATGAGGAGCCGCATCCCACTGCTGGGATATGGAACAGCCTTGCTTTCCCTGGTGATTCAGTTCTCCCTGCTCTGGATTGGCACTGGAGGACTAGAACAGGAGTCTGAGGCACTGCCCACTGCTGCCCACCTTAAACCTCACTGCTTTAAAAAAAAAAAAAAAAAAGGAAACTTGGTTTAAATGGGACAGGAATTATTGCCGGAAAAATAAGTTGTTAGGAGTTTATAGCTGGCTTTTGTTAGTTAATGGTCCGAGGCAGAGCTCCGGGTGGCTAATGCACTAAAAACTACCATTGAATTGCAGTTATGAGCAATTTCTCAAGGATTACTCCATTATAAGCCATAACAAATGATTTACAACGGCAATTGTGACAGCTGGGTTGGCAAAATCCATCACTCCGTGGCAGTTAATTACCAGGCCTTTCTCCGCCCTGCAAGGAATTCAGGACACCCCATGATGGGTTTGTAATTCTGATGATGAGCCAGTCCTTTCATTTGAATCATGCAATCGGAGGTATTGCTGTGGAAATGCCAGTACAAACTCTCTGCGGCTCCGACAGCCTGGCCTGTTTGTCGGTCATATTTTAATGATGTAAATCAAACTGCATGTTCCCCTGAGGAGTTTTTTTCCCCATCCTTTGAGGTGGCATGAGTCTCTGTGAGCAAAGGTTTTATTCCACTTCAGTTCTGGGATGCTCCTTCTCCCCCCTCCTCCAGTCCTATTTGCAAGACTTCTTTTTAGTGACTGCTTTCATGTATTATCTCAAGAGGGTAAGCTACTCTACCACCTGAACAGCCACAATCTGCCTCTGCTGCCTTCCTGCCTCCCAGCCAGTGCTGACGTGTAGTGGCCAGTTAGAAGCCTCAGTCTGTTAAAACATCATTTTTCCTCAGGTGTCTCATCTTTATTATACTCCAGCCCAAAGAGTTCTCACCCCCCCAGGTCCCCAGCAAGCACAATGCCGAAGCAGGATAAATATTGCTTCCCATAAACGTCCTCCTCCAACGGTAACTAAATTGCTGCCTCTGCAATGCTCACCCTGGCTATAGACAGCAACGAGAGCAGGAAGCAAGGATAAGGTGAGAAAATCATCACAGCTCAGCAAACTAAGTTATCCTCTTATCTCTCAGCTGGCCCAACATTAGACACTCTGAGCTAGAAGAAGGGTTAGCTGGGATGAACTGGCATTGTTCCTCTGACTTAACTGATGCTACACCATTTACACCAGCTATTAATCTGACTGTCGGAATCTTTTCCCAGCGAGGGGTGTTAGTTGCACCCATGTTAGGAGAACCATATTCACTGGACTCTACAGAACAAGATTTTCCTTGCCCACTAACTCCAATGAACAACAAACTTATGAATGCACTGTAAATACCCCAAAATGTTCTTTATGGTTCATAACGCTATTCTTTTAGGGTAACTCACAAGCTACCAAGTTAAATATACCAGTTCCACACAGTCTATAGTCAGCTAGTTGTTAGCCTTTAAACAGGAAATTTTGGTAAGAATATATAATCCAACAACTGCAAATTACACCACAGAAAAGCGAGATGTAAAACATGAAAGGTAGTCTAACAAGCTTGTGTGTAGGCACCTAGAATCAATGATTAATTATCGACACCCGGGTACTGTATTACTACATAGCAGTTATATTAACATGATGAATTAGAGAGGTGAAATATTAATACAATAGAAACCTACTCAAAAAATCAAAATGTCTCACATTTTATTCCAAACTTGAAAATGGACAACTTTGCAAATGTTGGCAAATTTCTATAGCAAAAACTATGCCAATATCTAGTGAAAACTAAGCTTCTTTTAAAGCACACACTGATTTATTTCTAAACAGAAGTTTGCTTATTCTCCCCCCCAAAAAGGCTCAGTGGCTTTTGACTCCAAATATATGTACAAATTTTGCAAGCATCTGAAGTGCAAATATCCACTCTATCAAAATTTGAGGGGAGCATGGAATAGGCAAAACACAACATTTGTGAAGGTCTCAAATCTACTGAGTATGTCACATACTGAAGCAAACAAATGTAGCTCCCATAAGCCACATTCCTACCATTAACAAACTTAACAGTACGTTAAGTTATAGGACTCCCCTATAATAAAGAAGAGTTATGAGTTTGAGAAAACCTTATTCAGGCTGATTAAAACCTTGTTCAGACTGATGTGCGAACACATCCTTCATATAACATAGTTGCAAGCAAGGATTAAGGGGCTACACCTAAAACAAGTTGCCAGATGGTTTCCACAAAAATACCGGACACACTTGACATCACATCACAATCCACATTACATCTTCATTAGAAACCACCGGACATTTCTATTGTCTCATTTATATTTTCTCAATTTGTTTCCCAAACAGAAAGCTCCAATACTGGACTGTCCAGTATTTTTAGAGCATAGAACAAGGACAAACAGATGTGGAAGGAAACAGACAACTTTATACTCATAGTGCATTTGCTAATACCACCATTCACATGAACTGTAAAAACCAAGAGGCTGCCACCAGAAGTAGCTTTTGTGTCCAACTTAAAAAAAAAAAAACCCTTAAAGGTCCTATTTCCTCCCATTGTGTCAGTGGAAATGCAAATTCTATGCTTTGCTAAATGTTTGTCTGTGTTTGACTGCAGGCCAGAAGGAAAAGAAAATCAGACCAAAAGACCAAACTGAAACCTTTTTGCAAACACAGATTTGAATATGCGTGTTTTTGCAATATTAGTACAAATACCAGATTCCTGTCCCCAAGCAAACCATGAATCTAACTTCATGAGGTCCCTTCCCACCTACATGTCTATGAATCTCTCAAACAGTTAACACTTGGGCAGAACTGCAGCAGCGGGGCACCAGACTTGGAAAAAGTTGTAGGCAAACTGAAGAAGGTCCAGATGAGAGCAACAAACAAACAAAACAAACAAGAAAACCCACACCCCAAACAAACAAAACAAAAAGACAAAAGGCTCAGAAAATCTCATGTAGGAGGAAAGGTTAAAAAAATTGGGCATGTCTAGTTCTGAAAAAAGATGACTAAGGAAGGACCTGATAGTCTTCAGATATGTTAAGAGGACAGTAATCCACTGTTCTTCAGATCCACTGAAAGAAAGACAAAAACTGAGGGTTTAATCTGCAGCAATGGAGATTTAGGTTAGATGTTAGGAAAGCTTTCTAAGGATAGTCATTTTGAAGCCTTAGAATAGACTTCCATGGAAGGTTGTCAAATCCCGGACTCAGAGGTTTCCAAGAACAGGTTAGACAGACACCTGTCAGGATGTGTACAGATATACATGGCCTGGCCTCCCTGCAGAGGATTGGACTAGATCACCTCTCAAAGTCCCTTCCAGCTCTACATTTCATTGATTCTATGAAACACCCAGAGTTCGGGACAAAGAAAATACTTTCTTTCTAGGAGTGTCAGTGTTGGCTTCTCTTTCCTCCCACCCACGTTAGGGATGTGAACGACTAGTCAACTAGTAGGCTGATAAGCAAATGCTTATCGGATAGTCGACAAGCTAGTCAACTAGTCACTTTCCTCCCTTGCTGCCTCTATCAGAAAGTCCCCAGCTGACCCCCGGCTCCACAGGGCACTTTTGCCTTTGAAGTGTAGCAACAGCCTGTAGCAAAATGCATCAACTTTCGATTAGTCAGTTACTTGAAATTTAACATCCTAATCCAGGTCAATGGGATTTGTACCACTAACTACAACGGAAGTAAAATTAGGCTGAACACCACTCACTTCTGAAAATCTGATCCTGGACATAGAATGAAGGAAGGTGTTTTACACTAAAAATTGGACCCAAGCATCCATTATGGCTGGCATTGAAAAAAAAATCCTGCCCAAGGAGGTAGCTAACAATGATAGTTACCGATACAATTTTAGTTCGACCCACTGTTGCTCAAGTGGTAGAGATGGGGCTTTTAGAAAGTGCCCTTTTGCCTTCCTCTCTGGCTACCAAGCTGTACAGGAATGCCCCTCAGTCGTCAAGTCCTTTGAAGCCCCATAGTGGCATGTCAACTATATGGTAGCTGTGCTTTCCCTTCTGTGACAGGCACGCTCAGGGGCAGACTGGCCCGGCGGGATACCGGGATTTCCTGGTGGGCCGTCGTCGGGTGGGCTGTCGTGTCCGCACGCTGTTGCCCTTCACACCGACTGGCTCCACGTCCGCGCTGTATGCGGAACGCAGAGCTTGACCCGCCGCCTGCACTGTGTGCCGGACATGACGCAGGGGGCGGGGCTTGAGGGGCACGCAGGGGTGACGTCATGGGGAGGGCCGTTCTCAACCCATTTCCCGGGCCTATTTTGATTGCCAGTATGCTCCTAGGCATGCTGAATTGGGACAAAGGTCATTTATTTTAACTCCCATTTCAGAGTCTCATTTTTTGGGTGGAGGTAGAGTGGACATGGTAGAACTTCTACATATGCCATCAGCCAATGTGTAGAATGATGAATGAAGAAAAACGGGGAGTGGGAGAAAGGCTCAGTTGGACAAGTTGTAGCCCTTTTTGGAAAATGGAGGGGAATAGTAAGTGCTGGCACTTTTTCTATGCACTGTTCAGGAGGCTTAACTCAGCGAGTGCCAGTCTGCTGGGTGCACTTGTGGTCTAAGTAGACCACAGAGCCCTTGGTGGCACAGGTATAGGACAGAACAGGTGCAGCTATGCTCAATGAAAGACAGACCTAAATTCAGTGATGTCTGTAGAACGGCATCCTTCTGACTTTAATGAAGTTGGCTCACATCTTGAGTGCTTTGCATCCAGCAGTGCCGAAGCCAATGAAAGGAAATCTTCCTAAATGTTTAACCAGCAAGAGGAAGCATTGGGCTTCTCTGAAACATTGGTTGTCCCCAATTCAGAAACACACATGGGTGTTTCAACATGGGCTTAAACTGCCGTTAGTTCAAGGGGACTTAAGCATGTGCTTAAAACAAAGCAAGTACTTAGGCATTCCTCCTGAATGGGAGCTATTATTAGGAGAGAGAGAAAGGCAGACACAGAGTAGAGCCACGGCGAGCAGAAGGAGAAGTGTGAAAAGGCAGGCTGTTCCGCTATTCCCCTTCCTCACATTTTATTTATTGGGACATAAAACCTGATTTCTTTAGGTTTAAATTTCAGTATTTACATAAATAATGGTTTAAACAGCCCTACCATTCATCTTGAGTTTAAGCATTTGTCACACCTCTTAACATCTGTTGAAACACATTGTAGGGTTTCCAGCCTCAGAAACGCGATTATATAAAGGCTACTACTATCTTTCCATGCCAAAAAATGGTGACTTCACAGACACAGGAAGCTTTCTTTGCCTCAAAGATTTTCTGACTGTGGGTGCCTGCTGGCAGAAAGCCTGCAGGCTTCCATGAGTCAGCAGCAGTGGTGGAATTTAACTGCCAGAAAGAACAGGGTGGGAAGGAATAGGGTCATTTTCATTTAGTCTGACCAGGCCTTGGTCTCAAACTACAGGAGCTTAGACCTCAAAGGCTCTGGCATAAGGCCAAAGCTACTCAGCACCTGTGGAATCCCATGGTGATTTATGAAACCCAAGTTCTGTGGCACTGAGAGAATATTCACACTAAAAAATAAACCGTGTAGGAAAAAGCCCCTCAGACTTTGGAAGTTTCTCTTCTCATTTTACAGGATGAGGCCTGTACTGAAAGACTTAAAGTGGAGTGAGTTGGAAAGTAGTTATCCATTCCCCTTAATTCTCTTTCCTGACCTTAGGAGGCTTTATCTGGCTTCAGACACATAATGGACCAACTAATGTGCACACGCATTACAACGCTCTTCTGGATTAAATCAGAACTGTTTAACAGTGTGTCATAGGCTTTGTACTACTGACAGGAAGTGAAGATTTTCATTTAGTTTAGAGGTAGGGGCCTGGGCTTCTGGAGGAGGAGAATCTTGAGTTTTATTCCCATCAACACCACAAAGTTCTGAGTTGCACAGATCACCAACAACCACAAAGTTAATAAATGTATTTAATGCTCTCTTCCCTGTACGCTATCATATACACACTTATACATGCGCTCTCTCAACTAATTGTGCCATAGACTTTTCGAAGAGGGTGATCTAGGCCCTGGTTCTTTTGTTTATTGTAAATTGTGTTGTTTATTTGAATTTTCTGTTGTCTATCAAGCAGAATGCATAAAAGGACAATCTCAGGTTAAAATCGTGTGATGGTTCTATTAAGAAATACCCTTATCAGGACTGGAATTTCAAAAGACCCTGGCAGTATGTATACACTGCAATGTAAGCTCAGGGTTAGCAGAACTTGAGTTGATAGACCCTGGGTTTGTTAACGAGGGATGTAAAATCTCATTTAATTGGTTAAGCAGTTAACATAACACAGGGTTTAACTGGTTAATCAACTAAAGGGGTGGTGGTGGCAGGAGGGGCCCAGCTAGGTTACAGTCCCCAACTGACTATCACCTACACAAAGAAAGAAGGATCAAGGAATCATAGTTACAGGTTGTTGGTGTTGCAAAATGTCGGTCTCCTGATTTCTGACCGGGCTCTGCAGGGGATAATCACTCTTTGCTGCAGTGAACTCTGCAAGAGCAGACCCCTGTGGCCACACATCTGGTGACCAAAGGTTTGCCAGGCCCATTTCTGCCATCATTTTTTGAAGAACTGGGGTTTTCAGAACCAATAAGCTGATTTCTTATGTGACACTAGGTGCATTTATTTGGATTAACACTTTCCCCCCAAAAAGACAAAACAGTTTATTTAATTTACTTTTCTATTATGCTTTGAAACACTCAAAGTTTATTTTCATAAAAAATTTCTAAATTGAATAGTGTTATTTTTTTCTAAACAAAGCTAATCAGTTTCATATAACAAATGTCTATTTGGCAAAGGTTCTCTCTTTAAGTAAACTAATGGTCAGACTTATTCAAATAATTCCCTGCCAGCTAAAAGGACATGCTCACTTGTTGCATTTATTTTAGGGATTGAAGTTAATCAGCACCCAGAGAATATTAACTAAATCAACAGAGAACACTGAGGAAAATATTGTATAATAATTACAAACAACTGCTAAATACAAAACAGCTGAGGAACTGTGGGCCTACAGTTAGACAGGAATAGTAGTTACTGGCAACTTTAGAATAGCAAGATTTTACTTTACTTGATTAACCAATCAAAGAAGGGGTTCCTGGTTTCTAGGATTAAACAGCAAATTGCTTTACAAGATTTTAAATCTCTGAACTATTTTCGTCTTTCAGTGCTTTTATCCTCCCAGACTCATTTTGTTTAACGTAGGAAGGAGGAATTGCTGATCAACTGCCATGCATTCCTACCTGGGATGCATGAACATACAGTTCCTACAAAGGCTACAATTTTGACTCTTCAGCAGTATCATGTAGTTGATTCTACCAGACTGCTCTCCAATCCATATTCTGTCTCCCCTCTTCCACAGATCCTGTCTATTGACACTTCACTTTTTTCAGAGTTGCTAGACACTTTCTGCTGACTTAGCGATTTTCAGTGGTCCCAGAATTGTGATATCATGGGCTCCTTCCTACAAAGTGATCCCTCTCTGGGGACCCTTACACTCATATGGCATTCCCTGAGCATCCAGGTCCATGCAAATAGACCCCTTTGCAAGACTGCAACCATGGCCTGGAGTAAGAGGTCATAGGGCTGAAGAAGTTTGCTTCTGTCACCGTTCGTCTTTGTCAGCATTTTACATTAAGTTTCAACTGATGTGGGACCCACTAAGAGACAACAGTGTTGTGCAGTATCTAAGTAGAAGATTTAATACTTTTAAGATCCATTATGTCCCACCTCTGGCATAATGCCTAGAAGAAATCAGTCACTGATTTTTTATTTTTACTGGATAAGACTGTGAACTGGCCACAAAGAGTAACCAGCAAAGGGCAGGTAGTCAGGCCTGTGCATAAAATGGCCGGAGGCGAGTAGCAGAAGTGACTAAGTGACATTTACTTTACCTATTTACCTATTGGCTACATGTGTACGTAGTTTGACTGTATTCCCCTCCCTTTGCCCTTGATTGTTCACAATACGTTTTTCAAAGCAGGGATCTCTTGGTATGGTGCCCTGGGAGCTGCTAACACAATTCCCTGTCCTGGGGAGATGTGCATACACTAGCTCCACTTGAGTTCTTGTGCTAAAACAGAAGCTACAACCATATTCTTGGCAGCTCGTGCTAGTGTAACCCACACACCTAGTGTGGTTACTGAGAACTGCAAGTGGTACCTAGACCACAGCAACAGTTAAGATCAAGAGACCTCTACAGCATGGGCTGGGAGCCAGCTAGCTTTTAGCTCAGAGGGTAGAGGCTCCTATAGTGAGGTCCCAGGTTCAAATCCACCTTGGTGGTGGTTACACTAGCCCAAATACACACCCAGGACTTCAGACAGGCTTAGGTTGACCAGATGTCCTCATTTGATAGGGACAGTCCTGATATTCAGGACTTTTTCTTGTCTAGAGGCCTATTATCACCCCACCTCCTTCACACTATCTCGTCACCCTGGATAGGACTGTGTTTGGACAGCTAGGAAAAGCTGCCACAGCCTTCAGAGCTACCATGTATACAACTCCCGAAGCTAGGAATTACAAACCCCAGCTGTAGCTGTAGCAATGCTTTTTGGGGTTCGACTCGATGACTGGGGCTACGTCTAGACTACAAGCTTCTTTCGGAAGAAGCTTTTTTTCCAGAATAGAGCTTCCGAAATATTTTTTTCCCCAAAAGAGCACATCCACACTGCAAAAGTGCATCGAAAAAGTGATCTGCTTTTTCGAAAGAGCGTGCCCAGACTGAATGGATGTGTTCTCGCATGTAGGCTGTGATGCTATGGACAGAATGGCCACCAGCGCACCTGTGCTTTTTCTTCTTTCCTCTTCCTGCGAAAGAACTCCCCCTTCCCCGTCCACACATGCCTTTTTGCGAAAGAGCTCTTGCACAAAAAGGCTTCTTCTTCGTAGAATGAGGATTACCAATGCTGGAAAAATCCCTCTGTTCTTTCGATTTTCTTGTGGAAGAACGCAATTGCTGTGTGGACGTTCCTCAAGTTTTGTCGGAAAAATGGTTGTTTTTTCCACAAAACTCTGTAGTGTAGACATACCCTTCCTGAGGTATCTCCTAGCCCTAGGATTCTATGATTGATTCTATGATACATTTATACAACACCTATTACAATGGGTCCTCGCTAGGCCCCCGTGTACCATGGAACATTTTATGATTACATATTTATTCAATTTCAATCTCAACAGAGCAGAGCCTAAGGCCACAGCTCGACTGAATCTGAATCAGAACTCTGGGATTCAGCCTCAAACCCATTCTCGAAAACTCCAGCCAGTCCCATCTCCGATCACTGCCTCCTTCCCCTGTTTTCAGTGTTTCGTAACAAGAGGCAAGCCAACTCGCACAACGCACGGCAGGGTTTTTGGGTGGCGGGGAGGTGGGGGAAGAAGTAAACTCTGAACATTCTACTAGGACCTTAGCCTGTATTAAGGACTTAATGGACACAAATTCAAAGTAGAAAAGACATGGAGGATGGCATAAAATACACTAAACCTGGCATCATTGTCTTCTCTTTTAATTGTCTTAGTGTTGACTATGACTTTCAAAGCTTCAAGCAGACAAGATAGGCAAGGCGATATATTTTATTGGACTAATTTTTGTTGGAGAGAAAGAGAGATTAGTTTTCAATCTCACAAACAGCTCTTGTTCAGGTCTCTGTTGTACTATTTTCCATGCACATAAATTTCCACTGTAAAAAAAAAAAAAACACAACGTATGTTGTGACAGCCAAAATGTTATAATATTAAAACTTTTTTTTATGCAGCAACCCTGGTAAAGAGGGTATGATGGATTAAAGATTTTCCCAAGCCAGACAGGGTGCTGAGGGGTCTGGGCGTGAGGGGATGGGAGGTTGGACGCCTACCTGGTTCCCCACTCCCCAGCACACTTGCATCCCGTCGCTCCCAGGCATCGCACCCTGCGGCTATGGGAGCGGCATGGAAAAGCTGCAGGGGAAGTGCATCGCTGCACTGCTATTGCCACAGCTGGGGGGAGGAGAGCAGCAGTGCATAGAGCCCTTCCTCCTCCGTACCGCTGGTTTTCAGGAATCAGGGACACATGGATCAAGGAAGTTCAGCTACATTGCCAGTCCCAAATGTTCCAAAATCCTAACTCAGACCCCTCAGAACCATGAGACTGGCTTTAACATTTTTTTTAAAAAGAGACAGATTTTTATGGGTATGTCTAGACTACATGCCTCTGTCGCCAGAGGCATGTAGATTAGGCTACCAGACATAGTAAAATGAAGCAGCGATTTAAATGATCAGCTGTTTGTCGGCTCAGCGTGATAGTCTGGATGCTCCCCTGCCGACATCAAAGGTATTTGTCGACCACCCAGGTAAACCTCATCCCAGGAGGCATACCTGCGTGGTCGACAAATACCTTTGATGTCGACACCCGCGCGTCCAGACTATCATGCTGAGCCGACAAACAGCTGATCAGCTGTTTGTCGGCTCAGCGCGGCAGCCATGTAAATTTAAATGAAGCAGCGATTATTTAAATCGCGGCTTCATTTTACTATGTCTGGTAGCCTAATCTACATGCCTCTGGCGACAGAGGCATGTAGTCTAGACGTACATAGTTTGAGCGCTTTTTGTTCTCCCTCCAGATTCGTTTGGGTCAGGTTCCCAGGGTCTTGTCTACCACCACCACAACTAGATGCCCCCTTTGCTTTCCCACATGAAAGTGGAGATTCCCGCAACTCCAGCAGCTCTAACTTTAAGACACCAAATATATCGAGTCTCACGATAACACCATGAGAATTGGCCACTCTCCTTTAATACCAATAGATTTTTGCAACACAGGGGAAGGATACAATGTCTCCATCAGCCTACAAGGGGACAAAAGTGCTTTTGGATAAGTGGGAGTTTAAATTAAATCATTGTTTCCTATACTAGTGAGTCTGAATCTCATTTATATTAAGGCTGCTCTGATCTAGCAAGTAGCAGTAACACTGTTAGAGTAGCGTACGGCGAAGCAGTCCCAGGATAAATGCGATTTAGGCCTCACGTACATAGCTCTGCATAGACAGAAAAAAAGAACTAACTATTAAAATGTTATGAAAACCAAGCGGCTAACAGAAGCCTGCTGCTAGATATAAGCTAGAAGGAAGTTAGGATGATTACGGAAATTAAACATAGAAGCCTGATTCTCCAATGCGTGGCCCCTTTAGTAGACGTGTATTTTGTGTCCCAAGAGAGTGCAAGGCCGGTGTAAAACACACATTATTTTGACCTAGCAGCTCTTTACTTGCAGGTGTAAATGACACCACCAGGTGCTGGGCGCTGAAGAATCGGAACCACTCCAGTTTAAGCAAAAGTCTGTTTTTCACCCTATTTCTTTAGGAGTGGCTGCCACTCCGAATGGGATTGAAATCAATTCTACTGGTGTTAATATTGGCTCGTCCCACCGCTTTGGGAGGGCTTTTCAAAAGTGCTCTGCTTTGGCCTCACTCCACTCCTGGAGCTGAACCAGCAACTTCAAAAAGAGCAGAGTTAGGCTAATGACAAGCACTTTTGAAAAGTCAACCCTTGTGATTCCCAATGACTCACTTCACTTGGGTATTGGCCGTAGACGCCTAAGTCCCAGCCTGTGCAGATAACAGCCCTGTTCCCAGAGAGAGAGAGTCAAAAGAAGATAGATGGGGGCTGTCCCCAGGCTGGGGGGTAGGGCCGGGGAGTTGAGTTAGTCTCGGCTGGGTGAGGAGGAGTGAGGATGTTTTGGACCAAGGAAGGGGATGAAGCCCCTTCCCCCCAAGAGGAATAAGGCTCTGCCCTGGCTCCTGTGTTAGCATCGATCCTACGCTGCGCTGTATCTCTGAGAAGCAATAAAAATCTTCTACTCTACTGGCTGAGAGTCACATCTGGCTGCGGATGGAAGTGCAGGGTCGGGGGCTCAACGGCACGTCGTCCCAGTGGCTGGTGTAACAGGCTGGCTGTTACTGCCTTACCACGGAGTAACAGGGCTTCTGGAAGCCCCGCATTTATCTCTCTTCTCATCCAATTCGAAGGGAAACGTATCAGCAATCATGGCAGCAAACGGTGACCACAACTGGGGCTGGGCACAGATGGTGGTTTTGACTGCACAGAAGTCACGTGGGAAACTGTGGCTCTGTGTCAAAGTGACAGCTCTCCACCTGCTAAAACTTCCTTTTGTTTTTACCAAGCAGCAAGGTAAGACTTATTTTCTTTTCTGCAAACCTTCGTGTGTACTCTTCGCCTGCTTCAGCCACACACACGCCTGCGTCAGCACCCTTCCCACCCCCGTCCCGTGTGTCTACTTGGGCACTGGCACCATCCAACCAACAAAACCATTCTAGGATGAGTGGCCAAGACCTCAATGGATGCAAATGGGGCCAGCCCCACTGAAGTCAATGAAACTGTGTCCATTTACATTAGCTCAGTTTCTGGCCTACACTCTTTGGAACTCTCTATTATCTTTGCATATTTTAACTATTTTTATGTGGTATCTCCTTTTCATTTATTGTTACAGTGCTCATAAAAGGCACTAATAATCTGAGGTTTTCCTGGGTGCAGATAGGAGGCAGTTAAAGCTTTCTCTACCCGCCCCATTATTAATTATTGTTACTGTTTGTCTTATGCGTCTAGAGACCGCAACCGAGATCAGTGTCACTGTGCAGGGTGCTGTACCGATGCATACGAAGAGATCATCCCAACCCTGAAGAGTTTATCATTTAAATGGAGAAGACTGACAAAGGGTGGAGGTGATATTAAAGCAGAGCGATCCGCCCAATATTTCTTATTTGCACTGCGATCAAACATAGGAGCCCCATTATGCCAGAGATTGTACAAACAGCACAACAACAAAAGACGACAAGCTGTTTGAGGCCTGAGTATTGCCAATTCATTTCTCGTAAATCACTGATGAGCCATTCAATACGTTTTCATCCACAAGCGCAGATGAGTCAAACCTCTTCCCCACTGTGGTTTTAAAATGCCAATTGTTCGGAGAACTCTATAGGACTCAACAACCCAATATGCACGCACATGCTTCTGAGCTGGCTGAAGGGCAAATCATGCATCTTAGTTATTTTATCCTTTTATAAAATGGATTCCCGTTGCTACGGCTTGCGAGAAATGGAACAATTCAGCACAGGAAACAACAGATTGATCAATGTCATCTAAAAGTATCACCACAAACTCGGTAAATGCCACTGTCTTCCTCAATAAATCCCAATAGAGGAAATTTACACCCAATAAGACAACATGGGTGCATCTTAGAATCATAGAACACTGGAACTGGAAGGGACCTAGAGAGATCACCAAGTGCAGTCCCCTGCCCTCATGGCAGGACCAAGCATCGTCTAGATCATCCCCGAGAGATGCCTATCCAACCTGCTCTTAAGTATCTCCAGTGATGGAGATTCCACAACCTCCCCAGGCAATTTATTCCAGTGTTTAACCAGCCTGATAGTTAAGAAGTTTTTCCTACTGTCCAACCTAAACCTCCCTTGCTGCAATTTAAGCCCATTGCTTCTTGTCCTGTCCTCAGAGGCCAAGAAGAACAATTTTTCTCCCTCCTCCTTCTAACACCCTTTTAGATACTTGAAAACTGCTATCATGACAAGCCAATGTGGGGATCAAACTCCAGAGGCAAGGCCTCACAAAATCAGCCCCAGAGATTGTTACCCAAAACACCCCAAGTGATACTGTTTGAGTGCGTCTACACAGCACCCTAAACTCGAAATAAGATACGCAATTTGCACTATGCAAATTGTGTATCTTATTTCGATTGTATTTCAAAATAGGTTATTTTGAAATTTGGCGCATCTACACTGCCAAATTTTGAAATAATGTGCTATTTCGAGACATCCCTTAATCCTTGTCGAACAAGGGTTACAGGGATACCAGAGTAGCATGCCCGTTATTTCGAAAAATATTTTGAAATAACGGGTGCATTTAAGAGACGTAGGATAGCTATTTTGGGATACCTATGGTATCCCAAAATAGCTCCACTGTCTAGACGTACCCTGAGGGATTTGGCAAACAGAACTCTCTAAGGTAATCATGACCTAAGCCATAGGTGATTCAACAGAGCAAAATCAGCACCTGGAAGCCACCTGGAAAGCTAGCAGGGACTCTGGAGAATAAGTGTAATCAGCTTTGTTTTGCTTTGCTTTGCTACTAGAAATATCAATAAGCACCCTGCCAATATATGTTGCTGACCACACATCCGGCTGTGTGTTCCTACCCCTAATAAATCATTCTGTTAATGGTTTTTATACAGTGCACAATGATTAGAAAAACAATTAATGACTTGCATAGCAAAATATTAGTTTATGAGATTCATATTACGTGGCTGGCCCTGAAAGCAGCTAAAAAGCAAATAAAACCTACCAGTGGCATATGAAACTATAATCTCAGAGAATAAACTATATTGCAAATACAGGCAGAATTAACACATTTGATTGTTCAGACTCCACATTAATAACCCAACTTTTGTACTTCACGGTATCACTGTCTAGGCTACCTTGGGTGCCACTCAGACAATTCTGTTTGTTAGGGCCCAATCCTGCTCCCACTTGAAGTTGAAGAAAGTTTTATTACGGATTTTAGGCTGTGTCCAGACTCAGGGGTTTTTTCGGGAAAAGTAGCCTTTTTTCGAAAAAACTTCACCTGCATCTAGACTGCAGCCGCGTTCTTTCGAAATTAAATCGAAAGAATGCGGCTTTTCTTTCGACGGTGGTAAACCTAATTCCACGAGGAAGAACGCCTTCTTTCGAAAGTGCTCTTTCGAAAGAAGGCGTTCTTGAAAGCAAACAGGCTTTTTAGAAAGAGAGCATCCAGACTCACTGGGTGCTTTCTTTCGAAAAAGCGGCTTGCTTTTTCGAAATTCCGCGTGCAGTCTAGACGCTCTCTTTCGAAAGAGGCTTGCAGTCTAGACATAGCCTTAGAGAGTGGCTGGAAGAAAGCCCTTTGCTGTGACCGTCCATCAGCCCGTACCACCCCACAACTAGGCCTAATACTCACATTGCTGTGTGTATACTAGACACCCACATAGCGAAAATGAAGCACTCTTGTGTTGTCCATTTAAAAATAAAACCAAGGTTAGAGAGTGTCATGGCAGTAATGTACACATGGCTGTACCAAGTAAATCCAGAAGCTCAGAAAGCAAAATAACCTTTCTTCCTCACTGACTGGGCAAAACCCTCCTGTCGCACAGAAAGCTCAGGCTTCGCACCATGCGCCTACTTGGGGGAAGGGTATCTCTGCAAACCCCGTGTCTCTTCGGTCTCACATGGTTCGTGTTTTCATTTGTGTGCTGACCACAGAGCCACAAGTGTGACTTGCACTCTTTTACAGAAGCTATTTTTTTAGCAGGGCTGCTGGCACTCCCATCTGTGCACCCAGCGAACGTACAGAACACAAAGTGCTTCTGAATAATGGAGAATTGCAATCTAGACAAACAAACAAACAGTCTTAGGGGAAGTCTACACAGAAGGGAAAAAAAAGCAAAAGCCAGTTGCTGTGAGTCTCAGAGCCTGGGTCAACTAACTTGTGCTTTGGGGCTAAAAATAGCAGCAAAGCCTCTTGGGCTGAGACCAGGCCCTGAGACATGGGGGGCGGGGGGGGGGCGGGGGGGGGGTCTGAGAATCCAAGCTCCATCCCAGCTCAAATATCTACACGACCACTTTTAGCCCTACAACACGAACCAGTCTGCCATGGATATTTTTTTGCCATGTAGATGTGCCCCTAGACAGAAATCAATCAGGACTGTGCCCATGCATTTGTTATTCCTATTTAAGCAGCCTCAAATATATGCTAAGTACTTTATAACCATATAAAGCTAGAGAGGATCATGCCAAGAAGATGTTAAAATCTAAGGATCTGCTCACACACATGAAGCTGGGTGGGCAAACTTTCCATCCTCTAATAGAGCTCCACTGATTTCAGTTGGCTCTGCGTAGCCATAGAGCTCTGGCCAAGAAGAGTCATTTGCAGGGTGGGTCATCCGCACAGAATACAGGTTAGGAAGGAAGATGAAAACAATGCTCTTCACCGCTATAGTTTCCAGCTTGTTGGACAGGAGACCCAAGTTTCCAATCTTGGTAGTGTTATTGCACCCATTGAAAAAAAACAAACAAACCACAAACAAGAGGTTGTAATTTGACCCACCTCTCTTCTCTGGCCAGGTCTACACTAAAGGGGAAGTTGACTTAAGATCCGCAACTCCAGCTTACGTTAATTACGTAACTAGAGTCGACGTAGCTTAAATCGTGTTTTTGCACCATCCACACAGCAGGAGGTCAATGGAAGCACACACTCACATTGGCTTCCTTTATTCCTCGTGAGGAGCAGGACTATCGGTACCGATGGGGGCACCCTCTCAGTTTGAATTAGTGAGTCTTCACTATACCCACTAATTTGAATCTCAGAAAGTCGACTGCGGCAGAGTCGATCTTCTGCATAGTGTAAGCATGGCCTCTATGTCCAACCCTGGATATGGAAACAAATGGTTAAATATTGGCTAGTGATTCAGGTCAGGAACTATCACACTATGTCAAAGGAAGATGGACAGTTTCCCAAACCTTAAGTAGTATTAATGTTGTCTACATGGTTCTGCAGATCTAGTAAAGCATGTATAAGATGCACGTACTGTGGCAAATACTGGAGGCTGCTACACGGGAATGTATCTGGAACAACTGAATGAAGTAATACATTTACTTCAACGGAGTAAACTTTGGGTCTTAGTTCCCTGAGACGTGAATATATGATAACCCTATATCTGCGGATATAATTTTGATGGTGAACGTGGAATGTTTGAAAGGATGACTTTTTTTTTTAATGCATCTTTCATGTTAAGCTGAGCAAATACTAAAACATGTAATTTTCTCCCAGGCTGCTTCTTTTATCTTCCAGGTTTGTTGCAAGTTACAATCATGCACAATCTGTTTAAATAATACATCCCAGGATCCATTATCTGAATCAAATGCATATTTATTTTATGTTTTCATTGTATATTTTAGTAGAATTATTCAAAGGTTTAAAGCAAAAAGTAAAAACAAAAGATTTAAGTAGACATGTGTACCATAGCAGAAATATTTGTAATTTGTTTATTCCCTATTTCAAAAAAAATTCTAGGAAGAATCCATCATAAAATATAATTCAATAGGCCAGAAGACTCATTAAGTTCAATAGAATTCATGTTTTTTATAAGAAAATGGGTAAAGTTCTTCTCAACCTTCCCCATCATCCCAAACAGTTTGTTTTAATTATAAAAAATGAACATACAAATATACAAGAAAAAAAAATCACTGGAAATATCATAGGAAAAATATAAACGGCAAACTGAATAAACAATAAACAACAACTTGAGCTAGTTAGGCAACAGACTATCTGTTCTGAGGGAATTTCTGATATTTGGAAAAATGCTTTGTTCTGAGTTGGAAGAGAGGCTGAATTATCAAACTTTCCCAAAGAATGGAAATTCCAAACAAAATTTGATTCAGAAACATTTTTAAAAACAACATTTTAAACATTGTAAAGTGTATTATAAAACTATTATAATATACAAATCGAAGCAAGATTATAAAGCTAAAATGAAACTGACATTATTGAAACAAAAGGAGAAAACTGAAATGCTTTGTTTTGACTTCTGCTCCTGCCACAAATTTAATCAAAACAATTCACCTGTTTTCACAAAATATTTAGATTTTGATGAAACTGCATTGTCTAAAGAAAACTGTTCTGTCAATTTTTTTTTCAACACCAACTCTAATATTTTGTGCTTATCCCAGTTTCTTTTATGTACGGATGTCAAAGAGCTTCATGAAGATAGTAAATCTCCCCTATCTCCACCTTAATATATGGAATCACACTGGGCCTCATTTTCAGAAGATCTCCACGCCCACTTAGATACCAAAACAAGCAACTAGATTTTTCAAAATATCCCAGCACATTGGAGTGATGTGAACATCTGGTCAGAAACAACAACTACTGGGTGCTTGGCAATTTTGAAAATCTGAACCTTATAAAAATGTGGCCTACAGGGGACCAAAGCTTTTCTGAAAATCTGGAATTTATAGGTTTAGTGACAGGAATTCAGCATCAGAACCAAGAAGACTACTCACATCACCTCTATTCCTAGTTCCCTCTTCTAACCATTAGTTAATACAGTACTTCCTCATTTGAAAAAAAAAATCACAGAAATATATTATTTATAGTGCAGTAGCACCTAAGAGCCATTTTGCTTTCACTGTTCACTATAGCCCAGACTGTCCCTTATTCAGGAAAAATCCATATCAGGGACTAAAAAAAAAAAAGACCACAAGGTTCCCTGTCTAGAGTTCCCTTTGGACCACTCCTTTACTCAGACCCAAGAGACAACTGGGGAACTAAGGAAAAGTGACCTTAAAAACTGTTTTATTCTTTGAAAGTCTGATTAGAATTATACAGTGTGATTAGATCTGCAAATGTACGCTGAAAGATTACAAATGCATTTTAAAAACAAAAATTTGCTGAAAGCCAGTTATTCTTTTATTTTCTTTCCAAGATCCACATTCAGGATACTGTGCCATCTCAGATCAGTCTCACTGTCCGATACAGTGGTATCAGAAGAGTAGATATCACACAGCAACCATAGTTATCTGACTAAATAATGAGAACAACACAATGGTACATCAGGCCTAACGCTGAGATCACCAAACTCACTTGTCACATACCCATGTGGCTTTGCTACCTTCAAGTTGGCATGCCCCTTGACAGTTACTGATACCAAATTCATTCATTCATTCAATCAATCAATTTTAAGCTCTTTGGAACAGGCATTTTCTTTTCCAATTCCTGCCTTGTATAAGCAGGGTGTGCTTCTTTTACAGCATCGTCTAAATACTAAATAGCCATTATAATCCAACATGCAGCATTTCTGGTGGAAAACTATGGCTGCATTCTCAGATCAGACTGTAAACTCTTTGGGTATGTCTACACTGCCACCCTAGTTCGAACTAGGGTGACTAATGTAGGCATTCGAACTTGCAAATGAAGCCCGGGATTTAAATATCCCAGGCTTCATTTGTATGTTCCCGGGCGCCGACATTTTTATTCCTCCTGCAAGGAGGTTTAACGGTACTCGAATTAGGAGCTTTAATTCGAACTACCTAGTCCGTGCCGCGTGTAGCCGCAGGGCAGGTAGTTCAAACTACGGTGCATTTAAAAATGGCGGCGCCCAGGAACATGCAAATGAAGCCCGGGATATTTAAATCCCGGGCTTCATTTGCAAGTTCGAATGCCTACATTAGCCACCCTAGTTCGAACTAGGGTGGCAGTATAGACATATCCTTTGGGGGTAGGGACCATCTTCCAATCTGTCTTTTAACACCTGGGTTTCCTGACCCATGAGTAGAGCTCTTGGGTGCTACTGCAATATAAATAACTGAGCAAGGATTTGAGCACACACCTCCTAGTCCTGCCAGGTGTCGATCACAGGACACAGCAAAGCAAAGCACTGCAGCATAAGCTGGTGCTTAATTTTAAGCACATGAGTAGCCCCACTGATTTTTGAGCACTCAGGCCACTGAACTTGGTATGATCAAGCCTGCTCAAGATAATTATCCAGCCCTTTCCCCTAAAGTCCAAACGGAAGCCAATGATTCATTTCTTTTTTTGCTTGTTTTACCTCTTGTAAATTATAGGCCTGGTTCCCTCCTACCTTTCATCCTGTGCAAGGCAAGTAAGAAATGCTAGCGGATCTGAAAGACAGCACAATACACCCTCTCTCACAGGTGTAATTGGCACCCATGGGCTGGGAAGTAATTAAGAATCAGATCCAGTATATACACATAATTTGAAAATGCCAAACCTAATTATTTGCCAGGTTTTACTATTGGCTAATGGTTGAAGTGGCATCTCTGATTTACTGTGTTTCTCTCCTCAAAGGATCTTGTATTAAAAGCACCTCCACTGCTGCGAGTTTTTATGTACGGATTGTTTTACTTTTGATACACTAGATATAGACTTCACAATCTTAGCAAATACTTAAGAGGGATTCAATTAACGATAACCAGTACTTTATGACATGCATGCACTACTATTTTCAGTTAAAGTGCTGAATACAATTCGGCTTTGCCAAGCCGCTAAGGAGATAAGCAAAAAGGAAAAAAAAATATCCAGCTCGTACTCAGCAAGCAATTATGAGGAAAATACTATTCCTGGATTCATACTCAGATACTTGCAGGGTATTTCTACTTCCCCCCTATATTCATGTGAAAAACCACCAACTTTCTGCTGTCTATCAGCTCATAACATACATCGAACAAGGCTCTGCTGGACTTGGCTTCCAGGTGAGCATGATCAAGGGTATGGTGCACCCACTGTTGTAGATACAAGTCTGCTGCATTCCCCAAACCCTCTTCCCATCCACCCTTCATTACACAGCCTCGTTCTGGCTCTCAGCCTCGATGTAGGGACTTAGCAGGATGATCAGTGTGCAGGCTCTAGTCTTGCCAAGCTCAAGCAGTCAAGGACCATGAGTCACGTTCCCCACAATCATGAGATTGGTCTCAAAAGAATTATTTTTAGGTTATTTCTATTTGCCTTTGATTTTAAGCCTCTAGGGTTCATGTTTTCAGGCACAGGAAACCATGTGGGTTAGAAACATTTTTTTTTTTTAAATAATGAAGGCAGAAATTCTTACTTCTAAGATTGCAAAATACTGAATGCTGGGACTGGCCATTCAGACTACTCGTGCCTCCAAAGAACTCCGCTGGCACTGCACTGAGAGGAACCAGTGCTTTGGTTGATGGTTGCAATAGAACTGCACGGGCAAACGGCGCTAACCAAAGGTAGGCTGAGCCTTGGGGGAAATCTCGTCCTAAATAAGAACCTGGCAATTAGTGAGCACGACTCTTTCCACTGTGGCATCATCTGCAGGCAGAAGGGAGAACAAGCCTCTGTGGCTTCTAGCTACCCCAGGAAAAACGCAAACAACACACAGCCCCATTGCAGCTGGCACCCTCTCACTGGCCGAAGTGCAAAGAAGCATCAGCTGTATATGTTTTTTTCTTTATTAGAAAGGAAGAAAATGAAAGGAGGAAGCCTCCTGAAGAGTGTGTGTGTGGAGGGCATGTGCATGTATTTGAACCTAGGTTAAAGAGTTGAGAGGATGAAAGATGCCTAGCAGTGTATGGGGTGTATGTATTTGATTAAAATCACGTGTCTGTGGTTTTAAATCTAGAGTGCCATACTACAATCCTCCTCACACAGAACCGTGAGTCTCTGCTCTAGTATATACACACACAACGATGCCGCAATTAACCTCTCACCGCCTACACCAGGACGGCTTGTTCAGAGTTACGGACAACCTCCATTCCCCAGGCGAGGTGTACGAAACTTGGCGCTTCTGCTGAAGTAAGTATTAAGGTAACGTATATGGACAGTGGACTCTTAAAACGTAAGCCTTTACAAAGAAAGCCAACATGCAAAACAATATTATGACCAGTCACCGGTGAGATCTGAAGTTATATTTTACCATTTTCTAAAAATTAAACTAAGTCCCTATTTGTCTTGCCAAAACACCAGAGCCCTAATGACTATGACTGGCCTGGAAACCTTAATGGACCACAAATAAGAAACTGTGGGATTTAAATGGCGCTGTGCCGATCTGATGTTTTAAAAAGAACTGGGCTTACAACATGATCCGGGGATGACAATGTTGCACTTAATTAATGATAAAGGACTAACATTCCTCCAAGAAAGGCAGTCTTGGCTGCCCAGCCCTCATAGGCAGGCCGTTAAAAGATTTCAGCCCAGTCCTTATGCCTGAGCACGTTCAATTTCTGTCTTACAGTGAGCATAATAGTAACATTTCTGAAGTTTAGCCTGCAAGTATATGCCTTAGGCAGTGCCATCAAGAAAGGCTTTCAGCATAGTCCGTGGCTTTCACACTTCATAATTTAGCAAGGCCACGTGACAATTCTTCCCTGACCAATAAAAGTACGTATGGTGTGGCTCCTTCTGGATGGCCTCGATTATTTAATAAAAAAATAATTATGCAAAACATACAACTTGCAAATTGTTTAAGAGACACCAAAGTAGGATGCATTTTTCGCTATACCCCTGCTACTGTACCAGGTATCCCTGCTATTAAGTCACCCCAGTATACATCCATTCCACACTAAAGTCACTGATGCTTGTAGGAATTCATGCATTATAAGCCCTCCCATTCCCTGCTCTTAAGTTGCACACAGAAAAAACAACAATTTGTGCAAATGGAAGTCGGCCGCGTGAAAAAAAATTCCCCGCTTTAAGTTGTTTCGCTATAAGTCCAAGTTTTTTGGAACATATCTCGGACTTACAGCAAGGACGGCCTGTACATCACCATTGCAGTTGCTCCTAGCTCATGCCAAGATTAAAGGGGTGCAACTCCAAAAGGCAGCTGTGTAAAAATACTATCCTACTCAGCAGACCTGCTCCTTGCATGTATTCAGAATCACCCTTAATCAGAGACGTTTTTACGGTGTTTTGTTTCTGTTAGTCCTGCAGAACCACTGAAGCTATGGGAGAGTGCGCAGGAGTCCACTATCAACAGAATTCTTGACTATGGGTAGGTCTATACTGCACTTGGAAAAGCAATGGCGGCATTTGTAGACGTATGCAAGCTAGCTGTAACCTAGCTCTCTTGGGTTCCGACAGCACTGAGCCGATGGTGTGGACTGGCTGGCCAAGCGATTACCCAGTGTTCCAGGCAGGCTTCTACAGCTCACGCCGAAGCCCATTTTGCCACAAGCATCGGAACGCAGGTTAGCGAGATTAAGGCTAGCCTGGGAATCTCTACATCATGCTGTGACAGCATCATGAACCACATCGATGGAGACTCTGCGGCAACGCCCGCATAAGCCCATTTACTCGTTTAGATTTAAGCAACCAAAAAAGAGCACCCATCCTAAACTTTAGGAGACCTTATTAGTTACACGATCCTTTCAGGGCAACACCTAACAGTGAGAGCCCCTCGTCGGTGCTGACTTTAAGTGCTCCAAGGCTCAATCACCCATGAAGAAAAAAATAGGGGGTGCTTAGCATCCACCGGCCGCATCAGCTGGTTGGAGGTGCCCAGGGAAGGACGCGGGGGAGGAGTGGTTCTGAGGTAAGAAGTAGAAGAGTGAGGGCAGGGGAAATGCAAAAGTTAGCACCTGTGCAGCCTCTCCACACCCCCACCGGCCTGCAAGCACATATATCCCCAAACAAGATCGTCCTGCCCCTGAGATTTCCTAGAGAGACGCACTCCCCAGCCCCCGGCCTCGGCCCCTCACGAACCCTTATTGCGAAAGAAAGCCACCGTTCCGCACCACGCCAGAGAAGGGAATCTCAAAGTCCAAAGGCCTCATCAAAAGGGGTCACACAGAAGTCATGAAGGCTGCAGGGATGTCATGGGTGGTCTATCTGGGCCTACACAAATCTGTGCTGTGCGAGAGGGAAAGAGCCCAGGTTGAGTCTTGGAGCCCACGCTGAGCTTAATGGATCGGCAGTGGCTTTCCAGAGCTCATTTTAAAGTAGTGGTGGGCAACCAAGACTAGCCAGCGGCAGCACGAGCGGCCCTCCTTTGTCTCAGAGGGCTGCACAACTGAAATCCAGTGGTGGGCAACCCGCAGCCTACTGGAGCACCACCTGTGGCCCGCGCACCCCTCAGCGCTCCCTTCCCCCCCCCTGCTTCTCGGGCGCTGGAGCCCCGCACTTACCGACTCCTCCCCTTTCCTTCCTCCCAGCACTTGCCAAATGCCAAGAATCGTCTGATCTGTGCTCCGTCTCCCCTCCACCTCCTCCCTCTCCCAACCCATTCACAGTGGTCCCAAAGTGCTGGGAGGGAAGGGCAGGAGTCTGAATGTGCAGACCTCCTGTGCCCCAGTGCGCGAGAGGCATGGGGGAGAGGGGCAGAGAGGGGGTGTGGGCTGCAGGTGAAACCGCGGGCCACCGGCTCCCCACCACCGTTCTAAAGCCTGGTTTGGGGTAGATGAACGACTCTAAACATGATACCAGCTATATGTGTGCCTCACCTATCCACTACCCGGTTTTTCCAAGGTCCCTCTTGCTGGAAGAGCATCCTTGTGTTTAAGGCACTGGACCAGAGGCCAGAAGACCTAGGCTCTATTAGTAGATCTCTGCTGCATGCTCAGTCTCCAATGAGCCTGACAAGGCGACTAAAAGGCATAATAAAAAAAATCTACAGTATGTTTCTTCCCAAATTTAGCCATTACAACGGATGCACACATACATCCCTACTGCAACGGACCCACATCGGAGGTGTGACCCAGCTGGGGTTAAACAGCTCACAACCACTCAACAGTTTAGGGGCAGAAGTGAAGAACTGGTGATGCCACATGGGTTAATCTGGGTAGGCAGATACTACAGCTCAGATTTTTAGTGGGCGGTATTGCCATGCTCACCATCTCCATGCCGCCCTGATTTAGGAGCCAAATTCTCATTCGCAGGAGGGATTTAGGTAGGATTTAGGCGTCTATGTACCTAAATCCCTGCAAAAACGAGAATTTGGCTCCTAAATCAGTTAGGCCTGCAACGCTTAGCAGATCAACAGCTGAAGAGCTTTAAAAATCCGGACCAGGACACTAAGGCTGTGTCTAGACTGGCAAGTTTTTCCGCAAAATCATATGATTTTGCGGAAAAACTTGCCAGCTGTCTACACTGGCTGCTTGAATTTCCGGAAAAGCCCTGACGATCTCCTGTAAAATCATAAGTGCTTTTCCGAAAATACTATGCTGCTCCCGTTCGGGCAAAAGTCTTTTTCCGAAAGACTTTTGTGCGAAAGGACCAGTGTAGACAGCACAGTTCTGTTTTCTGCAAAAAAGCCCCAATGGCGAAAATGGAGATCGGGGCTTTTTTGCGGAAAACCGCGTCTAGATTGGCCACAGATGCTTTTCTGCAAAAAGTGCTTTTGCGGAAAAGCATCCTGCCAATCTAGATGTGCTTTTCCGAAAATGCTTTTAACGGAAAACTTTTCCGTTAAAAGCATTTTTGGAAATTCATGCCAGTGTAGACGTAGCCTAAGCGTACGACAGACACCCATGCTGTATAGCCGGAAGAGGGTAGACCCTGGCCTTCCCCTCTCTCCTACAACAGCACAGTGCTTAGTCCTTATTCGCAGGGGAGAGTGCCACGCACGGCCGCTCCCACGCCATGTGCTGCGGCAGCCAAGTAAGCCTGAGTCAGCTCCCAGCCACGCCACCCTAGGCTGACACTTGCAAGACAAAAGCCTGAGGTCATGTGGTTGCAGACTGAAGAGGAACTGAAATCAGAGTGTCACACAACACTCATTTCCTCCCTGGCTGGGCTTCAGCTTGCGCGGTGCAGTGAGACTCATCCACATGGCTACAGTCGTTGCTGGGCCAGGGCGGCTTCATTGCTCTGGAGCTCTTACAAGGCCAGCCTGGAGCTATGCAGCTCCCCCCTGGAATCAAGCCCAGGACACCCAGGTAGTGGTGGGGGTCACTAAAAGAGCGTCGGCTATGTGATCTAGGTGGCAGGGGCTCGCGCAGATGGGCACACCCAGGGAGAGGGGGATAAGATGACCCCTGGAGCCCTGGCCTGCCCCGTTCCTCCCCGCCCCAATCCCGCACCAGGTGGCAGCCCTGGCTCTCTGGCTCCCCTCCGCCCTCACCAATCCCTCATCTCGAGGCGGCAGGGCTCTGGCTATCAGACCCAAGGTGGCAGCAGCAGGGCACAAGTGCTGTGGCAAGAAGGTGCTGAGTCTGCAGTTTAAAGTGATCGATAAATACCCACTTTTCCCATTGCCGCCCTTACTTCTGCGCTGCTGCTAGTGCTGCTTTGCTTTGGAGCCAGACACCAAGCCAGGAGGTGCTGCGCCCCAGTCCGCCTCGAGAGCTGGGTAGCACGCTATGTCATTTTGGCGGGTGTAAGTGACTACAGACACAAAGAAAGGAAGGGTCCAATCAAATAAGTTTGAGAAGCACTGCTACAGGCCGACCTGTGGCACATCCATGCACATAGCCCTACTGAAGGGTGGCCAAGTAACCAACCCCACGAGGAGCTCCGAGCATCTTTGCGCTGCAGACCGGGGCAATGACTTCCAAAGCTCCAGGGAATCTTTAAGGGGGAGCAAGATGGAATTCTCTCCACAGGGACCCTGCTTTGTGGGTTGGTGCAGACGGGGTCCAAGCAAGGACCCAGTGACTGTACTTCTTGGTTGCATGCTCTGTAAACACAAGGGCTACCTCTATACTGGCACCCTTTTCCGGAAACGCTTAAAACGGAACAGTTTTCCGTTATAAGTATTTCCGGAAAAAGCACGTCTACATTGGCAGGATGCTTTTCTGGAAAAGCACTTTTTCCGGAAAAGCGTCCATGCCAATGTAGACGCGCTTTTCCGCAAAAAAGCCCCGATCGTCGTTTTTGCTATCAGGGCTTTTTTGCGGAAAAGAAATCTGTGCTGTCTACACTGGCCCTTTTCCGGAACAGTTTTCTGGAAAAGGACTTTTGCCCGAATGGGAGCAGCATAGTTTTTCCGGAAAAGCACTGATGATTTTACAGTAGATCATCAGTGCTTTTCCGGAAAAGCAAGCGGCCAGTGTAGACAGCTGGCAAGTTATTCCGGAAAAGCAGCTGATTTTCCGGAATAAGTGGCCAGTGTAGACACAGCCAAGGGCTTTCCAGTTCGCCTATGCACAAGGGAGTCAAGGGAAACTCCTTACACGAGGGTGCACGGTTGAATGAAAGGATAAAGGCAAAACTTTCAATGGTATTAAATTCGCCATCCTCGCTAACAGTCTCAGAGTGACCAAGTCTCATCATTTTACCACGAGTTGCATGCTATCCGATTTTTCCTTAATGCCTCTGCTTGTGGAGTCATGCGAGTTCATAAGCAACTCAGCTGCCACTCAAAAAGAAAGAAAAAAACCCAACCCCAAACTATGTTTTTAGCCATCATGGCTGAAGATAAAAGTACGAAAATGTGAAACCTAAAGCCTAAAAAAAATAAATAAAAGGAAACTAAAAAGAACCCCAAATGTATCATTTTATAAAGCTGGAATATTTCTTAGCCAAACTCCTGATTGTGTGTGTGTGACTCATGATTTTTGAATGCTTGAGGTTGCCAATATTGGGATCTGCAAACCTGATCCCCCCATATGTTGTTTGAAAATGTATTCCTCTAGCTTTAATTCACTTAAAGTGTACAGATCCTAGCATCAGAACTGTTCTGTGCAGCTCTAACGTTACTGTGGGTCAACTACATATGTTGACTGGCGTTCCTGTTACAATCTTTATTACAATCTTCCATTTTAATTGGCAAAGAACTGAAACTAGGACTACAACACCAGCAGAGAGAGAATTTTTTCTCCCTCAAAAAAGTCAGTTAAGCAGTGTTTTCTATGTAATGATGAGCCTCCAATTTTGTTTTTTACAGAATTATGTGCTCGCTTAAAAAAATCCCCACAACACAACAATTCTGATTTTCGAGATCCAGCTGGTATGCTTAGCTGATTAGGATTTAATTTGTTGAACCTGAGTTGTGTTTTAAGTTGTCTGTGTGTATATTTAGTTATTTTTGTATGTATAGAAAATATGGCTGCCTCTGAAGACTGAATACATGCTCCTGTGACATCATTAACTCTAGTTGGGCTAGCCTTGTGATCATAAATATTTTAGCCAGAAAGTAATGCTTCAACTAGACGCGAACTTAAAATGATGCCAACATTCACTAACCTGTCTCTATCAGTCCTAGGTAAATACATACCAAAACCAATGATATACCAGAATAAAATATGTAAAATACCCTAATCTTGATTTTTAATGGCCACTTTAAATACAATATTCCCATTAGCAGTTGCCAGTCTCTTTGCTCTATGCATTTAACCTCTGTGTTTGCAAGTTATCTGCAAACAGATTGCATTTTCAACAAATTTGTTTAGTATTCAAATTTTTTCATTATATGGCATTTACAAATACATTTGAGCATGGGATTATGTGAAACCAGTTCAAATTGAGTATTCGGCTGATTGTTTAATAGTCTAGGGGCTTTGTGTCTGGTTACCAAAAGTCACATTTTAATGTTTACATTCCTTGACTGGATGACAACTTTACACTTCTGCCAAGAGTAACTTATTTCTTGATTAAACAGATCTTTGTCAATTGGCCCAAAATTGAATGGTAAAAAATATTTGTAAGAAGAAAATGCTAGTGGTAAGAATGTTCACAGCCAGCCAATAATTAAGCAATGCAAAATAGGCTGACTTGAAAATAGGGCCCAAGTTCAAATAACTCACAAACAAACTGGAATTGCTTTTCGATCTTAAGTACTTTAAGGTCCAGATTCTGGTATCAACCACATAAAAATGTGACTCTAGCCTGCAGATTTATGAAGCTGTAACCAATTATTACAAAGTCTGTTTTATTGTCCTATTAACAACAGCCTTATTTAAATTCTTATTTTACAGTGATTATTTTCCATTCCCAGATATCTGAACGGACCCTTTTACTTGGAAGTGTTACCCAATCATATTCATCCTTGTTCCATACATTCCCCCAAATACAAGGCTCTCCTTCACTTCTATGAACAAGTGCCTCAGGCACTACCCTTAATTAGTATTATCAACATTTCTTACATGCTTTTGCACTTAGATTTTAATGTTCAACTGAAACATATGATCTCTCAAAACTTTCTTTTTCAGTAAATAAACTGAACTATGTTTTTTCTTCCTGTTCTTGGGGTAATTAAGGAGCAGCTGATTAACCTCAACACAAAAAATGTTTAAAAGATGACCTAGATAGCAATAATTCTCTGTTATACCAGGATTTATTTTATAGTATGAGGGAAAATTATGTGGCAGGCAGCAGCAATATTCATTTTGCTGGCAAAGGTTCTTTCCTCTGTAAAATCTATGCAATCCCACAGACTTCACTACCTCTAAAAGTTTGTTTTCTGATTTGCCTCTTGGCACTCAATTCTCTACATAGGACTTCATAATCCTTGCCGCTACCCCAGTAGCTGGAAAGTTAGGATACAAATTTCAAGGTTTCAAATAAAAAAATGAAGGGAGGAAAGGCAGAACACACAGCATATCAACAGTATTGTCTTAGCGACGTATCCCGGCTTTTCATGAGGTATCTGCAGCTCTTTAAAACCTAAAAAGGGGACCAAAGTGTGGAACCAGTAGTTTTATATTAAACACTAAGGCTACATCGACAGGGTTTTTGCACAAACATCCACACCTCAAGCACATTTGTAAACAAGAAAATTTACAGTAGAACAGCAGAACAGAGGGCTTTTTGCGGTGCAGGTGTACCTCTATGAGGAATAACTCCTTTTTGCACAAGAATTCTTGTGCAAAAAGATGTGTGCGGACGCTCAACAGGGGCTTCTTGCGCAAAAAGAGCCCATCAGGAAAAGCACAGGTGCTCAGATGGCTATTCTGTGAATGGCAAACAGAGCTTTCTTGCACAGGAGCGTCCAAGCAGTGTGGACGCTCTCTTGCACAAAAGCACATCGTTTTTGCGATGTGCTTTTGAGGTGTGGAGGCGCTTTTGCCCAAGAAGTGTTTGCGGAAGATCTCTTCCCCAAGAAGCCTGCAGTATAGATGTAGCCTAACGTGCCTCTGGGAAACAATTATCAGAGAGGTAGTCGTGTTAGTCTGGATCTGCAAAAGCGACAAGGAGTCCTGTAGCACCTTATAGACTAACAGATGTATTGGAGCATAAGCTTTCGTGGGCAAAGACCCACTTCGTCAGATGCATGTCAAAGATGAAGTGGGTCTTTGCCCACGAAAGCTTATGCTCCAATACATCTGTTAGTCTATAAAGAGCTACAGGACTCCTTGTTGCTTTTGGGAAACAATGTAACTTGGGCATCCCAGCCTCTTTCCAGTGGAGACGCCTCCGCCACCCCGTTGTGATAGATGAGATGAAGGAAAACCCCAGTCTTCCCCACCAGATCATACACAATCAGTGCCTTCCCTCACATGTCTTTTCCCCCTTCTTTTCCTGCCTCTGATACCTCTTACTTTTCCTCTTCTTTTTGCCTTTCTTGCTATGTGCATTGTGACGGACCCAGCGGGGTCCGCACTGAACCAGGAAGGGGGACTGCCCCCTCTCCCCCGGGCCCGGGAGGACAGGCCGGCAGCACGAGCAATCGGCATAGCCCCGGCCAGGCTGAGGTCTTGCGCAAGAGAATGCGCACGACCCCGCGTCAAGGGAGGCGGGGCCAGACACGGCTGCAGCGTGCGAGCCAGGCGCCCGGGAAGCGCTCCAGCGGCCCGGGGCCGGGCGAAGGGGGGCGGAGCTCCGGACCCCGGCCGTTACGCAGCATGGCGTGATGATGTCAGGGGGGCGGGGCTGGCCTAGATGGCGTCTTTCCCTGGGCCGCTTGAGGCGGCTAAAGGCGGCTCAGGGAGCAGCCGCTAGTCTCCCCCTGGAAAGACGTGCATCCCGCCCCGTTGGAGGGAAAGAAGAGCAATGCTGGGGACCCCAGGACACCAGCCGGACGGGGCCAACGGCTTGGGCGTGGTAAGTGCTTCGTGCGGATACCCAGGCAGGTTGGCAAAAGGCGGAGAGTGGAAGGAGCCCAGGGCAGAGCGCTTTTGGCACCCATGGGCAGGAGAGTTTCGGGGATCAACCCCACCTGTCGTGGAGGGAGCGCATTAGTTTCCCCCACTTAGGGCCCCGGGCTGGGACCCGATGGAGAGGGCAGGCCCGGGTCTCCCATGCCCCCCTTTACCTGCAGTCCCAGCCTACCCGACCTACCCGGTAGTCTGCAACCTTGGGAGTTGGGCGACTGCAAACGTTATCCGAACGCTTGCTCTCCATCTGGGAAGGACCTTTACCAGGGACAGGCCCCGGAATGCTTAACCCGGGGGGACACCAGAACCCTTAATGGGGACGGGGCTGTGAGTCTGCCTAGCCCCGGCACCGAACCGGCAACAGGTGATCGCACTCACGAACCCCCATCCCGGGAACAGGACCCCGGGACAAGAATATCTCAGACATAGACGGTGAGTCCACTAAACCCCCCTGCTCTTCCGAGAGGGGGAGCTCGCACCCGGTACATCCGTCACATGCACACTCACAGATACATTTATTCCTTTTCTAGCTTTTCATCAGCTGTGGTCTCCCTTGACTCGTCCCCGCGAACCAGAAGACTGCAGGAAGCTTGGAGCGGGAGAGTCCATGGGTGGATGGAGAGAGCCGGGTCACATAGGCCCTCAAAGCTGAGGGAGGGCAGCAAGACCAGAGAAGAGACCCTACACGAGTTGGATACAGCCTGAATCCTCTCTACGTGACCTTGTCTGGTGGCCAAGTGCATTACCAGGGCTGGCCTTACCATGAGGCGAACTGAGGCGGCCGCCTCAGGGGCCAGACTGCGGGGCAGGGTGCCACTAGGCCCCAGAGTGTAGAAAATTGTGTCTGCTGCTGGTTAGTTCTCCTTTATTGGGGTAGGTAGCAGAGCAGGACCACGAAAGGAGTGGAACAGAAGCAGGCAGAATTGAGACCTTTCAAAGCTCTGGCCCAAGCGAGGGGGTTAGAGGGTGTCCTTTGAGCTCCCCGCCTCAGGAGCCAAAATGTTGTGGGCCAGCCCTGGGCATTATCCAGCAAGGAGCAGGGACAGATGAAAACGGCTTGCAAGGAGCAGCCCATCACATTACTCTCTGCTGCAGGAGGATGCTTCTGGTGGGGATTATGGGGGATCCAAAACTAGAAAGCTTTCTCTATTGCTGCGGCCTCTCTCACCTGCCCTAATACTCCTCTTATTTCCCTTCTCCAGGTGGGAAACACTGCTCTAAATTCACTCTTTCTTCTTTTCAAATCATTCCTAGAGAAGGCCTCATAACTGAATGACCAATGTTTGTTCTCACTACTTCTTCCCCAAATCCACTCATTTAAACCAAGACTGATTCCCATCTTAAGGCAACCTGTAGATTCCATAGCATTGTATAGCATGCCCAGTGAATTATCCATTGACTTAATTAACTGATTGGTCGTTCTGCCCTCGGGATCCAGCAATGAACTGTAGCAATGGGAAGAATCAACTACTTGCCAGCTCTCCTGAAGAGCATGGCTAAGAAATTCACTCAGGCCCGAGCCTGACAGGGCATGGCTACTTTTGTTGAATTTTTTCCTGTGTCTTCTCCCCCAAATAAGGGGCACCACCTTACTGAGCAATATACTAATTATATCCCATGTTGAAATGTTTGCACTAGCTTCGCGTTGTACCTGCAAGCTATGAAAAATATTTTTAGAGTGAAAATGACAAGAATGAGACCCAGGTGGAAGAAATCAATGTGAGACCCACCATGGTACGTGGCCACACAAAAACATGAAAGTGTTACTGGAGGAAAATCACACACACACAGAGTGCTTCCACTGTTCAGGATCAGACACAGTTATACAGAGCAACAAAGCAAGCTATTACTGTAACAACCGTTTCCTCTTCTTCTATGTTGCCTGTTCTTTCCTATATAGGGCAACAGTTATAGCAAGAAAGTCAATTAAAAAGGCATCATACCTTATAGACTTGTCCATATGTCCCATTTCCAACTACTTGAACCAGTTCAAATATCCCTGCTGGGTCCTGTAAAAAGTACAGTAAATACTGTTATTCATTGAAAAGTGAGTAACCGCTTTGCCTTGGGAACACTATTGTTCAAACAGTATGCAAACACCCAACACATTTTCTCATAACAATTTATATCATAAATAGAGAATAATAAAGCTAAATAGTAATAAAATCAGCATTAAAAATAAAATAGGATGGATTTCTATTACAACTTTCAGCCATGCCTCTCAAAACAATTTATAAATATTAGTCAATGAAAGATCAAATACATGCACAGCCCAGATAAAGGCAGATGGGTAAACTGAAGTACACGGCAGTTACATGGTTTGCCCAAGGTTTCATGACAATTTAGTAGCAGACGCAGGAATGGAACCTACAAGTCTCATGTATCAGTTCTAACCATTGAGCCCAGCTAGAGGATAAATGTGGACAGCTCTCTTCTGCTCTGAAAGATTCAGGTTAGTGGTCTACAGAAAGAACAAACCAAAGTTACGAAATATTAAGAAAGTGTCTTATGACTCATTTGTGTGTGATTTAGCTGTAGCCTTACCAAAACCATCATAACATCGAGGCTACAATTAAAATGCAGTCTCATTTCGCAAGGTGGACTGAAGACCCAGGGAATAAAAAGCTTTTTGCCCACGTGCTGTGGCTTAGAATCCAGATTAGTACAATTCCTACTCGTTCAGCATACACTATATTAACACCCCCCCTTTGCCGCAAAGGTGGTGCGGAGATTCATCTTGTATCATTTCTCAAGTAGCCAGAGGACTCTGAAGAAGAATATGGATAAATAAACATGTACTCCTACAACTCAGCATATTAAGAAATCTGTTTCAGTTAAAACTTACTTGAGATATTTATATAAAACTATTCAGAACTCAAGAGACCAGTTTCTTGGTAGCTGGATGAGTAATTTATCACTCTAGCTCATTTCTTTGGAGAACACCATTGAGAAGTTTACGTGTAATATTATTAATACTGTGAATCTGTTTTTCACCACCTCTTTTAGCTAGCTATCATGTCAGTTGATATCTCTTGGTACCAATGTGCTATAGAGTCACATCATTTTCTCAGAAGTCCAGATTCTGTGATGCCAGCTCCAAAAGACCATTTTTTAGTATAGAAAAAATGTTTATCTGATTGAAGATTATTTCTCAAGTAAATTCTAGGATTTTTTTGCATGGAAACTATCCACCTAAGGATTGATCCAGCTGAGCTCACTTTGCTTGAGCAAATCCCCCTTGCAATAAACAGGAGTTTTTATACATAAATGAAATAGAGCCAAGTTTTTTGCCAGCAAAGTGTCTTGATAAGTATGCAATAGATTTCACCATGAGAACAATGTAACAGACTTCTACAACTGTGGTACCGTGTGGATATTCTAGAACCAAATAGCTCTGACAGCAGCTAAGCACAAGTCCTCCTTATAGCCATGAAGATCTATTTTTATCTTGCTTGGATTCTTCACTGTGTTCCCCGACAGTAAATCGGAATGCACTTATCTTCAGCTCTTTGTAGTTAGATGGTTTTTAATCATGTCCTTCCCAGATCTTCAAATGCCTGTGGATTTGCTTTATTTAACTAACAAGATGAAACCAGCTCAGACAGACTTTTAATTTATGCACATGCTCAGGTAAAAGGCACAATGAAATATATTAAAAATAGGAGAGAAATTACACCTAAGAGGCTAGGGACACTTTGGATTTGTCTACACTTGCACCCTAGTTCGAACTAGGGATGCAAATGCAGGCATTCGAAATTGCTAATGAAGTGGGGATTTAAATATCCTGAGCTTCATTAGCATGATCTCACTGGTACGCTAGATTGAATCACAGCTCCTCAAAAAAAATGAAGAGTAATGTTAGTTCGAACCAAGGGGGTTGGTTCAAACTAACGCGTCCCGGCACGTCCTGGTTCGAATCAGCTGTGATTCTAACTAACATTTCGGCAAGATCATGCTAATAAAGCGTGGGATATTTAAATCCCCACTTCATTAGTAATTTCGAATGCCTGCATTTGCATCCCTAGTTCGAACTAGGGTGCAAGTGTAGACATACCCTTTGAGTTTACCTTTTCTCGATTTTCAATATTGATCCTGCAAATTGCTTTTGCAGGAGTGAGGCTCTTGTAAAATGCTTCATTTCTACTGGTATGGGATTTAATCAGCTATGCTCTCTCTTTCAACTATGACAGAACCAGCAATAAGCCTATTGCTGCTGGGAGATCTAAAACATGATTTTAGGTGGACATTATAAAACCTCATTGGCTGGTGTCAGGATCCCAAGAAGCACAGTCAGGACTAAGGAACCACAGCAGAGGTTAGCCTGAGAGTGTGAACAGCAAACGAGTTCACAGTCAGGTTCCAGTCCAGGGTTAAAACCTAGGATCAATCGAAGTCAGGTTTCAAGATCCAAATCAGAATGTGAAATCTAAATTAAGCCAAGGTCAAAGTCAGGAGCAAGGAGCAGGAATGGACCTGGCAGCTATTGGAGATCCACACTGTTACCTGAACGCTTCCTGGAACAGCCCTGGGCTATGTCTAGACTGGCATGATTTTCCGTTAAAAGCATTTGCGGAAAAGAACGTCTAGATCGGCACGGACGCTTTTCCGCAAAAGCACTTTTTGCAGAAAAGCATCCGTGCCAATCTAGACACGGTTTTGCGCAAGAAAGCCCTGATCGCCATTTTCGCCATCAGGGCTTTTTTGCGCAAAACGGTTTTTAGCTGTCTACACTGGACCTCTTGCGCAAAAAAAGGGCTTTTGCCCGAACGGGAACGTCAAAGCATTTGCGCAAGAAGCACTGATTTCGGACAGTAGGAAGTCAGTGCTTTTGCACAAAATCAAGCAGCCAGTGTAGACAGCTGGCAAGTTTTTCCGCAAAAGCAGCTGCTTTTGCAGCCTTGGTGTTTATTTAGGACAGGGAATCAACCAGGAGCCACGAGGCTGGTGCCTAGCAGACCTCTTGAGGCAGGACTGTCTATGCGCAGAGTGGAACATGGGCAGCTAAGCAGCAAGCTGGCCACAGGAGTGGAGTCCCAGAGCATTTTCCCCACCCAGGGATCTTTCTCTATAAGGCGGAGGTGTGGAATTAGCAGTCGTGAATGGCACGCCACAATGAGGATGAAAGGAAGTTTAATTGCTCAGGAAATTCATGCGCTCAATGGTCACGTTAACTCTGCCTGTAATAACAGGGTGATAGAAAAGGGGGTTCTCTGTTTATGCAAATGCAAAACTGGGTTTATCTGCCTCAAAGAGCTTTCTCGTCCCATGTGGCCTACCAAGCCCAACCCTCTCCGGAACGGTTTGTGAAGGTGTTGAGCACATTAGGAAAAACCGATGCAGCTGGCAACTGGCTTCCACTATTGAAAATGAATGTTAACGTGACACCAAATCTGAGGGGAGGGAGGATAACAAATCCTGTCCATCACTTTTAGTAGCCCGTTGAATTTTCAGGTCTCAAATCCCCAAAGCAATGAGTGCAGCCAGTATTCTTGGCCATCTCTCTCCTTTAACCAAAGCCCAGCATTAAATCAGGCTCTGTCGGGGTCACAAATTCTGGGCTCCAACTTAGATCTGCCTCCCCAGCTGGCACGTTATGGTTAAGTCCTCACACTGGGCCAAGTTCTTAATGATCTCAGAGGCAGGAATCCTCTTTGATGTAATGCTTCCTCTCAGCACACATTTCAAAACTCTGTGGCCCGTATAACCCTTCGCCACCTACCCACTGCCAAGTGGCTACATTTCCTTAGACCAATGCCAAACTTCGGATCCAAACATTCATCACTTTGAGGTTAATTACTATAATGCCCTGTACCATATGCTGGTCTTTGTGCTTTCCTTTATCATCTGCGGAGTGTTGAAAAGACAACAGCAAGACTGCTGACCTGGATGCCACCTGGGCGACATATTACTGCTCTGCAGGGTGGCGTGCCAAATGCTGCACACCACAGGATACCAACTGAAACGCACTTTTTATGAATTTGGCAGCCAAGCAAGAGACAAGAGTTTGCAGTTCTGACTTTTTTGCTGGGCCTCTCTCCCTCTTTGCAGGAACAACAACCAAAATCAAAAGGTATTTTAGCCATGGGGTTGCCCATATAAAATGTACAACCCTGGAAGTTCTGCAACAAATGTCTACCATTAGCTCACCAGCGCAGCACCGGGTGACAGCCTGGTCTGGAAGCTAAATAGTAGCACAACTCCACCCAGATGCTCCAGGCATGTTTGGAATCCATGGGCCAGACCACTGCTGTAGGGGGCCTGGGAGGAGGACATCTCTGTTACGATTCTCTCAGCCCATCCCACTATGGGCACGTCTAGAGTACGTTTTTTTTCCGAAAGGAGATATGGAAATACGGTGCTAATTTGCATATCTTCTTCCGATCGCTTTTTCTAAAGCGGGTTTTTCGAAAGCAAAAGTAGTCTGGATGAGGGTTTTTTTTTTTTTTTAAGGAAAAATCCCTCTTTCGAAAAACCGTGTAAACCTCATTTTTTGAGGAAGAGCAGTTTTTCCGAAAAAGGAGTGCTTTTTCTGAAAAAAACTGCATCCAGACGACTTTCACTTTTGAAAAACCTGCTTCGAAAAATGTGATCGAAAGTAGATATGCAAATTCCCGCAAAATTAAAACGTAGGTTAGATGTACCGTAGGGTGCAGGGAAGTAAAGCAATTTGCCGGAAGGCCATGTGCCTTTGCCGTGATATTGCCCTCTATTGGTTGCCTCTCACAACGATGCGATAGCGCTACCTGGCGTTCATTTGGCCATGACCGGCCCAAGGATTTGGGGCTTTACAAAATAGATACACAGGTTCGATCTCCCTGGTTTGGCACCCTCGGGACCTGATTGGTCCCACACAAGGGAATTTGCCAGACCAGAGGAGGCCGGGAGGTGGGGGAAATGGGAAAGGTGCCAGTTTCTCTGCTGGGTTCCTCTCCCTGGCCACTGGGCTCTGCTGCCCCTTGCCCCAACAGCTCTGGCAGCCTTGCCGGCTCCACCGTCCCGTCGGGCTCTGGGGGCCCCACCAGCCCTGTGAGTTCCAGTGGCCCCGGCAACCCTGCCCCATTAAGTCCGGCGGCCCCTCCGGCTTTGCTGCCCTGCATGCTCTGATGTTGCCAGACCACAGAGTCCCAGGCCACAGGGTCCAACCTAGCTTATGACTGTAGATGAAACTTTTCCCCCTTCCTTTCTGTGGGGCTGGAACCATGCTAGCCTCTGCCTGTCCCGCCTCCAGCATGGAGCCACGCCTGCAGCCTCTGCTGGCCCCCAGAATCATGCTGGGCTGTCACACATGTGGATCCAGGGGGCACTTTGGGACACTTTAGTATTGACCTATTGAGGCCTAGACCTGACGGATTCAGGCTCTCTGGGGTAAAACGACACTTGGGAGACTTGTATGGAGTCGTCTGGCTTTGAGAGCCGGCAGGCTGCTGTACAAAGGTATTCTCCTGCCTGCTTACACAGGATTCTGAAGCTTAGGGATGCAAAAATGCAGTTAAAAATGTAACCTTGTAACCACTAAAAATCGTAGCGGTTACATGGTTCCATGCACTGCAGGGCCCACAGCGAAGTCTCCTTGGGCGTGGAACCGACAGGGGCTGCACCGGCCCTGCTCCTGGGGAACCAGCATGTCACCTGCAGCAGGGGTTGGGGAATTGGCCTGTTACAAGCAGGGGCTGCTCCGGCAGGCACCATGGAGCTACGAGGTGGGTGGGGAGCTGTTCCAGCCCTTTCAGGTTAACCAGTTAACCTTTTACATCCCTACTTAAGATGAGACGACCACTTAACCTTAAGAGGGAACCTTCCTCCCTTCATCTCACTGGTCCAAGCGTAGCTACATTTCATGTTAAATTTTGGCTTTCCTGGCTGTGACCGGGTCAGCGAGTCCGGTTCCATCACTGCAATCCTAGCACACTGCAGAGCTTTTCTTTTTCCTGTTTCTGGGGTTTGGAATCCTCACCACATGATTCCTTCCCAGGATTTTCCAAGCCCTCTCTTAAAGTCATAGTTAGAAATGATCTTAGTTTGGTTTCCTTCTTTGAGGCTGGATCCGTTTCGCCACAGTTTTACTAGTTTTTTCCCCTCCCTGGATCGGAGGAGGGCATTAGAATAGCTGTGGCTGGACTGGCATGATATTTCCGCTTGTCTTTTAAAAATCTAAGCTGGCCACCTAAGTTGCATTGTGCACCACCGTGTTAACTGTTTGTGGGCATGAAATATTAACAGGGGTCGTTTTATGGCGCCAGAGCTGGTTTACATTAAAACCTTGGAAGCTGCAAGAGCAGGCACGATACGAGTATGTATAAGCAGCTGTATTCATGTCAGCTTTGTTGGCCTTGCAAAAATATAGCGTGCACTAGGGATGTTAAATTGCGGTTATCTGGCTAATTGTGTAGTCGATACAATTTGTGTCAACTACGTGATTCGTTGATTAGGACCGTCCTGCAGAGACGGAGGGAGGATAGCTGCCGGGGCTGGCTTGAGCTGGGACTGAGCAGTCCTGGCTCTGGAAGCCACCTGTGCTGCAACACTGCATTAGGGCCAGGCTCTTACTGTACTTAAGAGGCACAGGCGCAGTGCCCCAGACCAGCATGAGCCGGGACTGTTAGCCACCGCCCACTGCAGGGAGACGCTGCTTTGCGGCAGCCTCCTCTATCTCTCCGTTACCTTTGATAAAGGCAGCGGGGGCGGGGCAGGTGACACAGCGGAGCTGGCGCTGGGGGAAGCTGGCTTTTAAGCTCCTGTCCCCTGCTGCTTCTATGAGAAGCGAGAAGTCGATACTCCAGTCCACTACTCACTAACATACCTAGCGTGTTCATGTCTGCACACATGCACTTCATCCCAGGAGTCCTATTTACCACATCCACCCTCTTCCAGTGCCTTTGCAAGAGTCAAGTAATTCCTACTGAAGTCAATGAAAGTTAGTTACTGGAGGGGGCGAGACAGTGATGACACTGGAATATCTTTTTACTCAAATGAAATACCATCCCTGGACCCTAAAATTCTGCTTGTTTTATGCCTGTGAGTTGACTTGACTAAGATTATTGCAGGAGTGATTGCGTGCAGGTGAATACTTGAGGCTAAGTTTTCTGACAATGCACATGGGTACAGCTCCCTTGACTTCAGTTGTTTCACCCATTTACCCTATCAGGGCATGTGGTCCTTTAGGTGCATTTTAGAGGTACCGACACAGGCTGGATAAAATCCAGTTTGTCTTGTCCCTGCAAAGAATCCAGTCCCAGTACAAGGCAGCTACAAGGAGGTTTGCACAGCCTGTAGCCTGAGAGTGCTCCAAAGCAACCTAAATAACGAGACCTGTCTTTGGCTAGGCATCAGCTGCTTTTTCCTTACAGATGCAAAAGGAGCAACTCCATGTGGAGCCAGCGCGCTGCAAGTCAGCAGGGACTTGCCTCCATCCGGGGGGAAAAGTATCTCCCAACTAAAACTGGGGCAGGCTGGGAATCCTTTGCCCGTCACAGCTTAAAACCAGCTGCTGCACAAACCAAGCCCGGGCCAGACGGCTACTGCAGAGGAAGCAAACGCCCGGGGTGGGTGCAGCGCAGCAGAAAACCACTTTCTACACACCCCGGAGTTGACACCCGAGCACACCCTGCCCAGAACAGCAGCAGCAAGCGGGGGAGGAGCGGATCCTCCCGCAGAGAAACCCGCAGCACCAGGCGGCTGTGCGGGAGCAAACGCGCAGCCCCTTTAGGAGCCTGCTGCGCCCAGAGGGGAGCGCGGCGCAGCTCCGGCCAGGGGCAGCGCAAAGCCGAGGCGCAAATGAACGGGAGCCGGTCCCGCCTGGCCCCCCTCCCCGCCCGAAGGCTGCAGCCGGGGCCACTCACCCTGAGCGCAGCCAGGTCGATGTTGTCCAGGCTCCGGGCCATGGTGCCGGCGCTGGGAAGCGGCAGCGGGGCTGGCTGCAGGCGCGTGTGTGTGTGTGTGGGGGGGGGGGGGGATGCTGTGAGGGGGGGGGGCAGAGCTAACGGGCTCCTCCTCGCTCAGCCCTTGTCCGCCAGTCTGTCCATGGCCGCGCTGTCTGTCTGTCTGGGCGGGCAGCGCCGGGAACCTCCCCAGTCAGCAGCGAGCCGCGCTGCAGAAAAACAACTTTTGCCGAGACATTTCCTCGGGAAAGTTTGCAAGGAAGTGACGTGCCCGAGGGGGGTTTGGCGGCAGCCAGGGCGGGGGCGGGAGGGAATTGATGGGGGGGGGGGGAATTAAAAGTGCCCCCCCCCCCACGCCTCCCAGGGTAAAGCCCGCAGCATTAGACCGGGCTGTTTGGCTGGCGCCAGCAGGTGCCAATCCCAGCGGCCCACCTGTTGGCTTTGCTTTCTGCTGGGAGCCCGGGTCTGTTCTGGGGAGGTGTTTGGAAATACCCCCCCCCCCTTGTTTCGAAATAACAAGCGTCCGCAGAGCCCAGCCCGGTATTTCGAAATACGAACCCCTGCGTTCCTGGGGCCATGTCGCCACGGCGGCGCTGTTTCGGGATACCGCACGGCTCCCGGAATAGCTATCCCACGTCTATCGCAGCAGCCCGGTATTTCGAAATACGAACCCCTGCGTTCCTGGGGCCATGTCGCCACGGCGGCGCTGTTTCGGGATACCGCACGGCTCCCGGAATAGCTATCCCGCGTCTATCGCAGCAGCCCGGTATTTCGAAATACGAACCCCTGCGTTCCTGGGGCCATGTCGCCACGGCGGCGCTGTTTCGGGATACCGCACGGCTCCCGGAATAGCTATCCCGCGTCTATCGCAGCAGCCCGGTATTTCGAAATACGAACTCCTGCATTCCTGGAACCATGTCGCCACGGCGGCGCTGTTTCAGGATACCGCTCGGCTCCCGGAATAGCTATCCCGCGTCTATCGCAGCACCCCGGTATTTCGAAATACGAACCCCTGCGTTCCTGGAACCATGTCGCCACGGCGGCGCTGTTTCAGGATACCGCACGGCTCCCGGAATAGCTATCCTGCGTCTATCGCAGCAGCCTGGTATTTCGAAATACGAACTCCTGCGTTCCTGGAGCCACGTCTCCACAGCAGCACTGAATACTGCACGGCTCCCGGAATAGCTATCCTGCGTCTATCGCAGCAGCCCGGTATTTCAAAATAGATTCTGAAATCATGGGGCGGCCTAGTCCGACATCCCAGTAGCCCTCGTTCCATGAAGGGGAATTTCGGAATAGCAAGTTAGTTCGAAATCTGGTGCTGTGAGGACAGCGCCAAAGGACGAAATAAGCTGTTTTGAAATAGCATTGAAATAAGCTACGCCGTTTGAGTAGCGCAAATGGTGTTGCTTATTTTGCGCGAAGGAGACTTTGGAGACGCACCCTCGGGGAATAACGCTTATTCTGAAATAGTTATTTCAATACAGCATTAGCGTGGATGCTCCACTGCTGCTATTTCAAAATAGCTGCTCCCCAGAGTCGTTTGAAGTCATGATTCCCTAATGCTTCCTGAGGCTCTATGGTTATGTCTACACAGCAACATTGTTTTGAAATAACTAGCATTATTTCAAAATAACTTAGTCTGCATCTACACAGCAGGCAGTTATTTCAAAACAATGTCGAAATACTGTGACGCTGGAGGACTTCTTACTTTGATTCTTGCAATCCTCATTGTACGAGGAGTAAGGGAAGTCAGAAGACTGCACCAATTCGAAATAAGTGCCATGTAGATGCTCCCAATTTCGAAATAAGCTACACAATTGACAGAGCTCAATTTGCGTATCTTATTTCGAGGTAAGCCCTGCTGCGTACACGCACCCTAAGTCGTGGTAGCATGTCCACGTTCAGGGCATGTCTACACAGCAGGGCTAAAGCCGAAATAAACTACGCAACTTCAGCTACTTCAATTGTGTAGCTGAAGTCAAAATAGCTTAATTCGGCTTTTGGCACTGTATACACAGCAGGAAGTGGAAGGAACACTCTTCCTTCAACTTCCCTTACGTCTCGTAAAATGAGTGTTTACCAGGAGTCAGAGTAAGAAGTTCCCCAGCTCAACATTATTTCGAAATAATAGTTTGCTGTGTAGATGTGCTCTTTGTCATTTCGGAATAACGTTAGTTATTCCAAAATAATGCTGGTGTGTAAACATACCTTAAGGGAGCCTGCCTTGGACAAATTTTGAGGCTTCCCTGTAGTGTGGACATGCTATTCCAAAATAGTTATTTCTGGAGTTATTTTGAAATAATTTTCTAGTGTAGACATGCTCTGAGTTCCTCCAGCCAATATCTTTTTGCTGGAGAAGTTTCCCTGCTCTGGGGCAGAGCCTGACAGCCTCCCAGAGGGAGGTTTCCCCATTGCCAGACCCATAGAACTTTGGCCTAGGTAGTATTGGGCATAGGGGCTGGAATTAGCATGTGTCTGGCTGGAAGTGGTTCCCATCTTCCGCAGGGTGTCCAGTTTAGTTCAATAGCTCTCAGCATCCCCTTTATGAAAATTGTTCTAATGCCCCAGAGTTGGGAGCTCCCCTACCCCTGCCCTTTGCTGCGTGGTCTTAGCACAGCTCCTGCTATTTTGGAAGGGGGCTGGAGGATCGTCTCCATTTCTCTTCCGAAGCTAGGCAGTTTGACAAACCCAGAGTATACCTACACTGCAAAACAAATGGAAAAAACCTCTCTGGGGGGAGAGGAGGGCTGGAAATGTAACCTCCACAGGGAGAACCAAACCTGGAACCCCTGGAGCTTAGTGCATGAACCTCTACTGCTTGAACTAAAAGCCAAGCTAAGGCTGTCAGCTAAGGCTGTACAGCAGACTCATTCTCGCCCTCTGTCTGTAAGTGGTATGGGTGTCACTACTTGGGACTGTGCCCGTGCCCCGTGGGTGTATAGGTTACACAAACACTAGTACAGACATTCCCTTTGAGGCTGGAGTTCAGCGAAGGGAGAGGGTCTTAGAGCCCTACGGCACCTACACTTAGGGTTGCCAGGTGTCCAGTTCTGAACCAAACAGTCCGGTGTTTGAGGGGTCTGTCCAGGAAACAAATTGAGAGAATACGGGACATATAAAATGTCCGGTATTTTCTAATGAAGTACGTTTTATTAGTAGTAGGTGTATCAGATTGTAGTTGTGTACTGCCTGGATGGTAAACATGCTTATGCTGCGTGAGAGTGTCTACCAGCCAGGCAGTGTGCAACTATGCGAGGGGGCCGGAGGCGGGGCGGGTTGGAATCTCCAGGGCCGGACTCGCTCGTGCATCGCTGGGACGGGGAGCACCCTGCGTGTGCCCAGGCCAGTCCCGCTCCCTGCCAGCCTATTCTCTCCACCTGCTCCCTCCCCGGCCAGCCCCGCTCCCCCTGGTCCCCTCCCGGCCGGCCTCGCTTCCTCGCTCCTCCCCCTCGGCCAGCCCCGCTCCCCCTGGTTCCCTCCCGGCCGGCCTCGGTTCCTCGCTCCTCCCCCCCGGCCAGCCCCGCTCCCCCTGGTCTCCTCCCGGCCGGCCTTGGTTCCTTGCTCCTCCCCCTCGGCCAGCCCCGCTCCCCCTGGTCCCCTCCCGGCCGGCCTTGCTTCCTCCCACCCGGCCAGCCCCGCTCCTCCTGGTCCCCTCCCGGCCAGCCTCGGTTCCTCGCTCCTCCCCCTCGGCCAGCCCCGCTCCCCCTGGTCCCCTCCCGGCCGGCCTTGCTTCCTCCCACCCGGCCAGCCCCGCTCCCCCTGGTCCCCTCCCGGCCGGCCTTGCTTCCTCCCACCCGGCCAGCCCCGCTCCCCCTGGTCCCCTCCCGGCCAGCCTCGCTTCCTCGCTCCTCCCCCTCGGCCAGCCCCGCTCCCCCTGGTCCCCTCCCGGCCAGCCTTGCTTCCTCACTCCTCCCCCCCGGCCAGCCCTGCTTCTCCCTACCCCCTCCCAGCCGGTTCTCCCCCACTTCTGCTCCCGATCTCCCCGGCCAGCCCCGCTGCCCCCAACCCCACCCCCCAGCTCTGCTTTTGCCGGCCGGTTTCCCTCCCATCTCTGCTGCCCCCAATGACCCCCTCCCCCGACCTGCCCCAGCCAGCCCCACTGCCGCCCCCACCTCCCTCCCCCAGCCCTGCTTCCCGGTGTCCGGTCCCCACCCCTCCCGGCCAGACCCCCCCCCCCCCATCTGAGATCAAGTGTGTCCGGTATTTTTTCTGAACTCACCTGGTAACCCTACCTACATGGTTAGTTTTGGCACTGTAAGAGGAACACGGGGGGGGGGGGGAGGAGAGGGAGCAGAGGGTTCAGTATAGCTGAGTCACACGTCTTCCTCACAAGCAGGCCCTGCCTTCCCTGCAGAGTCCACTGGAGTTACCTACCACCCGTTAGCGCCTCGGCTCTGGCCTTAGCCTAGCTCCGGCGAGTGCCACCACACTGTGAAATAACCCTGCAGCTGCACGTACCCTGCCCGGCTGGACAATGACATTAGAAGCACCCCTGCGGGACGAGGCTGCGTGTGGACAGGCTTGGAGATGTCTAGGGTCTACCTGGGCTCTGCAGGGAAGCCAAGCACAGGGATCCATTTGGTAGGCAGGACTGGCAGCTCGTAGAAGAGAGTTTGGAGATGGGCCGCCTTGGTGAAGTCCTCTCTCCCTCCCTCAGACGCTGTCTGGCAAACTGGGCAGGGGTACCTAGCCGTGATGGGTTTTGCTTTCTTCTGCGCTCTCCCTTGGCAAGCCTGAGATTGCAGAGACCACTCCCATAGGATTTAAAGCACAGCATTGCTCCACCCACTTCCACAGTTCTTAAGGAGGCTTATTAATTATTATTAATTATGTTAATTCAGGATCTGGCTCAACTGAGAACCGGGCCTGCTGGGGCCAGCTGCTGTACCTAAACATTTCTTTCACAAAAGTGAGTCTTGTCTCCTGGAAGCCGGCCTGGTGCACAACAGCACGGTAATGGTGGAGAGGAATCACTTACACTTTAAAGCAGGAAGACGGCAAAAATGTATTTGGCCAGCTTGCAGTAAAGTGTTACAGCTAGCTGTACCAACACAGAGTAGCCAGCAGTCCTTGCCCCCAGGGAATTTAGGGTATGTCTGCACTACAGCGCTAATTCCAACTAACGGATCCAGACTAAAAAACTAGTTCGAATTAGCTAATTCGAACTAGCATGTCCACATTAAGTGGACCCTGAACCGGGGTTAAGGATGGCCGGAAGCAGTGCCGGCAGGGCATCAGAGGAGGACTTAGAGCATGGAGATGCTGTCTCAGGCTAGCCGAGGGCTGTGCTTAAAGGGTCCCGACCCCCACCCCGGACAGACAGTTCTCAGGGGTGCCCCGCTTGCAAAGCAGTCCTGGCTTGGAGTGCCCTGAGTGCCCACACTGGGCACATCACAGCACTCGGCCATCAGACCGGCTGCACTTGCCACAGGCTGCCATCTGGGGAGAGGGGGCAATCAGGGGGCTGCAGGAGAGCTTCCACCCCCAGAAGCCCGCAGAGCCAGCCCAGTCCTCCCCATCGGGGGCTCGTACCCCATTCCTCCCTCACCTCCTTCCACTTACCCTTCCCTAGCCCCCCTTCCTGATGTACAAAATAAAGAAAATGTGTGATCAAAAATAGAATCTCTCTTTATTGAACAAAACTGGGGGAGACTGGGAAAAGGAGGTGGGAGAGGGGAAGAGAGAGGGTGGGAGAGGGGAGGGCAACTAAAATGATCAGAGGTTTGGAACAGGTCCCATATGAAGAGAGGCTAAAGAGACTGGGACTTTTCAGTTTAGAAAAGAGGAGACTGAGGGGGGATAGGATAGAGGACTATAAAAGCATGAGTGGGGTGGAGAGGGTGCATCAAGAAAAGTTCTTCATTAGTTCCCATAATAGAAGGACTAGAGGACAGCGAAGCAAAGGAATGGGTAGCAGGCTTCAAACTAGTAACAGAAAGTTGTTCTTCACAAAGCAAAGAGTCAACCTGTGGAACTCCTTGCTGCAGGAGGCTGTGAAGGCTAGAACTAGAACAGAGTTTAAAGAGAAGTGAGATAAAGTGATGGAGATTGGGTCCATGGAGTGGTATTAGCCAGGGGGTAGGAGTGGTGTCCCTGCCCAAAGTTTGTGGAAGGCTGGAGAGGGATGGCACGAGACAAATGGCTTGGTCACTGTCTTCGGTCCATCCCCTCCAGGGTCCCTAGGGTTGGCCGCTGTCAGCAGACAGGCTACTGGGCTAGATGGACCTTTGGTCTGACCCAGTACGGCCATTGTAAGCTCAGGGTCGGGGGTCTCAGTGGACCACCTTGATTTTCATGCACACCTGCTCCTGGGTGGCCAGGCTGGTAGCTCTCCTGCCCTAGACAGCCACTTTCCTGTGCCTAGTGCGGAGGTCGTGGACGAGGTCCACGATGTCCGCACTAGACCAGGCGGTTGCCCGCCTCTTGTGGTCCCGGGCAAGCTCCCGGGAGCCGCCAGCCTGGTCCCTGGAAGAGGGGGAGGGCTGGGGGGCATCGGGTGGCTGGCTCGAGCCGTGCCAGGTGCAGGGTCTGCTGGCTGGGTGCTGGCAGGCTTGCACCTGGCACGGGCACCGTAGCCAGCCCGTGCCCCTTTAAGGGGTCTAGGGCCGGGAGGGGGGCATAGAGTTTCCCTGGTGTTGGCCAGAGTAGCCACCAGGGAAACCTGGGGAGGGCTAGCCTCCCACTAGTTCAAATTAAGGGGCTGCACACCCCTTAATCCGAACTAGTAAGTTCGAACTAGGCTTAGTCCTCGTACAATGAGGTTTACCTAGTTCGAACTAAGCGCTCCGCTAGTTCGAATTAAGTTCAAACTAGCGGAGCGCTAGTGTAGCGCCTATCAAAGTTAATTTGAACTAACGTCCGTTAGTTCAAATTAACTTTGTAGTGTAGACATACCCTTACAGTGTAAATAGCCAAGACAGATAAGGTTGGGGAGAGGTAGGACAGGCCAGCACAGAGAACACACTCATGGCAGCAAATGGCATGTCATTTCCATGACTTTTTTTGGGTGGTGGGTTAAGTTAGGAGGGGATCAGCTCAATGGAAAGAAAACAGAAGGGCAGAGGGAGCAGGATAGGGCAGGGGAAAACAGGGTGGGCAGTCGTACCGCTGGCAGGCAAAACGGAACCTGAGACCTCTGCAGCTTAGTGCGTGAGCCTCTACGGCTTGAGCGAAAACCCAGCTAGCGCTCAGCTAAGGCTGTAGCGCCCACTCATTCTCTTTCTGTAAGTCTCAGGGTCACTACGCGGGACCGTGAACCGCACCCAGAAGGTGTGCGGGTTACATACGTCCCCTTCTGTCAAGGATACTCACCATATCCCGGATGAGCCTACAAATCTGAGCCCTGTGGAGCTTAGTTCATGAACCAAAAATGTTTAGAGGTCTAGAAAACATTTCCTGTGAGGGAAGGCTGAAAGAACCGGGCTTGTTTAGTTTGAAAAAGAGAAGACTGAGAGGGGACATGAGAGCCGTTTTCAAGTATCTAAAAGGGTCAAGGAGGAGGGAGAAAAATTGTTCTTTTTGGCCTCTGAGGATAGGACAAGAAGCAATGGGCTTAAACTGCAGCAAGGGAGGCTGAGGTTGGACATTAGGAAAAACATCCTACCTGTCACTAAACACTGGAATAATTTGCCTAGGGAGGTTGTAGAATCTCCCTCTGTGGAGATATTTAAGAGCAGGTTGGACAGACATCTCTCACAGATGGTCTAGATGGTGCTTGGTCCTGCCATGAGGGCAGGGGACTGGACTTGGTGACCTCTCATGGTCCCTTCCAGTTCTAGTGTTCTAGGATTCTATGATAAAAACCCATCAGTGCCCTGGCATAGAATTGTAAAGCCACATTCCTTCCACTGTGTTTCACTCCCTGTTATCCAGCATATAGGTGACTCATGGTTGCACTCAGGTGGAGCCCCTGCCAAAATTTTAATTGCTACATGGGGTGCTCCCTCATGCTCCCTCCGTCCCCTCCCACCGCAGGTCCTAGTTACCTATGATAGAGACCACAGTCTGTGGCACAGTGTGAGGCGGAGGAGGAATCACACTAGGCAGAGAAGGATCCATTGGGCAGAGCTGCTCTTTGGCACTGCAAAGCCCACAGCCCTGATTTGGGCATAACTAGCAATGCAAAGGAGGATTCCAATTTTCATGTTTTATTAGAGATGTTTCCAGATTCTTTCCTCATGGAGACAGTCAAGGCGGCACGAATGCACACAGGCCGATAGTTTATGTTGAAGGGCACTATTTTCACAGCTCTCGCTCTGTAGCAGGAACCTGAGAGAAACCTAACAAGATTCCTTTCGCAAAAATGAGTCCATTATAATGGAGGGAAAGGTATTCCCACCAATCTTTAAGCTGGCCTGGTTCACGACAGTGAGCTAATGGTGGAGAAGACTCAGTTGCACGTTAAGGCAGGAAGATGGCAAAAATATATTTGGCAAGCTTGCAGTAAAGTATTATGGCGAGTTCAGGATGGCATGTGATTATAGATTCTGCTGCCTATTACAACTCTTTTTTGCCCTGTAATTACAAATGCAGAAAGAACAGAATGTACGACTGCATTGTTGTGGGATGGAAGGGTTCTGCATGCTGTGGGGCTTTCTGGTTTTCATATTTAGAGGCACAAATCAAGGGAAATATATTTTATCCCCCGAAAAACTCCTTGAACTTTTAAAATCATCCTCAGGACGCCTCAGCCAGAACGTCGCACTCTTCTGCTTAGGCATGGGCAGAGGCCACTGGAAAAGGGGTTAGCTGAGTTGAGATACCCATATCAGTTTTGAAATAGTAATTTTATAGCCTTACATGCGAAACCAAGTCTCAGTGTTTCAAATATCTATTAGCACATGACTGCAAACGCAGTGCCAGTCGCTAAGGGACAGAATGTTGAAATCAAATCCTTTAGCAATTTCCTTGAGAAGAACTGCTGAGGCTTTGTTTGACTTGAAAATATTTTTTTTAACATAGTTCCCTGCAATATATGATGACAGCGAAGCTGCCCCCTGTTTCTACATCCGGTTCCTCTGTATGCCAGCCTGTCAGAGTGCAGTTATGGACTTAGGGCTGGCTGCTGTATTCAGATCTTTGGTGTGTGTGTAGGATTATTCGAGGAGCTGAAATCCGTACGTGGGAACCAGCCTCTGTGGATGACCCAAAAACCTCTAGTCCTGGCTCCTCTCTCTTCTTGATTATGTTGTCCTTCTTCCCTCCTGCCAATGCCCTCTTCCCCACCCTCTTCCAGTCTCTCCGAAATTCCACCGCTTAGGTCACCTCCCAGCGCTCTAATTGTGCCAGCCTGCGCTTGGAATCCTTTCACTAGATTCCTGGCCTCACCTACAAGGCTTTACGTAAATCTCTCCTTAGCCAGCATCTTTGTGGTCATTTCCTCCACTCTCCATCATGCTCCTGGTGCCCCTCCCAATCCTCTATCCTGAAGGCTGCCTCTGTCTCCTTCTTTTCTCATCTTAATCATAGAATCATAGAATACTAGGACTGGAAGGGACCGCGAGAGGTCATCGAGTCCAGTCCCCTGCCCCCATGGCAGGACCAAATACTGTCTAGACCATCCCTGATAGACATTTATCTAACCTACTCTTAAATATCTCCAGAGATGGGGATTCCACAACCTCCCTGGGCAATTTATTCCAGTGTTTAACCACCCTGACAGTTAGGAACTTTTTCCTAATGTCCAACCTAAACCTCCCTTGCTGCAGTTTAAGCCCATTGCTTCTTGTTCTAGCCTCTGAGGCCAAGATGAACAAGTTTTCTCCCTCCTACTTATGACACCCTTTCAGATACCTGAAAATGGCTCTCATGTCCCCCCTCAGCCTTCTCTTTTCTAAACTAAACAAGCCCAATTCTTTCAGCTTCCCTCATAGGTCATGTTCTCTAGACCTTTAATCATTCTTGTTGCTCTTCTCTGGACCCTCTCCAATTTCTCCACTTCTTTCTTGAAATGCGGTACCCAGAACCGGACACAATACTCCAACTGAGGCCTAACCAGCACAGAGCACAGCGGAAGAATGACTTCTCGTGTCTTGCTCACAACACACCTGTTAATGCCTCCCAGAATCATGTTTGCTTTTTTTGCAACAGCATCACACTGCTGCCTCATATTCAGCTTGTGGTCCACTATAACCCCTAGATCTCTTTCTGCCGTACTCCTTCCTAGACCTTCGTACCTTCTGTCATGCTATTCCTCAGCATGGGAGTCTCCCAGTTGTTGTCTGCTATGGGTCCCCTCTCCTTTCCACCTTTTAAGCCCCCCAGAACACCTCCTTCTTTAAGGGAGCCTACCTGTCACGGTTTCCTCCCAAATAGAAATAGTATTTCCATCAGGGGTGGGCCAAAAGGCCTCCGTGGACTGGATCCGGCCTGCCAAGTGGATTGATCCGACCTGCCAAGGCCCTACTGCTCCCCCGCCCCAAGGCCAATTAGGCCCTGGAGTGGGGGGAAACACACAACGTTTCTTCCGCCTTGCCAGGAACGCGCAACGCTTAGAAATTTCCTCCACTGTGCCAGGAGCTGTGTGCTCGTGGCAGGGTAGGAGGAAACTTCACATACTCCCCCGTCCCCAAGGCCTGACTGGCCTGTGGGCAGAAGGGGGAACCTCTGGCAGGGGGACAAAGACTTCACACGCTTGCCCACCCTCAGACCGATCATGGACCAATCGTGGTCTGTGGGTGGGGAAGCATCGTGGGCCCGCCCCTTCCGCTTGAGGCCCAGCCCCTTCCGGAGAAGCCCGGGGCCACTTCAAAAATTTCAGAAGTGGCCCCTGGTAAAAAATGATTGCACACCTCTGATTTCTATCTTTAAGCTGATGCCTCATTGTTTGTCCGGTCGGTCACTGATCGGCAGCTCTTCACGGCAGGAAACAATGTCTTCCCACAAACGTACGCAGTATTTTACAAAGCAAAGACTGTTTTATGACTGGTTAAGGAGAACAGTAATATCTTATGGACACTTCCTGTGACCTCCATCAGCCACATAATCCTGCGTAGTGTTCCCACAGATCGCAAAAGCAAAACTCTCACTGACGTCAGGGTAGCCGGATCAGGCTCTAAAAGGGGCTTAGCAGTAACCTCAAGGAGAGACAGCTCTTTTCATTGCCTTACTCTGTCTTTTCCATTGTTCTCCTGCCCTAAGGAATATTTTTACTTATAGGCTACGTCTACACTGGCATGATTTTCCGGAAATGCTAGAACGTAAAAGCGTGTCTAGATTGGCAGGACGCTTTTCTGGAAAAGCACTTTTTGCGGAAAAGCATCCGTGACCAATCTAGACGCACTTTTCTGCAAAAAAGCCCCGATCGTCATTTTCGCGATCAGGGCTTTTTTGCGGAAAACACTATTGTGCTGTCCACACTGGCCCTTTTCCGGAACAGTTTTCCGGAAAAAGACTTTTGCCCGAACGGGAGCAGCATAGTTTTTTCCGGAAAAGCACTGATGATTTTACATTAGATCGTCAGTGCTTTTCCTGAAATTCAAGCGGCCAGTGTAGACAGCTGGCAAGTTTTTCCGGAAAAGCGGCTGATTTTCCGGAATAACTTGCCAATGTAGACACAGCCATACTGTAAGCTCTTTGGGGGAGATCTTGCCTTTTTGTTCTATGAACGGCACCTAGCAAAAGGGTCTCAGTCTATGACTAGAGCTCTTAGGTACAGTAAAACTCCAATAGTCCGGCATCCAATAGTCCGGCACTCCTGATAGTCTGGCATCAAAATGGCAAGAGCCTAGTGAGTGAGCTTCGGCAAAAAATGAGTCACAAGGTAACAGCGGCAGCAGCTGAACTGAGCAAAAAGGGTAAAAAAGGCTTAAAAAAACGAAAACATTACAGTATACTGTATACAGTATGTACAATAAAAAGGGTTAAGAACACTTTATATACAGTATATAATGTATACTGTATATATATACACAACTTATAGTACCTCCTGATAGTCCGGCATATCTGATAATCCGGCACCACCTAGGTCCCATAGGTTCCGGATTATCGGAAGTCTACTGTACTACCACAACAAAAATAAGCATGGATTTTATCTTGCCTACCTCTAGCTATTTTGGAACCATTGTGGTTTATTGGTTCTTAAGACGTGGTTCATCAGCATTTGCTGGTGGTGTATGGAGAGCAGGGCTGGTCACAAGTTGCTGGCTGTCTTTCTTGGCTTCTGGCTACTAAACTACAGTAAGACAAATTAAAAGAGTTACTTTGTATGTACTTTAGAGTTATTTTACCATGTGATCAATTGCTGGAGATGTCCCAAGTATGTTATATGATCAACAGTGGGCACAGAGACGGTCGGTCTCTGAGACCTCTCTAGGAAGGCGGGGTCTACACTATGAAAAAGTTTAGGGAATCCTTGAAAAAATACAAAGCTCTTTCTGGCTTCAGTCCTATTCAAATATACATCACACGTTCAGGATTAGGCCCAATAAAAATGCCACTCAGATGACAGTTAACCGGGACTAATTTTGCTGGTGAATTATACAGACGCTTGTAATTGCATCAGCGTTTTGCTTCCAGTATAAAATCACCAAACCTAACATTTCCGATTCAGTGGAACTGAAAATTAATTAAATGTAAAACGTGAAGTAACAATAAAACAACATAAGCCCCAGGAAACAAAAGCCTTGTTTGCAATGTACAAGTAAAAGCCAATCTTCTCAAACTACCATCCCAAAGCAAAGACCCACTTCAGGGTTTGCAGGTGGGTGTCCTTAAATCGGAGAGTGTTTCTAGATGGAGTGTGCTTTGAGGGCTGTGGGCCACCCTTAGGGAATGTCCACACTGCAACGTTTATTTTTTTTCAGAAAAACAGACATTTTCCCAATAAAACTTCACTTATGTCCACACGGCAATCGCGTTCTTTTGGAAAAAAAAAAATTAAAAGAACAGAGGGGTTTTCTGACATTGGTAAACCTCTTTCTATGAGGAAGAAGCCTTTTTCCAAAAGAGCTCTTTCAAGAAAAGGCTTGTGTGGACGGGGAAGAGGGAGTTTTTTCGAAAGAAGAGGAAAGAGGAAAAAGCACAGGTGCCCTTGTGGTCACTCTGTCCATAGTAATCACAGCTTACATGCGAGAGAGCGTCCATTCAGTGTGGGCACTATCTTTCGAAAAAGCAGATCGCTTTTTCGATCCACTTTGGCAGTGTGGACGCTCTCTTTCAAAAGAAGATCTCTACCGGAAAAGCTTCTTCCGAAAGAAGCCTGCAGTGTAGACATAGCCTTAGTTCCCATGCAGATGCACTGATGCCCAGGGTTAGCTACTGATCTTTAGTTGTACTGATCCTATTGAAAACAACTTGAAACAGGGAAACATATCCACAGTTTCCCAAGTAGAATGTGGTGAGTATCCTTGACAGAAGGAACATTTTAATGATGCTCTGATTTTTTGGCTTGAGTTACAGACTGAAGATGTATTTTAAGTCAGTTTGTGAATTTAAAAATAGAGATGGAATGATGTCAGGTATCTAGTTGGCTCCTTTATGTGGCTTTACCTTGGATCTCAAACCCAGAACCATCTGGTTGGCAGATGAAACAACTATTAATCTACGCTGACATAGTGGGTTCAGTCTAAAGTCATGGCCTCCTCTGTTCTCATCCATCAGGGTACTCATCAGCCCACAGCAAAGTTACTGTAACAGCAGGATGTTGTTAAAGCGAGCTTATCAGTCAACAACGCAAGAGTAACAACAGGAGGGGAAATCGTTGGGGAAAGTTAAAAAGATAGAGTGGAGTTAAAATAAAGTTGTGAACGTAACAGTGCATCTGATACATACGCACTGTTACAATTGCACAAGTACGTGGGGTCACTGCTTGCCCAAGTACCTACGTGTGGCCGTTGCCTGCGCACATATACTGTACAAATGCACAACTTCAGCTACTGTGTGCGCGCATGTTACCGCGTGTCCATCTTGCATCCTCGCTTGTTTAAAAATCTGGTTTGCCTGGGACAATATTATGGTGAGAACTCCTTGGCATAGAAGAAATGTTTTCCCTTTGCGCTGTTACCAGTGGCTTTCACCCCATTCCCCTTCCTTTAATCCCCTGCCAGTGTGAAAATGTCCTGAGAGAAGGACTGGGGTTTAATGCTGCCTGTGCAGTCTTGCTGCTTTCATTGTACTTGCATAGGTGAAACTTCTTGGAATGTAGGAGACAATTCTCTCGACAATGCCAGAGAAGGGACAGACTCCGGCTCACAGTTTGCCTCGTAGCTGTGTTTGCTTCACAGGGCTCACCGTAGTCTTGTTTTCATCTCGAATGCTAGCATATCTTACTCTGAATACAGACAAGGCGCAGATCTGTGGAATAATAAAGTGCCATTTGTACAACCAGACTTACAAGCCCTAAGTCCTTTATCTTCCAAGTGCTCATCTTAGGTCTGTTTCTGCAGAAACAGGAACCGACCGGAGTCCCCCCCACTGCTGACTCTGTGGGCTGGCTGTTTCTGCTCCAATCCCTCACCAAGCCCCCGAAGAGATGGATCTCTACTATCTTGTGTTATTGCACCTCACACTCTGCTTCTGCCTGAGGCGGCATGTCAGAATAACCCCCACGTGATCGGTGAATTCAGTGTTACAGCTAGACTGCCAGGAAAGACATCAAGAAAATCCATTCACCTTATTAACAATAAAAAAGTGAACAGACTCCCGTGAGAGTGACGTCAGTTAATAAAACCTCTGTGGGCAGCTGGCTGCATGACTGGAGTGTATTGCTACAGCTTCTGTTCTCCTTCGGCAGCAAAAGTACAAGCCGCTGCAACCAAATCCACTCGCAGCCAACACAGGCCTGAGCCCGGAAGGCTGTTAAGCAGCCACCTTCACGCAAAGGATGTTTGGTATGAAAAGGGAAGCGCAAGTGTAAAGGGGGAAGAGGAACTTCCTTTGTTTCAACAAAGGAAATGCCATTGTACCCAAGAAGTAGGGGGTTTGAATCTTGAACGCCGCTGCCTGGATCAGCTTGGGGCCCATGGTAATAACGACGACATCCAGATGGGGCACTTGCTAAAGGAAGAGTGTGTTCAAAACTGCTGCCTGGCTTGTTTGTTTTGGGTCTTGTTGACACTGGGATTTCAGTCACCGGCATGTAGCTACGGTGGAGCAAATCCTCGTTCAGACATGGCTTACACCAGACCGGTGTCGCTTCTGACAGTCACACATTGGAATATGCCTGCTAAAGTAACAGAGCCTTTTACTGAACGTGCTGGGAAGGGCTTTTTCAACATGATCTCGAGACTTTAAATAACCCTTAGTCTGTCTTCAAGGCCCAGCTTGGCCCTGGGGCAATGCCTGAGCTCAGCAATCCAAAGATATTTCGGTGCCCAACTCACAGTGGAATGAATGGAGCTCCTTCAGGTTCTGGTGACTGCATCTCCCGCATAACCCTTCCAGGGGGTGTTGTGGGCACTGTTCTCTGAGCCTGGCCCACATTAGGCAGGCAGGCTTTGTACTTTTCCCTGAGCTCTGCAGAGGTCCTGGGTGGAGACACATGGGGGGAAAGGATAATAGATTTACTAAACACAAATTGCAGCCGAATAAATGAATAAACGAATATTTGGCAATATGTGAATAAATGGCAATAACTAATACAGCCTGGCAGAAAACACAACGGACATCAATCAGTAGGGCTACCGGGCCAATGCTTGGGTTCATTACTCATTAAAGCAGGGCTACTCAACATGTGGCCCGTTTGTTTGTGGGTTGGGTTTACATGGGGCTCAACACACGGCCTGCGGGTGGAATCCTTTGAATGTGGCCTCCACGGGGAACACGCTCTACAACAGTGAGGCCTCTCCCAGGTGAGGTGAGCATTGAAAGACGCAAGCGGACGGGCTGGCTGGAATAAAGGGGACAGGGTGTCGGCGTTCCTAGCCCCCAGGGAGGAGGCGCCAGGAGCACCAGGGCATTATGGCAAGTGCTGGCTGCTTAGCTTTGTGGGCAGAGCCTAAGAGGTGCTGATTGGCTCACACTGGCCACGTTTGGTTCCGGCACCACAGCTTCAGGCTTAATCTTTGTATTCATGCCCATCAGTGTGAAAGAAGCTATTTGCATATATTTGCATACATATTTGCATATATATGCAACCACACTTAAGTTGCAGCCCTCGGCATGTGCCGTGAGTATCACTGTGGCCCCCGGGGCTTCCAAAGTTGAGTAGCCCTGCCTTGAAACATCATCCTACAAATGCTCTATTGCTCCTAGTGGTTTTTATAAGTCCTACAGAACAAAGACACTGCCACTAAGATCTTGATTTACTAGCCCTATTTTTACCAACCTCTAATTAAAAAGTTTTCCCTTTAAGTTTCCAGTTTAATATGGGTTGTTTTTTTGTGGATGGCTTTGGCCTGTTCTCTGCCATAAATCTACAAGATGCAGATCCTTTCTCTGACCCCCTGTGTGGTGTATGTGGCCCGTGAACATCTGCATTCCAGCTTCTTGCAATCTGATCTAAGTTATCCACACAATGTGTTGAACATGCACCATGTGTTGATCAGAGCAAAGAGAAAAAGAGCTTCATCCATCCCTAGATTTAAGGATGTGTAGTGTATGGGGGAATTATGGTACCAGGCAATGTATCTTTTCTCATGCCGGATGTGGCAGTCCTGTAGACTGTAGGGGAAAGAGACCCTTTAGTTTCAGGCAAGATGCACTAAGGCACCAGATCTAGTATTTAACTAGGAGATCACAGAATTTACTAGCCAACTAAGGTATTTCTATATTACTCATCATCAGCCCATGAGGGCAGGGGACTGGACTCAATGACCTCTCGAGGTCCCTTCCAGTCCTAATATTCTATGATTCTATGATCACATCTCAGAGTTGATCCAAAGCCCACTACTGTCAGCGAAGTCTTTTGATTAACTTCAGTGAAACTTGGATCGATCCCTTAGTGCTAAATATTTGCCATCCCGGCATCTGAACTGCAGAGATTGCTGCTGTTAAACCTTGCTTTATAAATGTCAAGATGAGGGCAGGAGGTAATATTTGGACCTGAATCCGTGTCTGGATCCAGGGTTTGAGTAGGAATCTACCTCTACTTTTAGAAACCTGGAAGTTTAAAAAAAAGTCTCAATTCCAAACCATGTCCTCAACAACATTAACTATTACACCCAGAAGTTTTAATCTCTTTTTTTTAAACACTTCATTTTTCAGTTCCTGGCGGAGATGATAGGTTAATTTTGCAGGATATCCAAAAGGAGACATTAGATGACCAAACAGCTTCCTTCCCACACGATTCCTGAATGGATACGCTAGTTAGAAAATGTGCCTTTTAATTTAACCACAGCCACAATGTCCTCTTAAGTCTCATGGTAAAACGAACGATGCAGATCTCACTCACAACACTCCCTGGTCAGAATGCTACACAGTGATGCTCTTGGAGAAACAAATGTTCCCTTTGACCTTACACAAGGGCATTTCTGGGCAATGTGTGTCTTGATATATTTGGACACAAAGAGCCAGAGAAAACCTTTCCTTACTCAGCTGATAACCCTCTTATTTAGAGCATGACCCATGACTTCATAGTATTGTTTCAGCACTGCTAGTTGCTGGAGGTTTCCTGTTTCCTTTCAATCCAGTACATTTCTTTGCTATACCAGACAACATCCATGCAAATACTTTTACTCGAACAGTCATAGAATCCTAGAATCCCAGGGCTGGAAGAGACCTCAGGAGTCAGAGTCCAGTCCCCTACCCAAAGCAGGACCAACCCCAACTCAATCATCCCAGCCAGGGCTGTGTGAATCCGGGAATTAAAAACCTCTAGGGATGGAGATTCCACCCCCTCCCTAGGGAACCCATCTCAGTGAAATAGTTTTTCCTAATATCCAACCTGCTCCGCCCCCACTGCAACTTAAGACCATGGCTCCTTGCTCTGCCATCTTTCACCACTGAGAACAGCCTCTCTCCATCCTCTTCAGAACCTCCCTTCAGGTAGCTGAAGGCTGCTCTCAAATCCCCCATCACTCTTTTCAGACTAAATAAGGCTAAATCCCTCAGTTACATTTTTTCCCCATATTTTCCCCATTTCTTTCTCATTTCCTGGGCTCTCAGCCTGACTAATTTGCTTCTAATTTGATGTGTTAAATTATTTTTACACACATACATGTCTGATGGTAAGAACACTGTGCCCACACCCTCACAAAGTGTATTCTATATTAATTTCCCCCCACAACATAGAGTTTCCCTCTCTTTTTCCTCTCTATTCTATTTTACTCAGGAGCTATGTTTACATTGCTGGCTTCTTGTGCAAGAGTTTTTACACAAAAGCTTCTTGTGCAAAAGCACGTCCACACTTCAATGTGCATTGCAAAAGTGATGTGCTTTTGTGCAAGAGAGTATCCACAATGCATGGACACTCTTGTGCAAGAAAGTTCTGATGCACCTTTGCTTTTTCCCATAGGGAAAGAAAAGAAACCCCACTGGAGTGTGCACACTTGGCTTTTTGCACAATAGTGTAGTGCAGAAGGGAGTTATGCCTTGTAGAACAAGGTTTAACTTCACCAGCAAAAGCCCTCTGTTCTGCAGTTTTACTGCTGATTTACTTGCGCAAAAGCACATTTGAGGTGTAGATGCTCCACAGATTTTTGCACAAAAACAGCCATTTTTTTTGCAGTGTAGACGTAGCCGGGTTGTTACACCTTGCCCATCATCTTGATACCTGAGCACCTGCAGATTTATACAGCCATTCCCTACACCTATACAATTCACCCACCATGCAGCAATTCATCAGTGGAAATAATATTGGGGGTCCGACCCAAAAGCAAATTAAACCATGGGGCCAATCCTGGTTTTATTCAAGTCAATGCCAAAACTTCCAGGCTACGTCTACACTGGCCCCTTTTTCGGAAGGGGCATGCTAATTTTGAAAGTGGGAATAGGGAAATCCGTGGGGGATTTAAATATCCCCCGCGGATTTAAATAAACATGTCCGCCGCTTTTTTTCCGGCTTGGGGAAAAGCCGGAAAAAAAGCGTCTAGAGTGCCCGATCCTCCGGAATAAAGCCCTATTCCGGAGGATCTCTTATTCCTACTTCAAAGTCCTCCTTCAAAGTAGGAATAAGAGATCCTCCGGAATAGGGCTTTATTCCGGAGGATCGGGCCAGTCTAGATGCTTTTTTCCGGCTTTTCCCCAAGCCGGAAAAAAGCAGCGGACATGTTTATTTAAATCCGCGGGGGATATTTAAATCCCCCGCGGATTTCCCTATTCCCACTTTCAAAATTAGCATGCCCCTTCCGAAAAAGGGGCCAGTGTAGACGTAGCCCCAGTGTCTTCACTAGGGTCAGTGTTTTATCCCATATCCTTTTGCTGAATGGATTATTCACAAAGCTAGTTCCATACAATAGTTGAACTGATATTGCTAACTTGAGCTGAAATCTTGCCTCCAAGGGAAGTCAAAGGCAAAACTCCCATTGACTTTAGTGGGACCAGAATTTCACTCTTCATGTTTTAGTTTCAGCTTGATGTTGACAGCTTTTTAATTCTACCTTTTCCTTTGGTTTCCCTGTAACATTGCCAACATCGCTTTTACCTGCTGCTTGCTGCTATCTGTGGGACATCTTGACATGTGTTCAGTTTAAATGCTATTGACTGACCAGTATATCTGCCTGACTCTCCAATACATCACAGTCAAAGCGGATTTAGTTTGGCAGCTTATAGCAGAGCGAGTAAGAACAAATTCCTTAATGGCACAAGGAATAAAAATGGAAGAATGAAACAGATTGCCTATGCTAAGGGATGCTGGCTTACTGAATAATGCAGCTTGGTGAATGGTGCTTTTCTACTTCTCTACAATGAGCTTCATTTCCCTAATCTTTTTTAAATTTGTTTGCTTAGTTTAGCTCCTTTCACCCATCAATTCTGGGTCACTATGTAATTGAGGACCATTAGCAAATTATACTCTAATAGAGCTCATTTCAGTATTATTCATTGGCCTTGCGATGTTCTTAAAACCTCTCGCTTCAAGCATAACTGGTTAGCATTGTGATCATGCTGGCTTAAGAATTTGCAGGAGGAACAATATGACAATTTGGTGGGGTACACCAAAGCTTAACACACTAATTAATTTTCTTTCTTTCTTTCTTTCTTTCTTTCTTTCTTTCTTTCTTTCTTTCTTTCTTTCTTTCTTTCTTTCTTTATTTCTTTCTTTCTTTCTTTCTTTCTTTCTTTCTTTCTTTCTTTCTTTCTTTCTTTCTTTCTTTCTTTCTTTCCCAGTTACTTCTACTGGGGTCTATTCAAGCTGCTTTTGTTTTGCAATGGCTAATTTTCCAGATATGGTGTGGGGCACTAGTTCTTCTGATCCCGGTTGGCTTCATGTGCATTCTGGTGAATTTCTGCACAGTATGTGTCTTTCGCTCCTAGTAGCAACTCTGTGGGAGTGGGGTAGGGTGTTAAAACATGCGATGTCTGCACACAAGAAGAGTTTTTAGACGGTTAAAATGCAGTACAAAGAAACCAAAAGACATCCCAGTTTCGTAGCTTCCACATGGACATTATAAATTAATCTGTTGCATGGCACACCATCAATTGCTTTTCTGAAATCCAGACAAATTATGTTAACTTTTGACAGACTGGTTGAGGTTTTGGACTTTTAAAATCTTGTAAGTATGGTTTTGGCTTGGCAAAAAGCCAACTACTAAACCACAGATGACTCAGATCAGAGTTCCCTTTTATCCCAGCCACTGAAGTGTGATGGGTTGGATAACAAGGAACTATGATGTGACCCACCCAAGGTTTACCAGCAAAGGAATTGTCAGATAAATGTCATTTTGTTCGAAACCCCCCCCACCAAAACCAGGGTGGTTTTGGTTTTGCAAAACCAACTTTCAAAGCAGGGATGACGTCCAAAGTACTTAAATAAAACATCCTCATTTAATTCCATCTCTGTTTTTGAATGCCATCTACAAATTTGGCAACGTACTCAACACATTCAGCTATTTTCTCAGATATGAGCTTCTCCTTATAAATCAGGTCTGTGCCTCATGACATTAAATGTTTCTAAGCTTTTTTATGCCTCATTGCTAGTCCCAATTGCATATATATAGTTCCTCAGCCCAGTGCTGCTCCTTTTCTTAAAGAATGAAAAAAAAGAATAGAGGAACTACAGTACATTAGTTCCCATCCTAGACCTTTGGCATAAAATATCCCCAGTAAAGTCTTTCCTGCTCTCAATCCCACTTCCTTAAAGTTCGGTGTTGTTTTTCATCTCAGTACTTCGTCAACTTTGAACACTTCAGCTGAACTCAACTGCCCCAGTACAGTGCCTGCCTGATCCTTTTAAATCTTCTTCTTTTGCTCGAGAGAAATGCAGTCCTATCTTTGGGAGGCTGCCAACTGCTTCTTTTGTGATTGCTTGATGGGAAAGACCGAGAGAAACCCATTGAAACCTTCAGTGATCCTGGCCTCATCCAATGCTTACTGGCAAATAAGCCCACGTCTTTTCCTTTATATCCCCGCCTGTCTCATCTGAACAATAGGTATCTTTATATATTAATAACAAGCACTTAACGGAAGCGTGGCTGGCAGTTATGTCCATAACATCATGCTCTCTATGATAGTCATTAACACTGTTCTAATTAAGGGCCTGCCAGCGTTTTCATTAGGGACCCGGGTTTGCTGTGAATATGGAGCTAGCAGAAGGTTTGGGTGGAGTGACTGTACGGTTCTGACTGTAAACATTTGATTATTAAATGAGTCCAAGGAGTTCAGATGTTTGGGAGGATGATGATCTTGGGAATAAGGCCCTGGACTGCAATGCAAGGAACTGAGGCGCTCAACACAGCAGGGCGACCTTGGATAAGTCACTTTGTCTCGCCAATTCTGATTCATTGTTACTACAAGGCTCCTTTCCCGTGGCCATGCTAGAGTGAGGGGCCATAGGTGTACCCCAGTGGGGCTCCCCGTGGCGTGGCAGGATCTCTGACTGCATAACATCAATGCAGGAGGCATGTTGGGGGAGGTATTGCTAGACCCCTGGCTACTTCTGGCTGCTCTAAGGTCCTCTACATTTTGAGATGGAGACTAATTTGGTCTAGTCACTGAACCTCTCTGCCTTAGCTTTCCCCTCTGGAAAATGGAGACAGTTCTCCCCGTGCCTCATACAGGCGTGGTGAGGATCCATCCCTCACGATACTTTGACGGAGGAAAACTCCATTGCGCCTCACTCGCCATGGGATGGTGCTACAACTTTTGCAACGGAGGCGCACTAGACAGCAGGAGTAAGGAAGCAGGCTGGCTAGATATTAAAAACAAATAGGCCACTTTACGGAGTTAACGCGCCCCATCGTTAACCGGGGCCAGCTCCTTCAGGCCAACGAGACAAGCCTATGGACAGCCAGTCCTGCTTGTATAAATGCCACCAGCTTCCAAGATGGGATCTGAGCTGAAGGGGAAGGGGAGGCCAGGGTCTGTGATGGAACAAAGAGGAGCAGGTCTGGGAGTCCCAAATGGGACTAGTCAGATCCTATCTTCCCCAGGCCAGCCTGGCTGCTCTTTCCCCTCCTGGCGCAGACTGGGATGCAGCGTGGGCAGGCAGCATGAAGGGGTTGAGAGAATGAGCCAGGAAGTGACTTTGCACTGCAGAAGCAGGCACGGTGGCCCTGATCCTGTGAGAGAGGTTGTCATGTTACTGGATTTTACAGGGAGCAGCCAGATCACTGCTGCACCCATGGGGGTGGGGGTTTGCCCCAAAGTGTATACGAAGGAGGCCATGTGAGGTGTCACATGAAAGCTTCTGTTCTACTGATTCTGTATGTGCGAGTCATGTAACGGTATAATATCTGTATGTGGAGTTAGAAACATGGACTCTGTGTGGATGCTGGAAAATTCTGTCTGTGGCTGAGCAAGGGACAAGGAAAGCTCAGCCTATGGCTATGCTAATTAACAGGAGACAATGAATCTCAGGAATGTGACTGATACCTAAGGGCTACCGGCATGGAACACAGGGATAGACCACTGGCCAGGTGACCTGCTGCAGCAAAGAAGAGGCCAGAGGAGATACATAATGGCCATGTGGCACCCTCCATCTGCGTCTTCAGTTTTGCTCCTGATCCCAGATGCAGCCTGGCAGGGAACAACGAGCCAGAAAGAACCGTGAACCCATCCTGACATAGGATGTACACCAGAGACTTTTAAAACAGCAGTTTATAACATCTCTGCTAAGAGCCTGTATAGAGAACTGGGTGATTTGATGCATGTAATGTATTATCCTTTAACAACCTTACTTTCTTTTAATAATAAACCTTCAGATTCTAAAGGATTGGCTCAGCGTGATCTTGTGAGTAAGATCCAGAGTGTAAATTGACCTGGGAACTGTGGCTGGTTTCTTGGCACTGGAAGAACCCGTTCGGGGTAGGTGAGATTGGGTTCTACAACCCTTAAATTAATGTTTTTTAAATTAATGGAGATTGCCTATCTCCTAGAACTGGAAGTGACCTTGAGAGGTCATTGAGTCCAGTCCCCTACCTTCACAGCAGGACCAAGTACCATCCCTGACAAATTTTTGCCCTAAATGGCCTCCACAAGGATTGAACTCCCAACCCTGGGTTTAGCAGGCCAATGCTCAAACCACTGAGTTATCCCTCCCCTCCACCCTTTACCTTTCTGCAGGCCTGGGACTGACTGGAGCACAGGAAGAGCTGGCGTGTCTGAGGGGTTTTGATCGTGAGGCTTCTGGTTGGCCAGGTAGGCAGCTAGAGAGCTTTGTTTGACTGGTTTGCGGCCTATTTGGGAAGGGCCTCCAGTCAGGGGGTTGTAAGGAGCCCCGAGTTGGAGCCACAGTAGAGCCCAGAAGGAGCAGCCTGCAGCACGCCAGTACTGAGAACTCCCAGGGTGGGAGATTTAAACCGCCCGTTCTAGCAGCTTACATTTTTAACTGCTGTAAGCATCACTAACTCCTCAAATATCTCTAACTCCGTAAGCTCCTGGTCACCTCCTAAAAGCAGTTTACAGGCTTTCCCATGCTTCCAGGAGCTAATGCTGATTTAAACTATAGGGCTACTTCTACACTGGTGGCTTCTTGCGCAAAAACTTGCTGGGTGTTTACACTACATGCATGTTCTTGCGCAAGAAAATTTACAGTCTAGCATCAGAAAACAGGGCTTCTTCCAGAAGAGTTATTCCTCTCCCCACGAGGAATAAGCCCTTTTGTGCAACAGCTCTTGCGCAAGAGGGCAATGCAGACAGGCAACATGAATTTCTTGTGCAAGAAAACCCTATGCCTAAAATAGCCATCAGAGCTTTCTTGCACGAGAGAGCGTCCACACTGCCATAGACACTTGTGCAAAAGCACATCTCTTGCACAAAAGCACATGCCAGTATAGACACACTCTTGTGGAAGACTTTTTGCGCAAGAACTCTTCCACAAAACAGTTCTTGCGCAAGAAGCTGCCACTGTAGATGTAGCCGTATAGGAGTTCTTGTGCATCTTATGAGGTTGTTAATATCTACTCTTCTTTACTATGTATTTGTGCAGGACCTCAATTAGGACTTTTAGCTGTTAATGTAACTTCCTAATAAGAAAAAGCATGTTAAAACTTCCGCGGTCACCTCAACTCATCCTCGAAGAATGGTATTCACCCCATCACATGGAACAAAGTGTTTTCTTATGGCTTGATTAAATATTATTAGTATTTATATTTATTGTTATATTACAGGCAGGAGGGACATCAATTTTGTGATGGGCTGGAAAAGGTTCCTGACTATATCCCTTTCCAAATTGTATTTGGAAACATTCATACTGTTGCTGAGTTCCTAGTTTAAAGCCCTGGTTTCTTCTGCAATATCACTAGGCCTTTATTTATCTCACTCCCATTCATCCTAGCTGTCGCATGATTAGATATCAATACTCCATCTACCGAACGCAGGAAAATGTAGCCATCTATCTGCTCTCTGACCACAGTATCTAGCTGTTCTCTTGGCAGGGTTTATCCTTGCCATTTGTCTCCATGTTGCCAACTTTTGCACTCTTTGGTCTTTCTCTTAAAACCTTGCATCCTAAGGTCACACTATTTCCGGAGAATCTCAGATTCCATTCAAAAGTACTAAGACATTTCTAGCCCTTATAGTTGCAGACAAAATGTGAACCCTAAGGGTATGTCTAGACTACATGGCTTCGTCAACGGCGCCATGTAAACTAGTTTACCCAACGTAGTCAATGAAGCGGGGGATTTAAATAATCCCCACTTCATTAGAATAAAAATGGCTGCCCCGCTGTGCCGACAATCAGCTGATCTGGCACAGCGCGGCAGTCTAGACGCGGATTGGTCGACAAGGGCTTATGCCTTGTGAAACGAGGTTTACAGGAGCGGCTTCCCTTGTCGACCAATCTGCGTCTAGACCGCCGCGCTGTGCCGGATCAGCTGATTGTTGGCACAGCGCGGCGGCCATTTTTATTTTAATTAAACAGGGATTATTTAAATCCCCACTTCATTGACTATGTCGGGTAAACTAGTTTACATGGCTCCATCAACAGAGCCATGTAGTCTAGACATACCCTAACAGATCAACTACCAGGAACCAAAAAGGAAGAAGCCAGCCTATTATCTTTAAAATATAATTATTTTTAAATTCATAACGGTTGAGGATCTGACTGGCAGTTTGTGATCGCTTGGGCTGGCTGGCAATACTGCAAACATACAGCTAGAATCAAGAGGAAAAGCTCAACCTCTTTGAAAGATTTTCTACACAGTTCCCTCCTGTTCCCAGGCGTGGTCACTTCCAAATGCAGTTCCCAGTACTCTCAGTTCACTTCATTTTTGCTACAAAAACGGAGTCAATTGAACTTGACTGATTTGTTGACTTTAAAGTATCTTTTTACTGTGCTGTGCCGCTCCTAAGCTTGTTTAGGAGAAATCTGCAAGATCCACCATATTGTTTCCAGATGTTTTTGTGCTTTCTTTTCACATAGAGGAGAGAGCTCCTAGTGCTTTCAACGGAGCCTTTGAATTAAATATGGAGAGTGATGGTTTTAAAATATATCCCCACATGCCCCAATATCTTTCATCAGTTGGCACTTGGCAAGTTCATATTTCAGCACATGCCAGCTGCTTCCAGGCTGTCTGGCAACAGCATTTTCATTTTCCAGTATCTAAGGTACGTCTGACAAGCATTCTATTTAGTTGTGCTCAGCGACAAGCGAGGCAGTTGTCTTTGAGTGATCAAGCAGGTGACAAGGCCAAAGCTTGTGAGGAATTTCGAAGAGGATTAGTCCTGTTCCAGGTCCAGCTCATAGGGTATGTCTAGACTGCCTCCCTCTGTCAGCAGAGGGATGCAGATTAGGCAGGTCGACATTGCAAATGAAGCAGGGATTTAAATATGGCTTAATTTGCATAAAAATGGCCACCGTGTTTTGCTGACTCAGCACTTTGTCGGCAAAAAGCGGCAGTCTCGAGGATCTATCGAGAAAGCAAGCCTTTTTTTGACAGATCCCTTATGCCTCTTGCAAGGAGGTTTACAGGATCTGCTGAAAAAGGCATGCTCTCTTGACAGATCCCCCTCTAGACTGCCGCTTTTTGCTGACAAAGTGCTGAGTCGGCAAAACGTGGTGGCCATTTTTATGCAAATTAGGCGTGGGATATTTAAATCTCTGCCTTATTTGCAGTGTCGACCTGCCTAATTTGCAGCCCTCTGCCGACAGAGGGAGGCAGTCTAGACATACCCATAGACAGGGCTCGACAACCGCTGTTTCTACTCGCCCATGGCGAGTAGATTTCAGCTGGTCGCTCCATGTGCCCCATTCACCGGCCTGGCACATGCACGGTGCGGGGCTGGCGAGTAGCTTTCGCTGTCGTTTGTCGAGCCCTGCCTATAGATTCCAAGGCCAGAAGGAACCATTGTGATCATATGTTCTAAGCTTCTGTATAAAAAGTCACAGAACTTCCCCAAATAATTTCCAAAACAGATTGTTTAGGAATAAAAACCCACCTCCAAACTTGATTTAAAAATTGTCAGGAATGGAGAATCCACCATAGCTCTTAGTAAGTTCTTCCAATGGTTAATTATGTTCTCAGTTATACATATACAGTCAGATTGGAATAAGATGTGTCTAGCTTCCACTTCCAGTCATTGAAGCCTATTAAACCTTTCTCGGCTAGATTGAAAAGCCAACCATTAAATATTGGATTCCCTGTGTAGATCCTAACAGACCGTAATCAAGACTCTCCTTAATGTTCTCTTTGCTAAGGAAAATAGATTCAATGATCTCAATCATTATAAAGCACATTTTCTAACCCTTTAATCATTGTCACGGCTCCTCTCTGAACTCTCTCCAATTTATGAACATACTTCTTGAACTGCGGACGCCAAAACTGGATACAGTTTTCCAGCAGGGATCACACCAGTGCCAAATACAGAAGTAAAATAACTTCCCTACTCTTACTTGAGATTCCCTTTTTTATACATTCCAGATCACGTTAGCCCTTTTGGCCACATCATTACAATGGGAGCTCATGTTCAGCTGACTGTGCACCAGGACCCCAAATGTTTTTCAGACTAACTGCTCTCCGGGACGCTTCCCATCACGAGAGTAAGGTCTGTGTTCTTTGTTCCCAAAGTTTTACATTTAGCCATACTAAAATGCAGGCTCTTTGTTTGCGCCCAGCTTACCAAGTACTTCAGATTGCTATGTAGCATTGACTTGTCCGTTCATTATTTAACACTTTTCCAAATGTTGTATAATCTGTAAGCTTTATTCCTGATGCTTTCATATTTTCTTCCAAGTAATTAATAAAAAGACTAAAAGCAGATGCCTGTGGTACCCCACTAGCGACACATGCGTTCAAGGATTGTTCCCCATTCACAATTACATTTTGAGGACTATTAGTAAAACAGCTTTTAATCCATTTAATGTGTGTGAGGTTAATTTTATGTCAAGGACCAAGTGAAATACAGAAATCTAAGCATAGTGCATTTACACTATTACAGGTTGAACCTCTCTTGTCTGGCACGCTGGTCTGGCAACATCCGGGGTCTGGAATCATTTAGTTAGCCAGATGTCCTCTTATCATGGGTGTGGCCAAGTTTCCTATGGTCCCATAAAGTTTGTTTACAGCCACCAGCCCTGCCTCTCAATGTTCTGTGCTGTTATTTAGCTCTGATTTACCCCTAATTGTCTTCCAAGAGCCCAGCAAGCAGTGGAAGTGTTCGTGCTGCTGCTAGACAATATTGACCTTTCATGCATGGTTCAGTACCCAAGGGTGCTGGACTACAGTGGTTCAGGTCCCCAGGGTGCTGGACTAGAGAGGTTCAATCTGTACCTTTATCAACCAAATTGATAATCTTGTTAAAAAAAGATATCCAGTTCTCAGGAAAGTGTGGTGTTTCCATGGTGACTGCTATTTTGGCTGGCGGACCAGAGGCATCTCGACCTAGAAGCATCAGCTACTGCAGCGTTATCTAACAAGCCACAAATCAGTAGCTAGAGGATATATAACTTACTTATCCTCTGTGATTGGCACAGAGGGCTAACTTGTAACACCCACCCACCACTGCGTTACTTTCCCTTTTGCATACTTTCCACCTGCATAATCTTAGCACAAGCTTTTGCTCCTTTGGAAAACCCAGAGCAATCTAAGTAGATGAATGGGCGTAATTAATGCTTACAATCGAGGGAGCCAATACCAAACACACACAAGCAGAAAGTAAAAATACTTAAGGCAGGCAAGCCATTGGATGGCTTTGTTTAAACCAACTTCGAAGTAAGGAACTGGAATGAGGAGACTGTCAAACACCACAGCCATGTACAGTCTGATCCTATAAAAGCCCACAATCCAATCTCCTTCGACGGAACAGACTCTCTTTATTCAGAGGAGGATGCTCAATATACATTACGGCTGCCTCTAGACTGGCAAGTTTTTCCGCAAAAGCAACTGAAAAACTTGCCAGCTGTCTACACTGGCTGCTTGAATTTCCGCAAGAACACTGACGATCTCATGTAAGATTGTCAGTGTCCTTGAGGAAATGCTATGCTGCTCTCATTTGGGCAAAAGCCCTCTTGCGCAAATGCTTTTGTGCAAGAGGGCCAGTGTAGACAACGCAGTATTGTTTTGCGCAAAAAAGCCCCGATTGTGAAAATGGCGATCGGGGCTTTCTTGCGCAAAACTGCATCTAGATTGGCACGGACGCTTTTCCGCAAAAAGTGCTTTTGCGGAAAAGTGTCCGTGCCAATCTAGACACTCTTTTTCGCAAATGCTTTTAATGGAAAAACTTTTCCGTTAAAAGCATTTGCGGAAAATCATGCCAGTCTAGACGTAGCCTACGTGTTGGGTAGAATGACTGTCACAAAATAACCCTCTCAGTTACGCACACACATAGGACCTGTTGTCGTGTGTAAGTGACGGCCGTGATGGGGTAGGAAAGGGCACGCAAAGCTGGGATAGGACGGGGTTCTCTCCTGTAAAAGGGAGGTGGTGGCACCAATATTACACTGTGGCAGGAGAGGAATGCAATCCACTCAACATTTCTAGCCTCCTGTGGAAGCGGGATCAGCTTATCACCTGGTTCCCCACAAATTCTCTCTTCATCTCCCCTCCCTTTGACTCCAGTCTGGCATTTCCCCCATAGTCCTCTGGGGCAATAAACACCACCTCAGGGCTCTTGTGTCAGCAGCAAGGAGTGGAGTTATGATTGTGTTATCAAAGTGCCTTGGGGCCCCATGTGTAATCGCGACGCCATTGTGGTAGATGCTGTCGAGCCCCCTAACGAGAGGTAGTCCCTGTCCTGAAAAGAAGAGGCAGGTGTCGGGTGGGAGAAAGGAAGTGTCGCCATCTCATCTAACTGGTGAGGAATGGGGACAGAGAGAGGCTGAGTGACTTGCCCGGTGTTGCGTAGGTAACAGGCATCTTACCTCTGATGCTTCCATTGCATCAGCAGCCCCTCACAGGTGTTTTCCCAGCTGAGAAAACTTCTCCCCTTCTGAGGCAAACAAAAAGTCCCTCAAATTCCAAAGGCTTTACTTTAAAAAATGCCGGATCTTTCCACACAGCCTGGTTACCGGGCCACACTCCTCCCTCCAGGGCTTGTCAACCATCGCCCTTCTCCACGGTGTAACACCATTTGGCCCTCCTCAAGCTGTAATAGCTTCCTTTCCAAGTCTATCCCCTGGGTGGCTGGGCCCTTTCCCCATCACCACCACTAAGCAGTGACAGAGAGGATCCCAGACCTTCTTTCCACTACGGGCGCCTGCCCTCGGGTCCTACACAATGGGAGGTTGTTTACCTTTAAACACGACTTTCTGTGCCACTGCTTCCCAGGGCTGTTTGCCTGCTGGGCTCATTTTTGTTTAGGCCTTCTCTCATCTCTAAGAATCATAGAACTCTAGAACTGGAAGGGACCTCGAGAGGTCATTGAGGCCAGTCCCCTGCCCTCATGGCAGGACCCAATACTATCTACACCATCCCTGACAGGTGTCTATCCAACCTGCTCTTAAATATCTCCACAGAGAGAGATTCCACAACCTCCCCAGGCAATTTATTCCAGTTTAACCATCCTGACAGGAAGTTTTTCCTAATGTCCAACCTAAACCTCCCTTGCGGCAGTATAAGCCCATTGCTTCTTGCCCTATCCTTAGAGGCCAAGGAGAACAGTTTCCCCCCTCCTCCTTGTGACACCCTTTTAGATTTGTGAAAACCGCTATCATGTCCCCCCTCAGTCTTCTCCTTTCCAATCCAAACAAGCCCAATTCTTTCAGTCTTCCCCCATAGCTCATGCTTTCTAGACTTTTCATCATTCTTGTTGCTCTTCTCTGGAACGTCTCCAATTTCTCCCCTTCTTTCTTGAAATGCAGTGCCCAGAACTGGACACAATAATCCAACTGAGGCCTAATCAGCGCAGAGCAGAGCGGAAGAATGACTTCTCGTGTCTTGCTCGCCACACTCCTGTTCATGCAGCCCAGAATCATGTTGGCTTTTTTTTTGCTACAGTGCCACACTGTTGACTAGTATTTAGCTGGTAGTCCACTATGACCCCTAGATCATTTTCTTTCCAGCAGTCCTCTACAGAGTCCCCTCCCATATACCTTCCCTGGCTTCCACTCCATAGGGAGCCATTGCCTATACTGGCACACCTCTCCTAGTGCTCCTTATAGCTCTGCTGCTTCTTCTGCCTCATGCTTTATCTGCCCAGCCCTGTCCTGGCCACACCCAACAATGCACCGACTGGTGCGTTACTGAGCACTGTCACTCCCAGCCCGTCTCACTGAGCTAGTGGAGGGCTCTACAGTCTCTCCAGCCCAAAATCAGAGACTACCAAGAAAGCAACGACAAGTGGGCAAGAGCAGCATGCCAGAGACAGTAGCCTGACAGCCTGCTCTGGAGAGACTCCATAGCTGGACAGAGAAGCAGCCAGGTCCTGGCACGTAGTTAGTACCAATGGGTATATACAAGGCAGTGCGCTGAAGAGCCCCACAGGAGTGGTTATCCACATACCCTGCTGCCATTGTGAGGCAGGTCAGACACTGCAGGTCTGATTTTACGTGTAACTGTTCAAGCAGAACATCTGAGGTGATTTGCACCCTTTATTTTCCTGTAGTGCTAGTAAAGGAAACTTCTGTTGCTCTCAAAAGTCATGAGCATTTACAGGAAGGGCCTCATGCCTGGAGCAAGTGCAGCTGTTTATTCCATGCTCATACACAGTTTAGCTAAGTCCAGAGGCGGGCAAAATACGGCCCACATGTGGCCTGCCGAGCCTTTTAATCTGGCACGTGGTCTCCCCTTCAGGGCACTGCCTGGTATCTACCCACTGGTACTAACTCAAAGTGGCTGGCTGCTTTATGTGCTCTCTGTGCTGTTGGGGGAAGAGGAGGTTTTGAATGCTGCCCCCGCCCCCAGCGCAGTCTCTCAGCTCCGACTGGCAGACAGCCACCTGGAACAGCCACTGCTTTAAGCCGTTTGGGATCGCTGGCAGACAAGGAGCCTGCCTGAGGGCCCCACTGCGCTGCTGGCTGGGATCTGCCTAGGTAAGCTCCCTCCAGCCAGAGCCTGTCTCTGGCACCCCACCCCCTCCTGCACTCCAACTCCCTGCCCCGCATCACCACTCAAACCCTCTGCAACTTCCCACCCCAGGCTCAAATCCTCTCCCGTACCTATACCCCCTCCCAGACCCTGCATCCCAATCCCTGACCCTAGGTCACAACCCCTTACTTCGCCCAAACTCCTTCTCAGACCCCCCACCCTCTCCTGGACCCCCATTCCCTACCCTGCGCTCCCTTTGGCACCCAGTTTCCATCCCTGACCCTGCACCACTGCCATAGAAAAGAGCAGCCCTTGATCACTTACCAGAATCTTGGAGTGTTCCCCCATCACCAACAAAAATTATTGTCCGCCCCTACCTAACCTAAGACACTAGGTGACAGCAGAAGAGGCAGGTGTACCAGAACACCCTGCAGAGGGGTCCTTCCCTAGGCCTGTTCCCTGAGCCACAATGGGAAAACTCCCTAACCCCACCTAAATTCTCCCCATTTCTGAGCATCAAGCAGCTCTTTTATAACCAACCCCATTCCCCCAGCAGGCTCTGCTTCAAGCCTGTAGTCATGTGAGCATGGTGGACTACAATTCCCAGAATCCCTGTCTTTAGAGGAGTAGAATTAGGCTGGTCAAAGACCAGCTTTAAAGGCAAGGACAGTGCTTGAAAACTGAGCAAGGCCTCCCCTGAGTGTTGGTGCAATGCCTCAAATCACAAGTGCTCTGAAGGAGCTGTCTGCTCCCTCCCCTTGGAGCACCTCATCCACACCCCCAAGCTCCAAACTGCTGCCTCTCTTCAGCCTTTTACCTCCCTTCTCCTCAGACTTCTCCTTCATGCAAGGAATCCGGGGTGACTTTTTCTGAAGTGCTGAGCTGTCGTGAGAGTCAACCTAGTGCTCCACTCAGGCATCTTTTGGTCTGGAATCTGCTGTTCCCCTCTATTCCCCTGTGGGTATACAGGGACAAACGGGCATAACTCCTAAACTGGGCTCAGCAGGTTTTTATTACCCAACAGCTGTTTGGGATCAGGCCTGTGATACTGATGACTTTACTCACAGGTTGGATACATTTAATTTTATGCTGCCTTGTGCCCAGGCAGATGAACAAGTTTTCTTTTTTTTTTATAACACTACAAAGGTGTTTCTCAGGCAGCTATAGCTAGGTTGGCTGGTCAGAATATTTTTCCCACTCAGTTCCAAGCCTGAGCCTTGCTCTTAATCCATTCTCAAAGGCTGCAGACGTTCCATCCGACGCATGATCCTTTTCAGTGCTGCCTATTTCTGCTTTGGTCCCACCACTGTTCCTCAGTGCTGCTGTAGCTCTCGGAGATGTTTCTTTTTTTTAAATGAACAAGCCACAAAAGCAGCAGAGAATGCCAATACTTATTTTTTGGACTGAGGTTTACCCCGCAGAGATTGTTTTTTCACCCAGACATGTCCGTCTGTTCAGCCAGATAATGGTTTGCTTTACTTAACTATGCATGAATGGGTTTGTGTTTTCTCTTGACATTTGCATGAACAATGTAGCAATGGGCCACATTCAGTGTTTATCCCTCCCTGGTTTTTTTGATGAGGGGAGCTTATTTTGACAATTCTTCTGTACCTAGGATAGTGGTGCTTTGTCAGTCATATTTAATACCATCACACGCACCGGAACAGTGATGGCTACTGGAAGGTATTAAACAGTCCACTATCTGTGCTGTTAAGATATTCATCCCTGCTCTGTGTTGTGTGTGCCCCTTCGCATTGTTTATTTTTAATGGCATTTGGGCTTTTCTTTGTATGACCATTGTTTTCCCCCACGTATCCCACTTACAAATCAAAATGAGACAGATTTATGAACTTGACCCTAGTTGGCCAGTATTTCTACTGGAAATAATTTTTTTTTTAAAACTCGGAAATTGATTTTCTTCCATTTGGCTCGTATTTGTGTTTAGAAAATATTAAGTCTGTGTGTGTGTGTGTGTGTGTGTGTGTGTGTGTAACTTCGCATAGGCGATTTGTTTAGTGCTTTCCAGTGATGCACACTGTGCTAAGGCAACGAGGAGTCCAGTGGCACCTTAAAGACTTTTGGGTAGAAGCTTTAGTGGGTAAAACCCACTTTGTCAGATGTGTGGAGTGATAAGGGTAATCACATTTCTTTCTTAGCTGCCGGGGTCAGGAAGGCACCTTCCTCCCTCTCCAACCCATACAACATTGCACAATGGGTTGCATGGGTTGCTTTTTTTTTTTTTAAAGATACAGTTCAGAATTTTCCATCTTATTCCCATGTTTCTCCCTAACGCAGGGATCTTAAACTCCTGGGCCACGGGCCAGTCCTGACCAGAGTGGTTGTGCAATCCGGATCAAGCCTCCTGCTGGGCGGACATGGGCCTGTTTGTTACCAGCCCTTGAGCGAGTGTGCCCACAAGTGTGCTCCACTTCCCCCTACGGCTCCAGGCACTGTGGGGAGTGCAGCGGGTACGACTGCTGCATGGCACTAGCCTCACCCTGGTGATCCCCAAACTTGTAGGCACCCACTGCCTTTCCGCGTATTGCACAATGCAGGTAGGAAGCAGGGACCAGAACACAGGACCACGCCCTGGCTGGCAGGTCCTATTCTCTGTGCTTCTCTCACACTACACGGCTCAATCGGTGCAGCTGCAATTGAAGCAGCAGCACCAAGTTAGCAAGTCGGATGAGGACACGCAATATTTACGGGCAGGGAACCTTTTTCTTGGCTGGTGCCTTTGACCCACAGAGAAATCTGTTGGGGGCCATGCGTAAATGAGAAGAAAAACACACAAACCAAACAAATAATCCATTCCCCCCCTAAAAAAAACCCCTTCACTGACTTGGCTCTCAACTAGGGCTGGCCTTTCCATGAGGCGAACTGAGGCGGCCGCCTCAGGTGCCAGACTGTGGGGGGGGAGGGGGCACCACTCGGACCCAGAGTGTAGAAAATTGTGTCTGCTGCTGTTAGTTCTCCGTTATTGGGGTAGGGAGCAGAGCAGGACCATGAGAGGAGCAGAACAGGAAGGAGGCAGAATTGAGACCTTTCAAAGTTTTGGCCCAAGCGAGGGGGCGTCATTTGAGCTCCCCGCCTCAGGTACCAAAATGTTGTGGGCCGGCCCTGCTCTCAACAAGCAAAGAAACAAACCAAACCAAAAACCCGCCCACCTCACTGACCTGGCTCCCAACTGAGAAGCAAAAAAGAAGAGACCCCTCACTCACACTCAGCGTGGGCGCTGGGGGCTCTGCTTGCCCTCCAGGCCTGGGGGAAGGGAGCCAAGCAGATTTTGGGAGGCCGATAGCGTGAACGTGGCTGCAGGTTGCCCTGAGGTACGTCAGCTTATATCACTTACACAACTTAGGCTTTGTCTGTACCACCACGGGCTGTTGACCTAAGTTACGCAACTTCAAAAACGTGACTACTTACTGGCTGTGTCTACACTGGCATGAATTTCCGGAACTGCTTAAAACGGAATACTATTCTGTTTTCAGTTTTTCCGGAAAAGGAGCATCTCCATTGGCAGGCTGCTTTTCCGGAAAAGCCCTTTTTCTGGAAAAGCGTCTGTGGCCAATGTAGACGCGCTTTTCCAGAAAAGACTACTGGGCTGTCTATACTGGCCCTTTTCCGGAACAGTGTTCTGGAATAAGGACTTATGCCTGAGCGGGAGCAGAATAGTTTTTCCGGAATAGCGGCTGATTTTGTACAGGAGAGCGTCGTTGCTTTTCCGGAAATTCAAGGGCCAGTGTAGACAGCTCGCAGCTTATTCCGGAAAAGCGCCTGATTTTCCGGAATAAGTGGCTCAGTGTAGACACAGCCTTAGGTTTGCTTATTATGGTAAGTCATAAGAACATAAGAGCAGCCAGACTGAGTCAGACCAAAGATCCATCCCGCCCAGTGTCCTGTCTGCTGGCAGTGGCCAATACCAGATGCCCCAGATGGAGGGAACACAACAGGTAAATCTTACGTGATCCCTACCTTGTCCCCCACCTCCAAAGAAAGAGAAGTGACGGACACCATGCTGACCCATCCTGGCTAATAGCTAACCTCCATGAATCTATCTAGCCCTTTTTTGAACCCTGTTCAAGTCCTAGCCTTCACCACATCCTCTGGCAAGGAGTTCCACTGGTTGACTGTGCACTGAGCGAAGAAAAACTTCCTTTTGTTTGTTTTAAAGTCGACAGCTGGTGCTCTCCCATGGATACTGCTTCCTCTTCTCATTTTGGTGTAGTACCATAGTTGATAGGAGCGTGCTCGTCAGGCTACACATGATAAATCGACTCCTGCTGGATTGATTGCTGCCCATCAATCCACCCTGTAGTGAAGACATGCCCTTACATAGTGTAACTGCACGAGTGTCGATCAAGCCTGAGAGTTGAGAGACCTAACTTCAGTCTCTGCTTTGTGGGATGACCTCAACCTCTGTGTGTCTTCATTTCCCACTTGTGAAAACTGAGGTCGCATCATTGTCCTATTTAGTGATGTGGGCTCAAGTTTATTTCATGGTTGCAGGGAGCTTGGAGGCCCTTTGTGCAAGCTGACAGCTCTGCGTTCTCTGTGAATAACATAAGAAGATGCTTTTGAAAATTAGGTTCTCTCTTTAATTTCTTTAATTTTTCTGTGCTCCCGTGTAGCTACCGGCAGATGCTACATTTCACGTACATAGACAATGGTCTTTGTATATTGTAGGTTAACATTTTATCATCTCATTGGTCATGGGTCTCACTGAGTAGCCTCCTAGGGTATGTCTACACTAGAGTTTTGTTGGAAACATGGCCAACAAAACTTCAGGAACATCCACACTGCAATTGCATTCTTCTGCAAGAAAATCGAAAGAACAGAGGGGTTTTTCCAGCACTGGTAATCCTCATGCTATGATGAAGAAGCCTTTTTGCAAACAGTTCTTCCGGAAAAAGGCGTGTGTGGCTGGGGAAGTGGGAGGAAGAGGAAAGAGGAAAAAGCACAGGTGCCCTGGTGGCCACTCCATCCATAGCAATCACAGCTTAGACGCGAGATAGCGTCCATTCAGTCTGGACGCTCTCCTTCAAAAAAGCAGATCGCTTTTTTGATGTGTTTTTGCAGTGTGGATGCTCTCTTTCGAAGAAATTTTTTCAGAAGAGCTCTTCCGAGAAAAGCTTCTTCCGAAAGACGTCTGTGGACTAGACATAGCCTTAAAAGGCTATAATACATAATATCTGTTCAGGGGCTGGGCCTGGATTTCTTCTGGAAATGGGACTTGGTAGCAAAAGCAACCTCCCCTCAAGTTTTCTGCAGGAGAGCCCCTGTCACGAAGCCCGGTGCCAATTCTGAATTCCACATCGTTTGCATTCGAATGTCAAATTCCCCAAGACTCCTCCCGGTGAGAATTTTCATCTTCACCTTGGCTCTGCTCTAGTCTTGTACAAACCACTTTATTCACATGGAGCACAATCTGACAAGGAGCTGAGCCGCCGGGGCCCCTAACCAGCAAAGCAGTTGAGCACACACATAAGCACATCAGTCAACCCACTGAACTCTAGCCCAGTCCCATGGGTTTTGAATAAGATTGGTCCCATTGGATTTAGTGACAGCTGTGGGTATTGAGCACTGCAGCACCTCGATCTAATTCTGTTTGGGGGGACAACGTTAATCATCCACATTTGAAAATGTTGGCCAACGCTAATACCAGACAGCCATGTAGCCCAACAGCAGAAGCCTTCAGGAAGCTTATAACATTCGTCAACAGAAGAGAGTTTGTTTGGACTTTGCTCTTGTTTGTACTGGAGAAAAGAAAGCTCTTGCGACTTGATACAGCCAATTATATGGTATCTGGCGCGGGCACAAAATAAATGAAGGGAATAATTTACAGTATATCTGCCATAACAATCTGGCTCATCTTGAAAAACTTAATTTTGTGTGTGTATTTGTTTCCCTGTTTGGTCTATAGCTGGGCAGCTATACTGCAACGGAGTGAAAATGCTGACAGCTTGTGTTCTGCTTCTATTGGCAGGGTTACTGTTTTATCATTTAAATGACAAATGTTTTGGCAAGGTTCAATAGCATTTGCTTTCCACTTTATACAGATTTTCTATATTTCTCTGTCGTGTGTGCTTGTTAAACCCTATTTTGCTTCTCGCCATGTAAGGTAGTTAGTGTGTTAACCATTAGGATGATCAAATGTCTTTTTGTTCTGATTATTGAAAAGGGCATCCTCATTTTAGCATTACAGGCAGTTCAGCTCAGTTCTTCGGGGGGAGAAGGGGGAAGGTTAAATACATCTCCACAGCAAGGAAAATTAAACCAGCGCTGTCTTTATGGAACACAAGTGGGCTGTTACTTTCTAATTTTCTAATTTAATTTTTTTCTATAACCTGTAAGTATTCCAACAACTTGTGGTTTTTCATATGAACTATGCTAATCAGTGCAGAAAGACAGGTAAATATTTTGGTAAGACTACTTTTGAAATATTGAAAATGTTACATACTCCACAAGTTTATTTAGAGGGACATTTCATGCATTTTTCATGAACGTATAAACCAATAGACCAATATTTACACAAGTAAACAAACAGGTGCATTATTGTGTAGCCCAAGGTCCAGGGTGCTTCAGCAGCTGCCCTGGGATCTACAAGTTGTGGACAACAAACTGCGGTACGTTATTTCCTAATTCCTGCCAGGATGTCCCCTCGGCCCTCAGCATGGACTGAGATGGAAGCAGCACACAAGCGGCATGCAGAGAGGAGGGGCTGCTGAACTGTGATCCTGTTGTGTGTTTTTACAGAATAAAACACACACACACACACACACACACACAGTTGTGTAAGCAGTCATAAGGCTTCCCCTCTGCTGAATAACCTCACACTGGTCTAGTGAACAGCAGGCCTAACAATTATTTTATAGTATTCAGGATCTATTTTCCCCAGCATGTACCAGCCTTTTCCAGCTAGGCGTGGCAGAGTACTGGACCGAGGGCAAAATGCTCAAAAGCATCTAACTATAGTTTGAGCATCAGTTCCCATTTTCATAAACAACTCAGATGCTTTAAGGCCTTGCGTACACTAGAAAAATATTTGTTGGTAGAACTGTCAGACCACCCAGCAAAGACACAGCTGATACCGGCAAATAAAAATGCCTTCCAATGGGAGTACTGGTTGAACTTCGCGGCTGTGTCTAGACTGGCAAGTTTTTCCGCAAAAGCAGCTGCTTTTGCGGAAAAACTTGCCAGCTGTCTACACTGGCCACTTGAATTTCCGCAAGAACACTGACGATCTCATGTAAGAAATCAGTGCTTCTTGCGGAAATACCATGCTGCTCCCATTCGGGCAAAAGTCCTTTTGCGCAAAGCTTTTCCGCAAAAGGGCCAGTGTAGACAGCTCAGATTTGTTTTCCGCAAAAAATCCCCAATCGCAAAAATGGCGATCGGGGCTTTTTTGCAGAAAAGCGCGTCTAGATTGGCACGGATGTTTTTCCGCAAAAAATGTTTTGTGGAAAAGCATCCGTGCCAATCTAGATGCTCTTTTCCACAAATGCTTTTAACGGAAAACTTTTCCGTTAAAAGCATTTGCGGAAAATCATGCCAGTCTAGACGTAGCCCTCTAGTCTGGCACCCTTAAGACCTGACCGGTGCCTAACCAGAGATTTTGCTGAACCACAGTGGGTCAATATTGTCTAGCAACATCACCAACACTTCCACAGCTCGCTGGGCTCTTCGATGACATTTAGGGGTAAATTAGCTAAATAAGTACAGAACACTGGGAGCCGGGATGGGTGACTGTAAACAAACTTCATGGGATCGCGGGAAACTTGGTCACACCCATAAATGGACACCTGGCGAACTCAAATCATGCCAGACCATGGATGTTGCTGGACCAGAGAGTGCCAGACTACAGAGGTTCAACCCGTATTTGGCGTAAATGAGTTACCTAATGTTAAAATGGTGCTTGGTAAGTTTATGAATGGGATATATGATAGCAGGCAACTGGACTGAAGGATCCAGGAGGTCCCGTCTAACTTCACGCTCCTAACAGGAATTTGTCGTGCACTGGGCCATCAGATCATCAAGACGACATGGTAATAGCAGGTTTAAAACTAATAAAAGAAAGTTCTTCTTCACACAGCATGTTGTCAACCTGTGGAACTCCTTGCCAGAGGAGGCTGTGAAGGCTAGGACTAGAACAGAGTTTAAAGAGAAGCTAGATCATTTCATGGAGGTTAGGTCCATAAAAGGCTATTAGCCAGGGGATAAAATGGTGTCCTTGGCCTCTGTCTGTCAGAGGCTGGAGAGGGATGGCAGGATACAAATCACTTGTTCATTGTCTTGGGTCCACCCCCTCTGGGGCACCTGGTGTTGGCCACTGTCGGCAGACAGGATACTGGGTTAGATGGACCTTTGGTCTGACCCAGTACGGCCGTTCTTATGTAATAGGCACAGAATAAACATCTCGCTTGATTAATAGACCCCATCTTGATCCAATCTGCATCTGCCACATGGTGTTGGCTGGAGCGCTGTACTGTTGGCAGTCGCAGTGGGCTAAAGAACCTTCTGCCCTCTCGTCCCTTGAGGGTTGGAGCGCAGCGGTGCCCACTTCCCATAGGCAGAGTTTGTAATCCCTCTGTCCTAGCTGCATCGGGTACCCTGGGGAACAGCAGGAAAGCAGAGTTGGGAAGGTTACTGCTAAGCTGCAGAACAGGGAGCTTCTATCTGCCAGTTCCAAGATGTTG